>NC_090381.1:107643567-107950510 GCF_036365525.1 Heterodontus francisci | reverse complement strand
AATCTAGGTGGTAGAGCAGGGGTCACCAACACATCAATTTTTCAGTAACTCGCATAATGCTCCTGACCGCTTATGTCATCCTGTTAGCATTAATCTGCACATGCACATCCTGAGATCACCGTGTACTGACGTCACAACGGGAAGAGCAGATGGCAGCATCGCACACCAAGAGTGTGGCGTGCGGGGGGTGTGGAGCAGTGAGGGAGCAGGGCGGTCAAGTGGCGAGTGGGGTATCGAGTGAAGAACAGCGAGGAAGCTGGAGAGCAAATGGCAAGAGAGCTTTCAAGCGGCGAGTGGGGAGCAGCCAGCGCCAAGCAGGGGAGTGAGCAGCAAGGGAGGGCAGAAACGAGCAGTGACTGGCGAGACGGGCAGTGAGCAGGCTGGAGTGGGGGGAGCGAATAGAACCAGCTATAGCAGGAAGGGCCTTTTGTGCCAAATTGAGCAGCACCATCTCTATTACTGGCAGCTGCCTTAGATGTCGCAGACATTTCAGTCATTTGCGCGTGCGTGAGTAGTGTGCCACCTAGTGGTGGTGTTGTCTGCAAACACGTTCTTTTCCTTTATCAGAAGTAGCTTTCACTTAGAAAAAAGTTGGCGACCCCTGTGGTCGAGGTTCTGGGTTTGGAATGTGCTGTTGAAGGAAGCTTGGCGAGTTGCTGCAGTGCATCTCGTCGATGGTACACACTGCTGCTAACGTGCACTGGTGGTGGATGGTCTGAATGTTTAAGGCAATGGATGGGGTGCTTTATTTTAGATTTTTAAAATTCATTTCATGGGTTGTGAACATCGCTGGCAAGACCAAGATTTGTTGCCCATCCCTAATTGGTCTTGAGAAGATGGTGATGAGCTTCTTGAACTGCAGCGGTTCATTGTCTTGAGTATTGTTGGAGCTGCACCCACCCAGGCAAGTGTAGAGTATTCCATCACACTCTTGACTTATGCCATGTAGTTGGTGGACAGGCTGCGAAGTGGGGTGGGGGGAGGGGGGTGGCGCGGGTCGTGGTGGGGCGGGCGTCAGGAGGTGTACTGCAGAATTCCCAGCCTCTGACCAGCTCTTGTAGCCACAGCATTTATATGACTGGTCCAGTTAAGTTTTTGGTCAATGGTAGCCCCTAGGATGTTAAGAATGGGGGATTCAGCGATGCTAATGCTGTTGAATGTCAAGGGGAGATGGTTGGATACTGTCTTGTTGGAGATGGTCATTGTCTGGCTCTTGTGCGGTGCAAATGTTTCTTGCCACTTATCAGACTCAGACTGAATATTGTCCAGGTTTTGGTGCACGTGGGCACAGACTGCCTCAGTATGTGAGGAGTCAAGAATGGCGCTGAACACTGTACAAGCATCAGCGAAAATCCCCACTTCAGACCTTATGATGGAGGGAAGTTCATTAATGAAGCAGCCGAAGATGGCTGGGCCTAGGATACTACCCTGAGGAACTCCTGCAGTGATGTCCTGGAACTGAGATGATTGACTTCTAACAACCACAACCATCTTTCTTTGTCCGAGGAATGATTCCAACCATTGGAGAGTTTTCCTCAATTCCCACTAATATGACATGTGTGGTTTGGTGTTACTGCCAGCTGTGATATGTTCCTCTAGTGCTATTAATCTGCATGTCAGGAGTTGAATCCAGACCCAAAGATTTTTCTATTTGCTTAAAAAAAAGTGTGCTCTCTAACACCCATCAGAGCTTAATTGTACCATAAAGAAAAATGAATGCAAGACTCACATTTATATATAGCGCCTTACACAAGCTCAGGATGTTCTAAAGCACTTTAGAACCAATGATGTACTTTTTGAAGTGTTGTCACTGTGCGATACAGTAAATCAAATAAGAAAGAAAAAAACAATTTGCATTTATATAGCTACATTTTGCAATTTGTGTGATCCCAAAGTGCTCACAGCCACTTTTGAAATGCAACCACTGTTGTAATATAGGAAATGCAGTAGCGAATTTGTGCACAGCAAGGCCCCACAAACAGCAATGAGTTAAAGGGCCAGATGATCTATTGTAGTGATCTTGGAATAGATATTGGTTTTGCAACTGGGGAGAACACCCCTTTCTCTTATACAAAATAGTCCCACGAGGTCTTTTATATCCACGTGAGAGGACAGATATGGCCTCGGTTTAATGTCTCATCCAAAAAAAAGTGCCACCTCTGAAAATACAGCACTGCCTCAGCCTAGGATTTATATTTAAGCTTCTAGAGCAGGATTTGAACAAATAAGGTTCTGACACAAACGCAAGAGTGCTACCCCCAAGCCACAGCTGGTGCCTTTCAGGGCACTTTGATGAATTTGGTTAACACTAGTTGAGTGATACAGGCACATAGTGAATCAATAGTCATTTCATACAGTCCACAATTTCCTTTTTCATGCTCCTGATTCACTACAACCCATTTTGTGCAACTAACCAAAACCAATTTCACCCCCACTTAGTCAATGATGTGCTTTACCCGAGATTTCTGGGGGTATTACTGTCCAAGACCAAACTCAGTCCCTTTTATTTCTAAATAATCAGATTTGGATTTGCATGCCCTAAGTTGGGCCCAGATCAGGCCATTTGACATTTGGATATATCTGACCTCTGAGCACACATTTTGTATAAAACCCCGTCAGTTTTCTGTCACTGTAAACAGCTGCTGTCTGAGGTTAGACTTTAAAGATGCCAAAAGTTTTCTAAAGTCGAACAAGTTAATTTCCATTTTGCTGACTTTTAACAAGGTTGACTTTATACTCCAGTTCAATGGATGTAAAACTGAGATAAATATCTGGCCCACAATATCTGGCTGCAGGAAATTCTGAAAGGGGAGGGTGAGCAGCCAGAGGTTGTGGTCCATATTGGTACTAACGACATAGGCAGGAAGAGAGATGAGGTCATGCAAAGTGAATAGAGGGAGTTAGGCAGAAGGTTAAAAAGCAGGAACTCTAGGGTTGTAATCTCAGGATTACTCCCTGTGCCACGTGCTAGTGAGGGTAGGAATAGGAGGATAAGACAAATGAATGCGTGGCTGAAGAGCTGGTGTAGGCGGGAGGGCTTCAGCTACTTGGATCATTGGGATCTCTTCTGGTGCAGACATGACCTGTACAAGAGGGACGGGTTGCGTCTGAACTGGAAGGGGACCAATATCCTTGCAGGGAGGTTTGCTAGTACTACTCAGGAGGGTTTAAACTAGTCCGGCAGTGGGTGGGACCCAAAGTAGTAGTCTCTCCGATGAGATAGTTGAGGCAAATGTAGAGGTTAAAGCAAGCAAGTCCAGTAGGCAGGCCGGGCGGGGGCAGGACAGGGAGCGTGGAAGGTCTGGTAGGCTAAACTGCATTTACTTTAATGCAAGAAGCCTTACAGGTAAGGCAGATGAACACAGAGCATGGATCGGTACATGGGATTGTGATATTATAGCTATTACGGAAACGTGGTTGATGGATGGGCAGGACTGGCAGCTCAATGTTCCGGGGTACCGATGCTTCCGGCGTGATAGAGGTGGAGGTAAGAGAGGAGGGGGAGTTGCACTATTGATTAGGAAGGACGTCTCTGCAGTACTTAGAGAGGATATCCCGGGGGAACGTCCGGCAAGGCCATATGGGTAGAACTTAGAAATAAGAAAGGGGTGATCACTTTGATGGGATTATACTATGGGCCGCCCAATAATCAGATAGGTGTAGGAATTATAGGGTTGTAATAGTAGGTGATTTTAACTTTAACTTTAATTGACTGGTACTGCCTTTGTGTTAAGGGATCAGATGGAGAAGAATTTGTTAAGTGTGTCCAGGATAGTTTTCTGAAACAGTATGTGGATGGCCCTATTAGAGAAGGGGCTACACTCGACCTCCTCTTAGGAAATGAGGCTGGGCAGGTGGTTGATGTGTCAGTGGGGGGGCACTTTGGGATGAGTGACCATAACTCTATTAGCTTCAAGATAGTTATGGAAAAGGATAGGACTGGTCCTCAAGTTGAAATCCTAAATTGGGGGAAGGATAATTTCAATGGCATCAGACAGGAACTTTCAAAAGTTGAATGGGAGAGGCTGTTTACAGTTAAAGGGACGTCTGGCAAATGGGAGGCTTTTAAAAGTGAGATAGGAAGAGTTCAGGACTGGCATGTTCCTATTAGATTGAAGGACAAGGCTGAAATGTTCAGGGAACCTTGGTTGACGAGGGATATTGAGGGTCTGGTCAGAACAAAGAAGGAGGCATATGTCAGGTATAGGCAGCTGGGATCAAGCGAGTCCCTCGAGGAGTATAGGGAATGTAGGAGTACACTTAAGAAGGAAATTAGGAGAGCGAAAAGGGGCTATGAGATCTCCCTGGCAGATAAGATAAAGGAGAATCCTAAAAGATTCTATAAGTATATTAAGAGTAAAAGGGCAGTTAGGGAGAGAGTAGGTCCCCTTAAGGATCAGTGTGGTAATTGATGTGTGGAGCCACGGGAAATGGATGAGGTCTTAAATGAATACTTCTCTTCTGTATTTACCGTGGACAAGGTCATGGAAGCTAGTGAGTTCAAGGGAGGGAACAGCGATATCCTGGAGCATATGAACATTACAAAGGAGGAGGTGTTGGAGGTTTTGAAGCGCATTAAGGTGGATAAATCCCCAGGGCCTGACCAGGTGTATCCTAGGATGCTATGGGAAGCAAGGTAGGAGATTGCTGGGGCCCTGGCAGAGATTTTTGTATCATCGTTAGCCACGGGTGAGGTACCGGAAGACTGGAGGATAGCTAATGTTGTGCCTTTATTTAAGAAGGGCAGCAAGGATAAGCCAGGAAACTACAGGCCGGTGAGCCTTACATCAGTGGTGGGAAAGTTATTGGAAGGGATTCTGAGAGATAGGATTTATATGCATTTGGAAAGGCAAGGTCTGATTAGGGATAGTCAGCATGGCTTTGTGCGTGGGAAATCATGTCTCATGAATTTGATTGAGTTTTTTGAGGAGGTGACCAAGAGGATTGACGAGGGCAGGGCAGTGGACATTGTCTACATGGACTTTAGCAAGGCCTTTGACAAGGTCCCACCTGGTAGGCTGGGCCGGAAGGTTCGAACACATGGGATCCAGGGTGAGCTAGCAAATTGGATACAAAATTGGCTTGGTGATCGGAGGCAGAGGGTGGTAATGGAGGGTTGTTTTTCAGATTGCAGGCCGGTGACCAGTGGTGTGCCACAGGGATCGGTGCTGGGCCCTCTGTTGTTTGTCATATATACTAATGACTTGGATGTGAATGTAGGGGGCATGATTAGTAAGTTTGCAGATGACACCAAAATTGGTGGTACAGTGGACAGTGAAGAAGGTTGTCTAAAGTTACAACAGATATAGATAAACTGGGAAAGTGGGGAAGGGATTGGCAAATAGAATTTAATGCAGACAAGTGCAAAGTGATGCATTTTGGGAAGTTAAACCAGGGCAGGACAGATACAGTGAATGGCAGGGCCCTGGGGAGTGTTGTTGAGCAGAGAGACCTTGGGGTGCAAGTACATAGTTCCCTGAAAGTGGCAACACAGGTAGTCAGGGTGGTGAAGAAGGCGTATGGCATGCTTGCCTTCATTGGCCGAGGCATTGAGTACAAGAGTTGGGACGTCATGTTACAGTTGTACATAATGTTGGTTAGGCCGCATTTGGAGTACTGTGTGCAGTTCTGGTCGCCGCACTACAGGAAAGATGTGATTAAGCTAGAGAGGGTGCAGAAAAGATTCACAAGGATGTTGCCTGGTTTGGAAGGCTTGAGTTATAAAGAGAGATTGGATAGGCTGGGTCTGTTTTCCCTGGAGCGAAGGAGGCTGAGAGGGAACATGATAGAGGTATATAAAACTGTGAGAGGCATAGATAGGGTAGATAGCCAGAGTCTATTACCCATGGTAGGGGTGACTAAAACTAAAGGACATAGATTTAAGGTGAGAGGGAGGAGGTTTAAAGGGGATCAAAGGGGTAAATTTTTCACACAAAGAATAGTGGGATTCTGGAATGAGCTGCCTGAGGAAGTGGTGGAGGCAGGAACAGTAGCAACATTTAAGAGGCATCTGGACAGGTACTTAAATGAGCTAGGCATAGAGGGATATGGAATTAATGCAGGCAGGTGGGATTAGTATAGATAGGCATTATGGTCAGCATGGACGCGGTGGGCCGAAGGGCCTGTTTCTATGCTGTGCGACTCTATGACTCTATGACACAACTGGTTTGCAGATCGCTATTTAATTAGTAGCATTGTAATTCCCTATAATACAACAGCAGCTACATTTGAAAAGTACTTAATTAGTTGTAAAGCACTGTGGGACATCCCAAGGTCTAAGGTACCGAAAGGCGCTATACAAATGCAATTTCTTTCTTTAACAAATAAGGGAAGTCAAGCTCCACATAATACTTTCAGCATGATGCACTGATGAAACATTTTTATCCAACATTTCCAAGTTGGCTCAGACACTGGTATGTTTCTCAATGACATAAATTGCACTAACAGCTAGTGATACCAAGACGAGCTGCTCCAGTTGACCTTCAGACTTGATGCCGATGAAGGTTATTGTTAGCCCACGTCAATCATTTGCATCTCTCAATACCGATGAGACAGGACATGGCCCATGATATTGTCAGAACCATCAGTCCCTAATGAATCAATTGATCTTCTGCTCTCCATTTATGAAATTTGACTTCCTAATTTAGTTTTCCATAATTTACAGGAATACAATGGGATAAAAGGATCTCACTGCAGCAGGTGGTGGAGCCTCCAACACAGTGTTCCTGATATTACAACCAATTCATTTCGAAAGAATGGGGTGGATTTTACTTTCAATGTCGGGTGGAAAACAGGCAGTAAAAGAAAGAAAGACCTGCATTTATACAGCACTTTTCATGGTCTCAGGACATTTCAAAACACTTCACACCCAATGAAGTGTAGTCCCCGTTGTAATGTAGGATTGCCAGCAGCCAATTTGTGCACAGCAAGCTCCAAAAACAGGAATGTGACAAAGGCCAGAAAATTTGTGGGGTTTTTGTAGATCTGGGTTGAGGGATGAATATTGTCCAGAACTCTTTGGTGAACTTCCCTAATCTTCTTCAAAATAGTGCTTTTACATTCACTTGAGTGCATTGATAGGGCCCCAATCTAATGTCTCATTGGAAAGACCGCACCCTCTTCCTCAGGTCTGCACTGGTATGTCAGAGTGGATATTGTGCCACAGAATGGGACTGCAAACCGACAAACTTCTGACTCAGAGGTCAGAGGCTGGGAATTCTGCAGCAAGTAACTGACCTCCTGACTACCCAATGCCTTTCCGCCATCTACAAGGCACAAGTCAGTCGTGTGATGGAATACTCTCCACTTGTCTGGATGGGTGGAGCTCCAACAACGCTCAAGAAGCTCGACAACCTCCAGGACAAAGCAGCCCGCTTGACCGGCACTCCATCCATGAACATTCACTCCCTCCACCACCGATGCACAGTCGCAGCAGTGTGTACCATCTACAAGATGCACTGCAGCAATGCACCAAGGCACCTTTGACAGCACCTTCCAAACCCGCGACCTCCACCACCTAGAAGGACAAGGGAAGCAAATGCATGGGAACACCAACACCTGCAAGTTCTCCTCCAAGTCACACACCATCCTGACTTGGAACTATATCGCCGTTCCTTCACTGTCACTGGGTCAAAATCCTGGAACTCCCTTCCTGACATCACTGTGAGTGTACCTACCCCACATGGACTGCAGCGGTTCAAGAAGGCAGCTCACCACCACCTTCTCAAAGGCAGTTAGGGATGTGCAATAAATGCAGCACCCACATCCCATGGACGAATATAAATATGGAGATGGGTCACTGGGATCTGTTCTAAAGCAGTTCTTTTCAGGCAGCGTTGAGAGTTAATCTGGCAGGTTTTTCTAGCTTCTCAGGAGAGATGCAGCACCCAGAATTTTAGCTCTCCCACACTGGATCTTTGCAGGGTTTCCCCAAAGAGGTAGAGAAAGAGGTGAGCTGGGTGGTTTCTTTTTCCTTGGCAGGCAAAACACCAACTGGTCACTCAAGCAGTTTATGTGGAGAGTGAAAACAGAGTTCAGGTTGCTGCCCTTTCATCAGGAGCTGGCAGATGTTAGCGATGAGTAACTTTTAAGCAAGTACAGAGTGAGGGAAAAGGCATGGGGGCAGGAAAAGTACAAAAGGGAAAGGTCTGTAATAGGGTGGGGGACAGGAGTGATTAAATGACCAAAGAAATGATAGTGCAAAGCGAAAGAGGGTGATGATCCGGCAAATCTGGAAACTAAAAATGGGGTCCAGAGGGACATAGCAACAGGAGTAGGCCATTCAGCCCCTCAAGTCTCTTCCACCATTCAATTAGATCATGATTGATCTGTATCTTCACTTACCCACCTTCGTGCCGCAATCTTTAATACCCTTGCTCAACAGAAATCTATCAACCCCAGTTTTTAAATTTTTCGATTGACTTGCACCATGAGCATCAACAGGTTTTGAGGGAGAGAGTCCTAGATTTCCACGCCGCTTTGTGTGAAGAAGTGCTTCCTGACATCATCCCTGAACAGCCTAGCTCTAGTTTTAAGATTATGGTTGGAATTTTACATTGGATGGGAGGCCCAGCCCACCGGCCAAAAAGTCGGGGGCGAGCCCGCCTCCGCTAGGCCTGGGGAGCCACACCAGGATTCTATGCTCCCCAGGCCCTTAATTTGGCTTTGGGCAGAACTTCCACCAGAGGTTCCGCCTCCAAGAGCTGCCGCCCAATCAGCAGGCTGGCAGCTCTCAGTCCCAGCAGTGCCACTGGGGGCGGTGGTCACTGCTGGGACTGCAGCCAGCTTCAGCAACACAAAGGACACCGGCCCCGGAAACAAGGTAAGTGTCTGGATCCTCGCCAGGGACAATTGGCCAGCTCCTGGTGAGGCAAGGGGGGGTTGATTGGGAGGCGGGGTGGCGGGGAGTGTTGTGTTGGGGATGAAGTTGGGACGTGGGGGGCCCTCCATGGGGAACAAGGTGCCCAATCAGGCGGGCCCCCCCGGCCTGCAAGGAGGCCATCAGGTTTTACTTGGTGGCCTCCTGAAGGGCCTGAGCTGCCCGCCTGCCGCGGGTAAAATACCAGAGGTGGCAGGAGTAGACCTTTAAGTGGCAGTTAATTGACCACTTAAGGGCCTTGACTGGCCTGGGGCAGGCGAACTGTTTCTTGTTGCTGCCGGCCCTCATAAAATTGCAGCGGGGGTGGGGAGGCATTGGGAACACACCCCTCCCCCACCTCCCACTCAATTTTACAACACCCTCTGCCACCAGCCTGCTCCTGCAGTTGGGGGGGCATAAAATTCCGTCCTATGCCTCCTTGCAATACTTCCCCTACCAGGAAATAGTTTCTCTCTATCTACCCTATAAAATCCTGTCATCATCTTAAATACCTCAATTTGAGGAGATGTAAATATTCAAGAGAAATTGAGAGCGATGGTCAAGATCTAAAGTTGTTAACCTAGTGTGCCTTGTACTAGATTAAGTACGGTTATCGCCTGCACCCTCTAATTGTGTAATTGCATGTGGATAAATATGCTAATTTGCACTTGCATGTGATGCAGGCACAGACGGGGCCCTAAATTTGCCACCTAGTTATACATGCCAAATGCATCATCCATGTCAAGCCTTCCAAAAATATTTGTCTATTGTGACAAGCAGCTCCACCTCCTGTTACAAATACTCTTGAGTCTATAGTCTATACCACACTGAGCTGTGAGCCTCTTGGTTGTGACTAATAGAAAATGGGATCGTTGCAGACGACCGATACTCAGTAATACTGTTGCATTGGGCCAGACAGTGGCGATTTTAGCATTCATCAATAAATAAGCAGCTCTATTTAAAGCAGCTCCAGTGCCCACCGGAAGAGAGTTGGAAAAGATTTACAACTTGATGTAAACCCTGCAGCCAAAGCAATGGAACAACTCAGTAAGTAGTTTTTCGTTTTATATGGCACAGAATGAATTTGTTTTACTTTTTTCAGGCAGTTTCTTAGAGATAACCAGACAGACTAAAAGCTTCCTTCAATTGAAATATTCTGCTGGATAGTCAATCTTAGTTAATACTAAACTAAAAAATAATCCATTACTGGATGAATGTGTAATAGTTAGTTAAGTAACTCAGGTTAATCAGTGTGGGAGTAATGTTGAATGTGCAAGAGCGTAAAATGGGTGGTAATGAGCTGGCAAGTCGATTTACATCTCTCCTGATTATAACTTCCTTTGACTTCAATGGCTGCTGACTCCCTATCACATGTTTTGACACCATCGCACATAGGCAGGATCTATCCCCATGATATTTCTTCCCAGTCACACCACATTTCACTTTGTGGTTATGGATGGCAATTCAATTTGTGTATCAGCTGCGGCTTGGTGGATTACATTTTCATCTCCGAGTTGCGAAATCTGTGGGTTCAAGTCCTGCTCCAAATTATGAGCAAAAAGAAAAACTTCAGTGCGATCCTGAGGGAGTGCTGCACTGTCAGAGGTGTTTGCTTTTAGATGTGATGGTAAACTGAGGCATTGTCTGCCCTCTCGGTTGACGCACAAGATCTCTTGGCACTTTCTCAGAGAAGAAGAAGGGAGCTATGTCCAGTGTCCTGGCCAATATTTCTTCCTCAACCAACATCGTAAAAGCAGACTATCAGGTCATTATTGCATTGCCGTTTGTGGGAGCTTGCTGAGCATAAATTGGGTGCTGTATTTCCCCCATTACAGCAGTGACTGCACTGCATTGACTGTAAAATGCATTTGGGATGTCCTCTGGATTTCCAATTAAATGACTAGAAGATCTTGAGATGACTATCACCACAGGAATCGTTTAACATGACATAACAAATGAGAAATACTATCCCTGATAGATTATCTGATTGATGTTTAATATAGTCACTCTCTGCAGATCAGCGTTACATTGTCCCTGCTCTTCTGCTGCTGGGATGGATCGTAGGCTGTTCTGTGGTCGTTTATTACATCTTCTCCTGACGACTAGGACATTGCAGCAGGTAAAAGATTTGCTCATCAGATCAGGAAATTATTTATTATAATATAAGTAAAACCAGAAACATGCTGAAAACACTCAGACGGTCAGGCAGCAGCTGTGGAGAGAGAAACGGAGATAAAGTTTCAGGTTGATGACCTATTGTCACAAACTGGAAGTTAGAAAGTTAACAGTTTTAAACAAGTGCAAAATCAAGGAAAATTGAGAAGGTAGGAAAGAAGGACAAAAAGGGAGGTCTCTGATAGGGTGGAAGGCAGGAGAGATTAAATGACAAGAGGGATGATAGTTCAAGGCAAAAGGGGATGGTAATGGGACAAGTAAAGAAACCAAAGATGGGTCTAGAGGAGCTGTAAATGGCAACAGCAGAAACTTTACCAGCACCTGCTATGCGAGGAAATAGTTAAGCTGGTTATGATCTCAAATTGTTGAACTCAATGATGAGTCCAGAAGGCTGTAAAGTGCCTCGTTGAAAGACGAGTTGCTATTCTTCAAGTTTCCGTTAAGTATATTGAAGCCCATTTTGCTAAGTATTTTGAATTTACCTTTGAGACTTTATGGTTGAATTACATTTGTTATGAATTTCTTGCATACAGAAATGGCAATTCATTACCTGAACAGGCAACTGTGGAAGCATCGCAGATGGATGTGAATAAAGTGACTGTTTGAAAATGTGCCCATGCCATTGTGAACACGACATTGTAATTATACATCATGGAGTAATAATCTGCAATGCTTTATGCTTTAATTATGTAAGAAACAACACTGACAAAGGTTATTAAAATGTATTCTTTGTAGTTTATTGCTTCTGAAATTTCCTTTCAGTGTCTCTTCCTAATTTTCTCCTCTATCGCTTGGCCCACTGATAGCAAACTCACATCCGAGTAAGAAAGTTGTTAGTCCAAGACCCACAGCGGGACATTGGCTCCTAATCCAGGTTGACACTGCAGTGTAATAATGAGGAACGCTACAGTGATGGAGTCGGATGAGATGCTAAACAGAGGCTCTATCTGCCTGTTTCAATGGACGTAAATGATCCTAGGGCAATAATTGAAGCGCCAGGGGCTCTCCCACTGTCATGGCCAACATTTATCCCTCAACCTACACCCCTAAAACAGATTAATTGATCTTATCTCTCAGTTACTGCTTGTGGGAGCTTGCTGCCCACAGTTCGGCTGCAGCATTTTCCTACATTACAACTTCAAAAGTACTTCCTTGGCTGCAAAGGGCTTTGGGACTTCCTGATGTCATGAACGGTGATATATTAATGCAATTTCTGTCTTCTTTCTCTTTTGCTCTGAAGATGCTGACTCACACCTCATATAAGCAGCCATTCTGTAAGCTGAGACATTAATTCATTTGTACACTTTTCATTTGGAGTGGAGAGGATTCTTCACTTTGGTCAGAAAAATAGAAAAACTGAATATTTTTTAAATAGTGAGAAACCCTTAAAAATTGTTGTTCGGAGGGCCTTGGGAATCCTTATATGAGAAACACAGAAAGTTAGCATGCAGGTACTGTAAGCAATTAGGAAGGCAAAAGATATGGTGGCCTTTATTGCAAGGGGTTGGCGTACAAGAGTAAGGAATTCTTGCTGCAAGTGTACTGGGCTTTGGTGAGACCACACCTGGTGTACTGTGTATAGATCTGGTCTCTATACCTAAAGAGGGGATGCAGTGAAGGTTCACTAGACTGATTCCTGTGATGAGAGGGTTGTCCAATGAGGAGAGACTGAGTAGAATGGGACTATACATGCTGGCATTTAGAAGAATTAGAGGTGATCTCATTGAAACATAAGATTCTGAGAGGACTTGACAGAGAAAATGTTGAGAGGTTATTTCCCCTGGCTGGAGAGTTTAGAACTTCTGGGCATTGTCTCAATAAAAGGAGTCAGCTAATTTAGAACTGGGAAATTTCTTCAGTTCGATGGTTGTAAATCTTTGGAATTCTGTACTGCAGAGGACAGTGGATGTTTAGTCATTGAGTATTTTCAAGGCTGAGACTGATAGATTTTTTCTCTAAAGAAATTGAGAAATATGGGGATTAGGTGGGAAAGTGGAGTTGAGGTTGAGGATCAGCCAGGATCTAATTAGATGGCGGAGAAGGCACAAAGCGTCATAAGGTCTAATCCTGCTCCTATTTTTATGTCCTTACTTTAAGTCAAGACACATGAGTATACACACGCTGGCTCACATGTGCGCACACACAAATACAGCAAATACAGTTGCAGAATTCATTGGGTAATGAAACTGGCTGAGAAGTTCTTTCTTGTCTGCTACCCAGGATCAGATCATCTAATTTAGGAGACACTGACCAGTATTTATCTATGTCATTAGTGTAGGGTAAAGCAAACAATAGACTAGACGGGGGTTAAATTGGTCTTGGGTGAAATGCGCTAGAGAATTGACAGCCTGCTTTACGCCCTACTTGACCTTTTTCATACCCACCTTGTTACAATGGAGCAGGGATTAGGGATTTTACTGAGGAATCTTCTATGTATTCCTTAAAGAAGCAAATAAACATTTACACCTTTTCTATTAAGGCCAGGAAAATGGATGCTCTGCCGATTTTAATGGCAAAGGGCCTCATTTAAATTAGCTGCTGATACCACCTGACAGCCAGGTTGGTTGGTGAGTGCGAGCGCAAAGAGCAGCAGGAGGTTGTAGCTGGAGAGCCGTGAGGATGGTCAGTAGCAGGTGGAAGGCTCTGGGCCACAGCCGGGATCGGGGTTTGGGAGGAGGATTTGGAGCAGGGACATTGGAATCATGATCAGCGCTGGGGTAGACTGAAGGATTCCTTGTGAGGTTTGGGTGGTGTGGGGTGGTGGGGGAGATGTGAAGCATTTGTGCTCCTCCTGGCCCTCAAGGAGTGCCAAATGGAGCTGATCTTTAGCGCATATGTTGGCCTTTTGGCACCCCTCGTCTCGGATCTGCTTCCAGGCAACTGACCAGTGCAAGACTCCTCCTCACCCACTGCTAACCAATAAGTGACGAGATGGATATAGGAGGTCAGTGCCCAATATTTTAGTTGTTTGCCCTTGGTGTACTTGTTGGTAGTGCCACATGTAGTGGTGGTTGTTGAAATCACTGATGTAGATGACTGTGTGGTTGACAGTTGGAATGAGTCTTGTGAAGTGTTTTGGAAATTTTTTTATTGCTCTATTAATACAACGTGTTGCTATAAGGGTTACCATCAATGCAGCACCATGCTGTAACTTCATCCAAGTCAAATCTTATAAACCATTTTTGACACTAGATGGCAAGATTTCACAGCTCTGGTCTTTGCTTGCACTAATAGAGGTACAGATTGCAGCTGCCGCTGAAGTTAATGCAAGTTATAAATTGGGCAATGTTAAAATTGGGCGGTGTGTACAATGGACATTCAATCCTCTCACATTCGAATTCTGTCTGACAGCTAGAGTGAGAATTTGCCTTTCACTGACAACTGTTCCAGAGTTTTGCAATCTGGAGTTAGAGCTTCCAATTATTTCTTCCCATAGTAAAAAAAAAGCCCATAGAATTTGACAGAACTATCCAATTACTTTCACTCGTTCTGCTCTTTGCCCATAGCTCTGCAAAGTTTTGCCACTTCAAATATCTTACAGCACAGAAAGAGCCCATTCAGCCCATCATGGCTGTTCTGGCTCTCTAAAAGAGCTATCCAATTAGTCCCACTCCCCTGACCTTTTCCCACAGCCCGACAGTTTTTCCCCTTCAAGTATTTATCCAATTTCCTTTTGAACCTTGCTATTGGATGTGCTTCCACCATCCTTCCAGATCATAACAACTTGCTGTGTGACAAAATTCTCAGCATCCGGTTCCTTTGCCAATCATCTTAAATTGTAATAAGGATATAGAGGCAATGGAGAAGGTACCATAAAGATTTATAGGGATGATACCAGAGCTGAGCAGTTATAACTATCAGGAACGACTGAGCAGGCTGAGGTTCTTTTCTGCAGAAAAGCGAAGTCTGAGAAGTGACCTGATAGAAGTCTTTAAATTTATGAAGGGATTTTATAGAGGAGAGGTAGGAAAGGTGTTCACACTTGTAGGGAGTACAAAATATGATAGTCACTAACAATAGGGAATTCAGGAAAACTGCTTTACTCAGAGAGCCAAAAGCCCTGTTTCTGTGCTGCATATTCGATGCAGTTACATGTTAACATGAAAAACATATGCACTGAAAATTTATGAGACGTAACAAAAAAGATTGACACGCTACTTCTTTGAAATGTTAATTTCCTGCTCAGACGCTATTCTGAGTCCAGCTGTGATACTATGTCGTGGAACATGTTTCCACTTCATCTGCTGAGTTCACTTGTGTTTGCAGAAATGAGCACATAAATAAGAATTCAAATACTTTCCACTGCATATTCGGTTGGACTGTATCAGATTCAACTGGACTGTTCACAACCCGGGATTCTGTTTGATCCCAAGCTAAGATTCCCACCCTGAATCCTCTCTAATGCAAACACCATCTACTTCTAGCTTTGTAATAGTGTTCACCTCTTCCGGTACCTAAGCCCATCTTCTGCTGAAACCCTCTTTCAACCTCCAGACTTGGTTACACCAGTCATCTCCTGGATAGCCTGCCATTCCCCAACCTCTGTATGCTTAACTCATCCCATACCCTATTCTATGCCAAGTCTATTTTGCACGACACCTCACTGACCTACATTGGATCCTGGCAGCCCCATACCTCTAATTTAAAAACACTGGTCCTTGTACCATATTTGCAAAGGAATTTACAACTGCCTTCTCCAAACAAGGTTAACTTTTGTTAACAATAACTTGCATTTATGTAGCACCTTCCATGTAATAAAATATCCCAGGCTGCGTCATAGGCACATTATCAAATAATATTTGACACTGAGTCACATAAAGAGATATTAGATCAGGTGACCAAAAGCTTGGTCAAAGAACTAGCCTTCAAGGGGTATCATAAAGGAGGAGAGAGAGAGGTGGAGAGGTGAAGACATTTAGGGAGGGAGCTTCAGAGCTTAGTGCCTAGATGCTGAACACATGGCAACCAATGATGGGACAAAAAATCAAGTATGTGCAAGAGACCAGGTCTAAAGGAGCAGAGAGATCTTGGAGGGTTGGAGGGAAGGGACAAGGCCATAGAAGGATTTGAAAACAAAGATAAAAGTTTTTAAATTGAGGCGCTGTCTCAGACGTAACAGTTTGTTGTCTTCTTTGTTTTGAGGAGGCACAGCCTGAAAATTGACAGCCTTGCAATTGCTTTTATTCACTCATCTATCTCCTGTTTAATAAAGCTTTCTATTAATGCACTACGGGTAATCGTGCTCTTTCAGTTCTTGTTCGATTGTTATAGGACTGAACTTTCATTTACTGACTCTTCACCAGCTGCAGCATCACTAGCAAGGCTATCATTTATTCCCCATCCTTAATTCTCCTTGAGAAGGTGGTGATGGGTCTTCTTCTTGAACTGCTGCAGTCCATGTGGTAACAATGCTTCCATAGTGCTATCAGGTAGGCAGTTCCAGGATTTTGATACAGTAGTGTCATGCTAGATACCCACCTGCCAAGAATGAGGCATATTAATTTTGCCACATGGACATAAAATTTCAAATTGTTGCTGGGAAGAAGAGAAGGCCTGTTATAAGGGCTGCCAGACACTTGGCTGGAAGACATTTACATGCCAATAGGGACAAGAGAGGTTACTCCCTTATCCATTTAACCCACAATGGACTTTGAGCACCAGACATTGAAGGCAGGGAAGCGCATTCCACGCCCTGCTAAAATGATACATTCCACAGAGCCAAAACATGGTCAGACCAGTTAGTCACATGATGAAATAAAAACAAGAAATGCTGGAATCACTCAGCAGGTCTGGCAGCATCTGTGAAAAGAGAAGCAGAGTTAACGTTTCGGGTCAGTGACCCTCCTTCGGAACATAATGAACCTGCTTGGCAACATGTGTTTTTCTGAATTGTACGAACTCTTTGAACACAGATTGTCTGTTTGCTCCTGGACTGAAAAGACCTGTCCTGGCTGGCTCACCACAGCCTCTCCTGTCTGCTCCCATCTCTTTTTCACAGAACTCCAAATCCACTGAAGACACATGAAACCCAAGAGAGAAAAGTCTCCTACAGCGAACAAGGTTTAAGAAGAATACTGGGCCCCAACGAAAAGCAAGATCTACCTACAATCAAGGACCCTACAGTGAGCTTGAAGAACCGTAACAAAAACCCTCTTCAGATATTGCCTCAAACCTTTCCACTTTATTTCTTCTGCTCTGTTCTGTTTCTATCTTCATATGTGTCTCGTGTATGCTAATGTGGGAGTGTAGTGTATCCATTTGCGTTAACCAAATTAGAGTTTAAATTTAAGTTTAATAAATTTCAACCTTTCTTCTTTAAACCTAAGAAAACCTGTTTGAGCTGGTATCTTTGCCTTATAATTGGAAAGCAGTGAACAAGGATTCACAAGGGGGGAACTAAAAACACGGTGTGTTTAAAATAAAACCCTGTTACAGGGAACCCTAGACACCTTTCTTACCTTGTTGTGACAGTAATGATGAAGGAATGACCAATATATTTCTAAGTCAGGAAGGTGTGTGACACGATGGGGAACTTGGAGGTGATGCTCCCATGCGCCTGTGGTGAGGGTGAAGAATGAGATCTGATAGTCAATTTGAAGACCGAATGGTCTTTCCTTGCCTTTCTTTTTGCATGTTGTTATGACCGAGGCAGGAGCAACGCACTGCCAATTCAGTCCCATCACTCCACAGGTCACAGTATATTGTTAAAGTTTTCCCACCCAACCAGAAAACAGCCAAATTAAACACTCTAGTAACCCCAGAATAAAACAGAACAAACCAGGTATCGTTAGACAACAACAAATTAAATATTTATTAAAAACTAAATCTTAAACACTATTAAGATAAACCTATGTCTAAAGACCTTATAACTTCTTATTTTAACCTAACTCCCCCGTACACACACATACATTCAAAAATAACAGTCGTTGACCGGTTTTAAAGGTGGTGTTTTTAAAGATTAGCTGTTTCTTAAAAATAAATAAATAAATAAATAAGTCTTTGTGGGTTACATTCCTGATAGGTGAGGTATCCTAGTGTGAAAATAATCAAATGCCTCTTGAAGTCTTCACACAGATTTGATGAAATAATTATTCAATTAGATAGGCATTCAAAACACTACAGCTGCAGCAGGCATCAAGTCCACCGATGAATTCCAGAAATGTAATCAGTCAAGAGAGATTCAATCTTGAAGCCAATACTTACTGGCTTGGAAATAAAGAAAAGGATTTTTGCTACCTTTAGCAATGCAAATGGTCTCTTCAAAAAAAGCTTTTTTTTTTCTCCTTAGACAATTAACTTGGCCTGTAGCTCCTTGTAGAATTTCTGCTGAGAAAGAATAGACAGCTCCTTTCTTCAGTAGCACGCCTCGCTGGTGTTTGTTTCAGACTGGTTTTTGCCAGTTTTACACACAGTCAAATCAAAACATTATACCATGGGACCTCTCCCTTTTCGGCTGTGGCCTAGGGACAGATACAGCTGGCACCCTGCACTCAGTCTTAAAGGCACACTGATTTCAAACAGAGTCTTAAAGGCACACACTTTTTTAAATCCGAGGAGTAAAAAATACAAGTTTGGGACAATGTTTATGTACTAGACAACTCACCAGCCCAGATCAACTTCTTTTTAAACTCCCCAAATGCCCTTGATTCTAATATCTTGCTTGATGGCTTTTTCCAAATACTTGTCAAACGTTGAGTAATTAGTATTCTCCAAGATCTGTTCTAAAAATTTACCTTTTGTTGAATAACATTTCTTGCACTGCCTTCCATTGCAGCAACATTTCTGACTGAAGGGATACTATATTCCGTGGGTGAAAAAATGAGTAATAAATGATCAAATATAACTTTAAAAAAATAAAGTGATATTTTAGATGCAGCTGTGAACTCCTGTTTATCTGCATTGACAGGAAATACTTTGTAGTTTAGATGGTGAAGTTTCACACTTGAAGGCAGATAATGAAACCATTAAACCAACAAGATTGCAAGCTCCAACTGAGGGAAAGTTTCTTCTGTGTGTGCTATGCAAATGCATTCTCGATAAACATTCTTTATAAACACCACCACCTGCAGGCTCCCCTCCAAGACACACACCATCCTGACTTGGAACTATATTTCCATTCCTTCACTGTTGCCGGGTCAAAATCCTGGAACTCCCTTCCTAAAAGCACTAACAGTTTACCTACACCCAAGGACAGCAGCCGTTCAAGAAGGCAGCTCACCACCACCTTCTCAAGGGCAATTAGGGATGGGCAATAAATACTGGCCTAGCCAGTGACAGCTACATCCCATGAATGAATAAAAAAAGAAGCAAGCCAAAGGTGTTTTTTCTAGAAGTTGCATGGAGATCTTCTTCCATTATTTTGCATGACTTCAAAAAGAAATCTTGGGACGTAAATTTAATGCCATCCAGATGTGAAATTGGCGTTGTTATAGAATCTGCTCGGTTTTCATCATATTTGCCCTGTATCCTCTTCAATCTCACCTGTGTTTCTCGAATAAATGCATTCACATGGTAGTACTTCGAAGAACAGCACAGGAATTCTCCCCAAAGTGTAGTCACTATTGCAATGCAGGAAATACAGCAGCCAATTTGTGCACAGCAAACTCCCACAAACAGGAATTTGGTAATGACTAGAAAATCAATTTATTGGGTGTTCGTTGAAGGATAGAATCACAGAATCGTTTCAGTGCAGGAGGCCATTCGGCCCATCGTGTCCGCACTGGCTCTCTGAAAGAGCAATTCCCTCAGTTCCATTCCCCTGTCTTCTCCCCATAACCCTGCACATTCTTCCTTTTCGTATAACTGTCTAATTCCCTTTTGAATGCTTCAATTGAACCTGCCTCCACCACACTCTCAGGCAGCGCATTCCAGACCTTAACCACTCGCTGCGTGAAAAACTTTTTCCTCATGTCACTTTTACTTCTCTGACCAAATAATTTAAATCTGTGCCCTCTCGTTCCCAATCCTTTCATGAGTGGGACCAGTTTCACTCTATCTACTTTGTCCAGATCCCTCATGATTTTTTAATACCTCTATTAAATCACCTCTCAGCCTTCTCTCCTCTGAGGAAACCAGTCCTAATTTCTCCAATCTATCTTCATAACTAAAGTTCTTCATCCATTGAACCATTCTCATGAATCTTTTCTGTACTCGCTCCAGTACCCTCACATCTTTCCAAAGGTGCGGCGCCCAGAACTGGAAGCAATACTCCAGCTGAGGCCGAACTAGTGTCTTATACAAGTTCAACATAACTTCCTTGCTCTTGTACTCTATGTCCCTATTAATAAAGCCCAGGATACTGTATGGTTTATTAACTGCTCTCTCAACCTGTCCTGCCAGCTTCAATGACTTATACACATATACACCTAGGTCCCTCTGTTCCTGCACCCCCTTTAGAATTGTACCCTTTATTTTATATTGTCTCTCCATGTTCTCCCTAACAAAATGAATAACTTCACATTTCTCTGCATTGAACTTCATCTGCCACCTGTCTGCCCATTCCACCAACTTGTCTATGTCCTTTTGAAGTTCTACACTTTTCTCCTCACAGTTCACAATGCTTCCAAGTTTTGTATCATCTACAAACTTTGAAATTGTGCCCTGTACACCAAAGTCTGGATCATTAATGTATATCAGGAAAAGCAAGGGTCCCAACACTGATCCCTGGGGAACTCCACTACAAACTTTCCTCCAGCCCGAAAAACATCCATTAACCACTACTTTTTGTTTCCTGTCACTCAGCCAATTCCATATCCATGTTGCTACCATCCCTTTTATTCTGTGAGCTACAAGTTTGCTCACAAGTCTGTTGTATGGCACTGTATCAAACGCCTTCTGAAAGTCCATGTATACCACATCAACAACACTGCTCTCATCAACCCTCTCTGTTACCTCCTCAAAAAACTCTAGCAAGTTAGTTAAACATGATTTTCCCTTAAGAAATCCATGCTGGCTTACCATAATTAACTCACATTTGCCCATGTGACTATTAATTTTCTCCCAAATTACTTTTTCTAGAAGTTTCCCCACCACTGAAGTTAAACTGACTGGCCTGTAGTTGCTGGGCTTATCTTTACACCCTTTTTTTGAACAAGGGTGTAACATTTGCAATTCTCCAGTCCTCTGGCACCACCCCTGAGTCTAAGAAAAACTGAAAAATTATGGCCAGTGCCTCTGCAATTTCCTCCCTAGGATCCTTGGATGCATCATCTGGTCCTGGTGCTTTATCCACTTTAAGTACAGACAGCCTATCTAATACTTCCTCTTTATCAATCTTAAACCCCTCTAGTGTCTGACTTAACTCCTGTTTCAACATTGCCTGGGTTGCATCTTCTTCCTTGGTAAAGACAGATGCAAAGTATTCATCCACTACCTCAGCTATGTCCTCTGCCTCCATGCGTAAATCCGGTTTCAGGACCCTAATCGGCCCCACTCCTCCTTTTACCACACTTTTACTATTTACATGCCTATAGAAGTGGCAAAGACACCAGAGCTCTCCTACTTCCATGAAGTACACAAATATCAAGAGCCCATTATTGTAAAATTTAGTCATAATTTCAACATGAATGCCTCCTTGCCTTCAAAACCGAAGGTGTGATGTGTGGAACCGTGTGATGAATTTGTTGTTAATCATGGCATCAGTCATGGCTCTATGGTAACAATCTCACCTTTAACCATAAAAATCAAAGCTGACATTTCAGTGCGCTACTTAGGGAGTGCGGCACTGTTAGAGGTGCTATCTTTCGGATGAGATGTTAAACTAAGGTGGACATGAAGGATCCCATAACGCTACTTCAAAGAAAAGTACCGTTGTGCTCCCTGTTGTTCTGGCCAATGTATATCCCACAACCAATATCATTAAAAACAGATTTTCTGGTCATTATCACACTGCTGTTTGTGGGAGCTTGCTGTGTGAAAATTGGCTGCTGCAGTTCCTACATTACAATAATGACTACACTTCAAAAGTACTTCATTTGCTGTAAGGAAGATGGTTGTGGTTGTTAGATGCAAAACATCTAAGTCCTAAAACATCACAGCAGGAGTTCCTCAGGATAGTGTCCTAGGCCCAAACATCTTCTGCTGCTTCATCAATGACCTTCCCTCCATCAGAAGGTCAGAAGTGGGAATGTTTGCTCATGATTGCACAGTGTTCTGTACCATTTGTGTCTCCTCAGGTAATGAAGCAGTCCATGCCCATAAGCAGCAAGACCTGGACAACATTCAGGTTTGGGCTGATAAGTGGCAAGAAACATTCGTGCCACTCAAGTGCTAGGCAATGACCACGTCCAACAAGACAGGATCTAACCATCTCCCATTGACTTTCAATGACATTACTGAGGTTACTCAGGTTACTGAGTTGGATGATCAGCCATAATTATCATGAATGGCGGAGCAGGCTCGAAGGGCCAAATGGCCTACTCCTGCTCCTATTTTCTATGCTTCTATGTTACCATCGCTGAATTCCCCCACAATCAACATTCTGGGGGTTACCATTAACCAGAAACTTAACTGGACCAGCCATATAAATACTGTGGCTACAACAGCAAGTGAGAGGTTGGGAATTCTGCAGCGAGTAACTCACCTCCTGACTCCCCAAAGCCTGTCCACCCTCTACAATGCAAAATCAGTAGTGTGCTGGAATACAGCACCGACGTACAGTGGCAGCAGTGTGTACCATCTACAAGATGCACTGCAGCAATGCACCAAGGCTCCTTAGACAGCACCTTTCAAACCCACGACCTCTACCAACTAGAAGGACAAGGGCAGCAAATACATGGGAACACCACCACCTGCAAGTTCCCCTCCAAGTCACACACCATCCTGACTTGGAACTATATCGCCGTTCCTTCACTGTCACTGGGTCAAAATCCTGGAACTCCCTTCCTAACAGCACTGTGGGTATACCTACCCCAAATGGACTGCAGTGGTTCAAGAAGGCAGCTCACCACCACCTTCTCAAGGGCAATTAGGGATGGGCAATAAACGCTGGCCTGGCCAGCGACACCCACATCCCATGAATGAATTTTTAAAAACTCTCACTTGCCTGGATGCGTACAGCTCAAACCACACTCAAGAAGTTCAACACCATCCAGGTCAAAGCAGCCTGCTTGATCGAGACCCCATCCACCACCTTCAACATTCACTCCCTCCACCACTGATGCACCATGGCAGCAGTGTGTACCATCTACAAGATGCACTGCAGCAACTCACCATGCCTCCTTCGACAGCACCTTCCAAACCCATGACCCCTACAACTAGAAGGACGAGGGCAGCAGATGCATGGGAACACCACCACCTGAAAGTTCCCCTCAAAGCGACACGCCATCCTGACTTGGAACTATATCGCCGTTCCTTCACTATTGCTGGGCCAAAAACCTGGAACTCCCTTCCTAACAACCTTGTGATGAAACGTCATCAACCTAAAACATTAGCTCCGTTTCTCCCTCCACAGGTGCTGCCTGATCCTTTGAGCATTTCCAGCATTTATCTTTTTATTTCAGATTTCCAACATCCACAGCATTTACTTTTGTCTAACTAAAGACAGATGCTGTGAGATGCCCACCCACTGCAAATTATGAGTCAGTAGTCCAGCAACAGCCATATGGCACATACAATCACTTCCATTCAATCACTTTGTACACAAAGTGCAGAACGCACTGTGCTTTGATTCTACATCTGAGCAAAATGTTTCCCAAGTGAAAAGCAGTTCAAGGTAATCAACTACTCAAAGTTGCCGTTGTTTATCTCTTGAATTCCAGACATTTAGTAATCATTGATAAAAGATCTGTGGCATCTTGGATGAGGCTAGTTATCGAAGCATATGCAGTGAGATCCTTTGGAAATGGTACAAGTCCAATGACTGGGTCAGGCACAAACACTGGTATATGGCTGTGTTTTATTGTTGGAGCTGCACACTAGATAAATATTCTACCCAATAAGTCCAAAAATGTTGATGCTATTTTTTGAAGTTCAAGGGTTCAATAATCAGCGTTTGGAACTCATGGTCATCGTGGAACTTCTATTTCACTGCCAGTTCCAATTGTTCCATACGAAACTGATCAACCATCTCTCCCACATTTAGTTGAGCCCAACAAATGGGGGACTTTATCATGCATAATGTTTTTCTTGGCACAGAATGATTGGAAAGTTCTGCTTTGGCCCTGGTGTAATCATCACTCTTTCCCCATATTAGTAAAAAAGCATTGTTGTAATCCCTCCCCATCACGATATGGGAGTACAGCCCTGTTCCACTCAAATGTAGTGATAGTAAATCAAATTATTGCTCCCTTTCAAGCTTTTTAAGTTTGTTTGGCCAAAGATTAGGGTTGCTAACCCTTCAAGATGGATCTGGAAACTCCAGGAATTAAAGATTAATCTCCTGGACTCTGATGCATGTGACGCAGGAGAAAAAGTATAAGGGTATTAAAAACAATTGTGCTTTTTTCTTCTGTTTTCTTTGAACGCTTTCATTTATTAGTTATAACAGTTTTGGAGATGGGAGAAAAGGGCTGTTTGGGTGAGATGGGAGGTAATGTGATTGAACCTCCAGGAGTATGTCCAATCAGATATGGCAACCTTATCAATGAATTGCAACTGGGAAGTTATCAGAATGCACAGCAAACACAGGCAGGATAAGCATTACTGATATAAAAGCAAAATACTGCGGATGCTGGAAATCTGAAACAAAAACAAGAAATGCTGGAATCACTCAGCAGGTCTGGCAGCATCTGTGGAAAGAGAAGCAGAGTTAACGTTTCGGGTCAGTGACCCTTCTTCGGAACTGACAAATATTAGAAAAGTCACAGATTATAAACAAGTGAGGTGGGAGTGGGGCAAGAGATAACAAAGGAGAAGGTGCAGATTGGACCAGGCCACATAGCTGACCTGGCGAAAATGGCGGAGGATGATCCTTTGGATATGGAGGCTGGTGGGATGAAAAGTGAGGACAAGGGGAACCCTGTCACGGTTCTGGGAGGGAGGGGAAGGGGTGAGGGTAGAGGTGCGGGGAATGGGTCGGACACGGTTGAGGGCCCTGTCAACTACAGTGGGGGGAACAGCATCTCATCTACCGATTAGGCACACTACAGCCTGCCGGACTGAACATTGAGTTCAATCATTTCAGAGCATGACAGCCCCCCATTTTACTTTCATTTTTAGTTATTTTTTCTTCCTTTTTTTTACATTCCTTTTTACATTTTTTACAATCTTTTTTTGCATTTATTTCATTTCATCTTAGTTTGTTCAGTTTTCTTACCCACTGTTTTTTTCAGGTTGTTTTTCTTCAGGTTTGCACTTGCTGCTGTTCAATATTCAGTGTATTCACACCTAATCTGTACTAATGCTTTGTCTTTCAACACACCATTAACATATTGTTTGCCTTTTCTCCGTGACCTTTTGGTCAGCTATGTGGCCTGGTCCAATCTGCACCTTCTCCTTTGTTATCTCTTGCCCCACCCCCACCTCACTTGTTTATAATCTGTGACTTTTCTAATATTTGTCAGTTCCGAAGAAGGGTCACTGACCCGAAACGTTAACTCTGCTTCTCTTTCCACAGATGCTGCCAGACCTGCTGAGTGATTCCAGCATTTCTTGTTTTTGTTTAAGCATTACTGATGCCATTTTGATAGATTCACAGATAAGAACTTGCATTTATACTGTACTTTTCAGGACCCCAGGACATCCCAAAGCATTTTACAGCCAATGAAGTTACTTTTAAAGTGTAGTTACTGTTGTAATGTAGAAAGCAGGGTAGCCAATTTGCATACAGCTATCTCCCACAAATAGCAGTGTGATAATGGCCATATCATCTGTTTTAGTGATGTTGGTTGAGGGATAAATATTGGCCAGGGTACTGGGGATAACTCCCATGCTCTTCTTCAAAAAGTGCCATGGGATCTTTTACATTCACCTGCGGGAGCAAACTGGGCCTTGGTTTAAAGAAAGACAGACTTGCATTTATATAGTGCCTTTGATGACCTCGGGATATCCCAAAGCACTTTAAGCCAGAGAAGTACTTTTGAAGTGTAGTCACCATTGTAATGTAGGTTTCAGGCAAACCCCCCACCCCCCAACCCCCCTCGCACCTGTCACGATTGAGGCACACATGATTTCATCACACAAACATTGAAACTTAAAATTGCAAACCCCTGACTGGAAAGATATTTGCATAGTAACAGACAGTGTTGGAACAAAGGGACCCAGTCTTTTGCTTCCCCAATACACAGAAGAAGTGGTCAGACCAGTTTTAGTCACATGACTAGCTGGCTGTTGGTTTTTTGAACTTGCCACAGATTTGAAATGAAAAAGCACTTTTCTCCTGGACTGAGAAGACCTCTCTCCTGTTGCTCTCATCTCACTCTCACCAGCTTCGGAAACCATTGAAGACATATGAACCCCAAGAGAGAAAAGTCTCCTACAGTGAACAAGGTTTAAGAAGAATACTGGGCCCAACAAAAAGTAAGAGCTGTCTGCAATCAAGGAATCTACGATGAGCTGGAAACAGAGAAATAGTAACAAGAAACCCCCTTTAAAGACTGCCTCAAACCTCTCCATTTTATTTTTCTTCTGCTCTTTTCTGTCCCTATTTGCATGTGTGTATCGTGTGTGCATGCTAGCATGGGTGCATCATATATCCGTAGGCATGAACCGTATTAGAGTTTAAGTTTAAGGTTTAATAAATTTCACTTTTCTCCTTTAAATCGAAGAAAGTCTTGCGCATTTCTTTGCCTTATAATTGGAAAGCTGTGAACAAGGATTCAAAAATTGAGTGGGAGGCTCCAGAAGGCCTTCCCGACCGTCTCCCATCTCCACCCCACTTTACGTGGGCCAGGGGTGGGGGGCTTGGGGGAGGGTGGAGAAACAGGCCGGCCGTACCAGGCCAATCAAGGCCCCTAAGTGGCCACTTAACGGCCACTTAAGGGCCTTCACCCGCCTCCACGGGGATTTTACCCGTGGCAAGCGAGCGTCCGGGAGATGTGAAAGGTCACTCAGTGAAACCTGGCGGCCTCTTAGAGCACTGGGGGCAGGGCCTGGACAAACAGGCACAGGGTGCCTAATTGAGGCTGCCCCCACCTCCCCAACCAGCCTCAATGTTTGAGACGCACCCCCTTCCCCCCAAATGACCATCCTTGCCTCACCGGGGCATGACTGATTAGCACGGCGAGGCAAACCCCAACCTGGACTCCTGGTTCCATGTCCTTGGCTGGGCTGCAGTCCCAGCAGTGGCCACCACTCCTGGTGGCGCTGCTGGGACTAAGAGCTGCTGGCCCGATGATTGGCTGGCAGCTCAATGAGGCGGGACTTCCTCCCTCAAGCGGGTGGAAGTCCTGCCTCGGAATAATTCAAACCTGGGGACCCGTAAAATGCGGAACAGATCCCCGGGCCAGGCGGAAGCGGGATCGCCACCGACTTTTACATCAGTGGCCAGCTCCTGACCGCCCGACATAAAATCCAGCCCAGTGTGTTTAAAAATAATACCCTGTTACAATAAGACCAGGCGAAGACAGTAACAGACCCCTAGACACCTTTCTCGCCTGGTCATAACAGTAGTAAATGTGACAGGCAATGTGACACACAGCAAGCTCCCACAAAACAACAATTTGATAATGACCAGATAATTTGTTTTTTGTGATGTGATTGAGGGATGAATATTGAACAGGACCAATGTTCCCTCTAAGCCGCATGGCTGCACAGGAACCTGGAAGTTCCTGCGCAGACCAAACACAAATTGACACCTTTAAGTTTACCACATAGATGCGGGTGAGCAAAAGGGCCCATGCACTTAAACGACTAGGCTGTGCACAACAACAAAAAATATTAGAGGGGATATTGGGGTCAGGACACAAAGAAGAACTCCCTGATCTGAAATATGCCATGGAATCTTTTTCAGGCTACACACGGCCTTGATATAAGGTCTCATTCGAAAGACAATGCCTTCAACAGTGCAGCACCCCCTCAGTACTGCATTGGAGCCTCAGCCTGGAATTTGTACACAAGTCCCTGTAGTGGGACTTGAACATACAGCCTTAGGTTTTCAGAGGCAAGAGTACAATTAACTGACCCACAATAGGTGTAATTTATTTTCCATGCAGACTTTTTCTCTCCTCACAAATAGCAGCTGCTTTTTTTGCCAATTCTCATCATCTAATGTTGCATGTGGAATTGGGTTTGTACCACTGAATAGGAATTATCAGCCATCTGCTTACTTGTCCATCCACAGCATTTCAGCAAGGATATTACCATATCAATAACATTAACTTCAGGATTAGGTTCCCTCTGCTGGACACATAAATAATTATATGATAATAATAAACCCAACAGTCAAAAGATCACAAGTTAGAGATGAAAATTGCCATTCAGCCCACCCTTGTTTATCCATTTAAAAGAAAAAATACTACAGTCTTCCAATCACTTGTGAATTTATCTATTGTTTTCACAGTTGCTAGCCTACCTGGAAGCATATTCCAAGTGAAAATCCTTTTTTGTGAGAATAAACAGGCTGGGGCTTTTTTCTCTCAGAAAGAGAAGACCGAGGGGGTGACCTGAGAGAGGTCTTAAGATTATGAAAGGGTTTGATACGGTAGACGTAGGGAAGATGTTTCCACTTGAGGGCATGACCAGAACTAGGGGCCATAAATATAAGATAGTTACTCACACGTCCAATAGAGAATTGAGAAGAAACGTCTTTATCTAGATACTGGTTAGGATGTGGAACTCGCTACCACAAGGTACAGTTGAGTTGAATAACATAGATGCATTTAAGTGGAAACTAGATAAGTACATGAGGGAGAAAGGAATAGAAAGATATGCTACAAAGTATAACAAAGTATTTACAGTAACAACTTGTATTATATAACGCCTTTAACATAATAAAACATCCCAAAGCTCTTTACAGGATCGTTATAAAACAAAATTTGACACAAAGTCAGATAAGAAGATATTCGAGCTTGATCAAAGGATTAGGTTTTAAGGAGCTTCTCAAAAAAGGAGAGACAGGTAGAGAGGCAGAGAGGTTGAGGGAGAGAATTCCAGAGTTTAGGGGCTTGGCAGCTGAAGGCACGATCACCAATAGTGAAGCAATTAAATTCAGGGATGCTCAAGAGGCCAGATTTAGATGACAGCAGAGAGTTTGGAGGGTTAGGTGACAGGAGGAGATTACAGAAATAGGAAGGAGCGAGGCCATAGAGCAATTTGAAAACAAGAATGAGAATTTTTAAATCGAGGCACTGCTGGACCGGAAGCCAATATAGGTCAGGGAGCAAAGAGGTGAGGGGTGAACTGGACTTGGTGTGAGTTAGGACATGGGCAAAAGCAGTTTAAACGACCTCAAGCTTGTGAAGGGTTGAACATGGGAGGCCGGCCAGGGTGTGTTAGAATAGTCAGGTCTAGAGGTAAGAAAGGCATGGATGAGGGTTTCAGCAGCAGATGAGCTGAGGAAGAGATGAAGTTGGGTGACATTATAGAGGTGAAAATAGTTGGACATAGTGATGGCGTAGATATATGGTCAAAAGCTTATTTTGGAGTCAAAGATGACAACAAGGTTGCGAACAGTTTGGCTCAGCCTCAGTCAATGGCTAGGGAACGGAGTGTGTCGCAGGGAAGGGAGACAATGGGTTTGGTCTTAGCAATATTGGAGGAAATTTCTACTCATTCAGCACTAAACGTCGGACAAGAGGTCTGACAATTTAGAGGAGTCAAGAGAAAAGTGGTGGTGAGGTAGAGCTGAGTGTCATCAGTGTACATGTGGAAACTGAGCTGTGTTTTCAGATGATGATCAGCATATAGATGAGAAATAGGAGGGCGGCAAGTATAACATTGCAGAGGTGGGAAGAGAAGTCATTGAAGGAGATTCTCTGGCTATGATTAGATAGATAAGAAATTACAGCACAGTAACAGGCCACTTAGCCCAACAGGTCCTTGCCAGTGTTTATGCTCCAAATGAGCCTCCTCCCAGCCCTCTTCAGCTAACCCCTTGATGGGAGTTACCTACCTTTTGTATGAGGTGGTCTGTGCCCCAGGCAGAAACAGGTCTAGCTCTCATTTGATGGAATTCAGTGAATCAGCATTCACTGCATGAGTTGGTAGCCTGTTCCAGAAATGCCACTATTCTCTGAGAAAAGAACCATCTCCTGATATCTAACCTAGATCTGGCCGTACATAACTAGAAATTGTCAAACTCTGCCCACCTCAGCCCACCCTGTCTCCCCAAACCCAATCCAGCCTGACCTATTGAGTGCCATCTGTGGCAGTGTGGTTGGCAGGGAATTGTCTGCTGCTTGTTATACAAAGGAAAGACAGTTACTGGTGCTTAATTGGGGTTCCAGTTCTCTTATGCCTTTATATCAAACAAAAAATGGCTTTTTGAAAAATCATTCCTAGTGAATGTTATCTCATGCGCTGAACAATTCAGCCAATAAAATTTCTTGGCTTGTTGTTAATCTTGATATTCTTGAAACATACTCTTCTATAGGAAATTTTGGCATGTTTATCAGTGGGCCAATTCCACAGAAAATAATAGTCCTTGAACAACTTTATTAAACAAGTTTGTTTATTTAAAAAAAAACTTTTAAAAGCATTCATCAATGTCTAAGTGCCATTATTGTAAATGGAGAGATATGCCTGCTATGGGGGAGAAGTGTTGTAAATGGAGAGGGAGTTTCACTCTCCTGGCAGACAACTTATAAATTTAAGTTTATAGAATGAAATAAAAAGGATAGATTCAAATAAATCAGGAACTGATGTGGAACAATGTCTTTAATTCCTAATTTAAATAGAGAAAGGAAGTCATTTGTCATCTCCTCTGACAGATATCAAACCATTGAAATTTCAGCACAGAAAGAAGCCATCTGTGTGATCATGTCTGTGCTACTACCGGCTTCATATTGGAACTATCTGCTCTGGGCCCATTTCCTTGTTGTTTACTTGGACCTTATGATCTTTTCCCACCCCACTCCTGAGCATTTGCCTAATTCACTTACAAATATTTATTTAAAGATTTAAACTTTTTCCAGTATTTGAAAGAGGGCAATAGTCAGACAGACATATATTGAGTTCAGGGAACAGACTCGGCAAGTAACACGCACGGAGGTCCCCTGGTGACTCAGTTGCTAAATGCGTTGTCCCAGTAAAAAAATAACCCTTGCTTATATTGAGTTAGCAGGGAGGTGGTAAGGAAGGTACAGTTATCCTCCAGGTAATGATAAATGGATGAACAGTTAATGCATGCATGGTCAATGTGACCTCCTGGACTGTTTTCAGTTGTCTGAGATGGTCAGAGAGAAATTGTCCAGTTTTTAAAATATTTCTTAGGCATGTTTTTGTTCTTTTTGTTTCTGCCTTTTCCAGAGGATGACATACCTGCAGGGTTGGGGAGAGGGAGGGGGCATAGGGTGGGCTGATAGGAAAGCTCGAGTCAGAATGTTCCAAGCATCAGGCAGTGTGGGGCAATCTCGATCAACCAGTGGGTCTTTTCCTGTCTGTTATTTTGTTATGTTCTGAGAAAGGAAACAAACAAAACACTCCCACTTCTGATTGGTGTCCAGTAGCTGCTGCTGGAAAGCACACACGTAAGCACAAGAGTTGGTCTGTCTCTGTTACCCTTCCATGGTCTACCAACAGTCATTGTCCAAGGTCACACATGAAGAACAGTTATGTGGCTGAGATCCTGAAAGGCTACCCATGAATCGTTACCCCAGCATAAGTTAGTGTCTAAAGCAGAGTAGGGAAAGGAACAGGCATGATGGACTGAATGGCCTCCTTCTGCACTGAATCATTCTAAAGGGAGAGAGAAAACACAATTACTGTCAACTTTGGGTAGTGCCATTTCTGTGTAAATTAGTCTATAAATGGACTTGGATAATTGGAATAAGCAGCCTCTTAGCAGTGAAGATCCCGGGCAATACATTCAACCGAAGCTGCATTACATATTTTATGATATCATCAATCAACATGTTTGCATGGCAAGGGTGAGCCTCTACTCTTTTTTTTTTTAAACATCAAGCAGTTATCTAATTTTCTGAAGCAAAGGGGATAAATTTTGTCTCTCAACATTTGTTACAAATTATGTTCAAGCACACTTGGTGAATGGACCAACGTGAACATATGAGTTAGGAGCAGGTGTAGGCCACTTGGCCTCTCAAGCCTGCTCTGCCATCAACAAGATCATGGCTGATCTGATTGTAACTTTAATTCCACATCCTGCCTATCCGCAATAATCTTTCCCCCCCTTGCTCATCAAGACTCCATCTACACCTACCTTAAAAATATTCAAAGACTCTGCTTCCACCGCCTTTTTGAGGAAGAGAGTTCCAAAGACTCACCAGCATCTTAAATGGGCAACCCCTTATTTTTTTACAGTGACCTCTAGTTCTATATTCTCTTTTCTTTCCACATCCACCCTGTCAAGACCCCTCAGGATCTAATATGATTCAATCAAGCCACCTCTTACTCGTCTAAACTCCAGTGGATGCAAGCCTAGCCTGTCCAATCTTTCCTCATAAAACAATCCGTCCAATCCAGGTATGAGTCTATTAGACCTTCTCTACTGCTTCCAACGCATTTACATCCTTCCTTAAACAAGGAGACCAATACTGTACACAGTACTCCAGATGTGGTCTCACCAATACCCTGTATAACTGTAGCATAACCTCCCTACTTTTGTATTCAATTTCACTTGCAATAAACAATAACCTTCCATTAGTTTTCCTGGTTACTTGCTGTATCTGCATACTAACCTTGTACGATTCATGTACTGGGATACCCAGATCCTTCTGCATCTCAGAGCTCTGCAATCTCTCACTATTTATATAATATGCCTCCTTTTTATTTTTCTTGCCAAAATGGACAATTACACATTTTCCCACATTATACTAATGTCCTTTAGGGAAGGAAATCTGCTGTCCTTACTTGGTCTGGCCTACATGTGATTCCAGACCCACAGCAATGTGATTGACTCTTACATGCCCCCTCTGAAATGGCCTAGCAAAGCACTCAGTTTTATCTAACCGTACGAAGTCAATAAAGAATGAAACTGAACGGACCACCCGGCATCGACCTAGGCACCGGAAGCGACAATGGCAAACCCTGCCCTGTCGACCCCGCAAAGTCCTCCTTACTAACATCTGGGGCTTGTCCCACAGACTCATCAAGCAACAGCCTGACATAGTCATACTCATGGAATCATACTGTACAGACAATGTCCCAGACACTGCCATCACTATCCCCGAGTATGTCCTGTCCCACCGGTAGGACAGACCCAGCAGAGGTGGCGGCACAGTGGTATACAGTGGGGAGGGAGTTGCCCTGGGAGTCCTCAACATGGGCTCTGGATCCTGTGAAGTTACATGGCATCAGGTCAAACATGGACAAGGTAACCTCCTGCTGATTACCACCTGCCGCCCTCCCTCAGCTGATGAATCAATACTCCTCCATTTGAACATCACTTGGAGGAAGCACTGAGGGTGGCAAGGGTGCAAAATGTTCTCTGGGTGGGGGACTTCAATGTCCATCACCAAGAGTGGCCTGGTAGCACCACTACTGACTGAGCTGGCCGAGTCCTAAAGGACATAGCAGCTAGTCTGAGTCTGTGGCAGGTGGTGAGGGAACCAACAAAAGGGAAAAACATACTTGACCTCATCCTCACCAATCTGTCTGCCGCAGATGCATCTGTCCATGACAGCATTGGTAGGAGTGACCACCGCACAGTCCTCGTGGAGACCAAGTCCCGCCTTCACATTGAGGATACCCACCAGTGTGTTGTGTGGCACTACCACCATGCTAAATGGGATAGATTTCGAACAGATCTAGCAATGCAAAACTGGGCACGCATGAGGCGCTGTGGGCCATCAGCAGCAGCAGAATTGTACTCAACCATACTCTCATGGTCCGGCATATCCCCAACTTTACCATCACCATCAAGCCGGGAGACCAACCCTGGTTCAATGAAGAGTGCAGAAGGGCATGCCAGGAGCAGCACCATTCATACCTCAAAATGAGGTGTTGACTTGGCGAAGCTACAAGCCAGGACTACTTGCGTACAAAACTGAGTAAGCAGCGTGCAATAGACAGAGCTAAAAGATCCCATAACGAATGGATCAGATCTAAGCTCTGCAGTCCTGCCACATCCAGTTGTGACAATTATACAACTAATTGGAGGAGGTGGATCCTCAAATATCCACATCCACAATGATGGGGGAGCCCAGCACATCAGTGCAAAAGATAAGGCTGAAGCATCTGCAACAATCTTCAGCCAGAAGTGCTGAGTTGATGATCCATCTCGGCTCCTCCTGAAGTCCCCAGCATCACAGATACCAGTCTTCCCATTTCAATTCACTCCACGTGATATCAAGAAACAACTGAAGGCATTGGATACTGCAAAGGCTATGGGCCCTGACAACATTCCAGCAATAGTACTGAAGACCTGTGCTCCAGAACTTGCCGCAACCTTAGCCAAGCTGTTCCTGTACAGCTACAACACTGGCACCTACCGGCAATGTGGAAAATTGCCCAGGTATGTCCTGTACACAAAAAGCAGGACAAGTCATACCCGGCCAATTATTGCCCCATCAGTCTACTCTCAATCATCAGTAAAGTGATGGAAGGTGTCGTCGACAGTGCCATCAAGTGGCACTTCCTTGGCAATAATCTGTTCAGTGATGCTCAGTTTGTGTTCTGCCATGGCCACACAGCTCTTGATCTCATTACAGCCTTGGTTCAAACATGTACAAAAGAGCTGAACACAAGAGGTGAGGTGAGTGTGACTTCCCTTGACATCAAGGAAGCATTTGACCGAGTATGGCATCAAGGAGCCCTAGCAAAACTGAAGTCAATGGCAATCAGGGAGAAAACTCTCAGTTGGTTGGAGTCATACCTAGCGTAAAGAAAGATGGTTGTGGTTATTGGAGGTCAATCATCTCAGCTCCAGGACACCACTGCAGGAGTTCCTCAGGGTAGTGTCCTAGGCCCAACCATCTTCAGCTGCTTCATCAATGACCTTCCTTCAATCATAAGGTCAGAAGTAGGGATGTTCGCTGATGATTGCACAATGTTCAGCACCATTCGTGACTCCTCAGATACTGAAGCAGTCTGTGTAGAAATGTAGCAAGACCTGGACAATATCCAGGCTTGGGCTGATAAGTGGCAAGTAACATTTGCGCCACACAAGTGCTAGGTAATGACCATCTCCAACAAGAGAGAATCTAACCATCTCCCCTTGACATTCAATGGCATTACCATCACTGAATCCCCCAATATCAACATCCTGGAGGTTACCAGTGACCAGAAACTGAACTGGAATAGCCATATAAATACCATAGCTACAAGAGCAGGTCAGAGGCTAGGAATCCTGCAGTGAGTAACTCACCTCCTGACTCCCCAAAGACGTCCATCATCTACAATGCACTAGTCAGGAGTGTGATGGAATACTCTCTACTTGCCTGGATGGGTGCAGTCCAACAAAACTCAAGAAGCTCAACACTATCCAGGACAAAGCAGCCCGCTTGATTCGTACCTCATCAACAAATATTCACTCCCTCCACCACCGACGCACTGCGGCAGCAGTGTGTGCCATCTACAAGATGGACTGTTGCAACGCACCAAGGCACATTGGACAGCACCTTCCAAACTGGCGACCTCCACCAACTAAAAGGACAATGGCAGCAAATGGTTGGGAATATCACCACCTGCAAGTTCTCCTCCAAGCCACACACCATCCTGACTTGGAACTATGTTGCCGTTCCTTCATTGTCACTGGGTCAAAATCCTGTAACTCCCTTCCTAACATCACTGTGGGTGTCCCTAACCCACATGGATTTCAGCAGTTTAAGAAGGCAGCTCACCACCACCTACCTAGCCAGCAATGCCCACATCCAAAAAAAAATACTCCGTTTGCCAGATCTTTGCCTACTCAGTTAACCTATCTATATCCCTTTGTAGCCTCCTTATGTCCTCATCACAACTTATTTTCCTCCTTATCTTTGTGTGATCAGCAATTTACCAACCATACTTTCAGTCCCTTCATCCAAGTCATTTATATAAATTGTAAAACGTTGAGGTCCCAGCACTGATCCCTGTGGCACACCATCCTGCCAACCAGAAAATGACCCATTTATGCCTACTCTCTGTTTCCTGTTAGCTAACCAATCTTCTATCCATGCTGATATGTTACCCCCTACACCATGAGCTATTATTTTCCACAATAACTTTTGATGTGGCACCCTATCAAATGCCTTCTGGAAATCTAAGTACCATAAATCCATCCATTTCTCTTTATCCACAGCACATGTTGCTTCTTCAAAGAACTCCAATAAATGATTTCCCTTTCACAAAACCATATTGACTCTGCTTGATTACCTTGAATTTTTCTAAATGCCCTGCTATAACGTCTTTAATAATAGCTTTCAACATTTTCCCTGAGACAGATGTTAAGCTAACTGGCCTGTAGTTTCTTGCTTTCTGGCTCCCTCCCTTTTTGCATAAAGGAGTTACATTTGCCATTCCCAATTTCTTCCCCAAATCTAGGGAATTTTGGAAAATTAAAACCAACACATCAACACATTCACTATCTCATTAGCCACTTCTTTTAATATGCTAGGATGAAGTCCATCAGGACCTGGGGGCTTGTCAGCCCACAGGTCCAACAATTTGCTCAGTACCACTTCCCTGCTGATGTTAATTTTCTTGAGTTCCTACCTCCCTTCCAGTTCCTGATTTATGCTATTTCTGGGCTGTTACTTGTATCCTCTATGGTGAAGACTGATGCAAAATACCTGTTCAATTCATTTGCTATCTCCTTATTTTCCATTATTAATTCCCTAGACTCACTGGACTCATGCTCATTTTGTTGACTCTTCTTCTTTAATTATCTATAGAAACTCTTACTATTTGTTTTTACATTTCTAGCTAGCTTTCTCTCGGACTCTAATTTTTCCCTCCTTATTAATCTTTTGGTCATTCTTCTGTCCAATCTTCTGACCTGCCACCCATTTTTGCATAATTATCTGCTTTTTCTTTAAGTTTGATACTATCTTTAACTTTTTTAGTTAAGAACGGATGGTGAGTCCACCCCTTGGAATTTTTCTTTCTCGTTGGAATGTATCTATTCTGTATATTCTGAAATATTCCCTTAAATGTCTGCCACTACACCTCTATTGACCTAATTTCCAGTTCAGTTTTCCTAGCTCTGCTTTCTTGCCCTCATAATTACCCTTATTTTAAAATACTAGTCTTAGTCCCACTCTTCTCTCCCGCAATCTGAATGTAAAATTCAATCATATTATGATCGCTGCTTCCTCGGGGCACCTTCACTATGAGGTCATAAATTAATCCTATCTCGTTGCACAATATCAGGTGAAGTATAGCCTGCTCTCTGGTTGGCTCCAGAATGCGCTGTTCTAAGAAACAATCCCAAAAACATTTTATGAACTCCTTTGGCTACCTCTAGGCTACTTTTGCCCATCTGATTTTTCCAGTCTATATGTAGATTAAAATCCCCCATGATTATTTCCATACCTTTCTGACAAGCTCCCATTATTTCTTCCTTTATGCCCTGTCCTACTGTGTGGTTACTGTTAGGGGGCCTGTACATCACTCCCACCAGTGACTTCTTGCCTTTATCATTTCTCATCCCCACCCAAACCGCATCGACATCCTGGTTTCCTGAACCAATTGTGCTAATACGAACATTAATTGACAGAACCACCTCTCCACCCTTTCGTAGCTTCGCTAATAGACCAGCAATTGCCATTCCTCAGCTCTGCTTTCCTAGGTCTGCACACAAGTTGGAACCCAAATTCGAAAGCATAGTAATACTGTGGCATCAACTTACGCATATATATTGTATTAATGCATTAAATAAATTCTTACATTACATTGAACAACAATTGACATACATACGAACATATGAACATACGAATTAGGAGCAGAAGTAGGCCATTCGCCCCTCTAGCCTGCTCCACCATTCAATAAGATCCTGACTGACCTGTTTGTGTCTTGACTTCCACACTCCCATCTACCTCTGATAACCTTTGATTCCCTTGCCTAACAAGAATCTACCCCCACCTTAAAATTATTCAATGACCCTGCCTCCTCCACCTTCTGAGGCAGAGAGTTCCAAAGTCGCACAACCCTCTGAGAGAAAAAAATTCTCTGTCCTAAAAGTATGACCCCAAATTCTAAAACAGTGCCCCCTAGTTCTGGACTTCCCCCACAAGAGGAAACATCCTTTCCACATCCACCTTGTCAAGACCATTCAGGATCTTATGTACTTCAATCAAGCATCCCTCACTCTTCTAATCTCCAGTGAAAACAAGCCCAGTCTGTCCAACCTTTCCTCATAAGACAGCCAGCTCATTCCAGGTATCAATCTAGTAAACCTCCTCTGAACCACCACCAACACATTCACATCCTTCCTTAAATAAGGAGACCAAAACTGCACACAGTATTCGAGATGTGGTCTCACCAATGCCCTGTATAACTGAAGCATAACATCTTTACTTTTATTTTCAATTCCTCTCGTAATAAAAGATAACGTTCCATTAGCCTTCTTTATTACTTGCTGTACCTATATACTAACTTTTAGTGACTCATGCACTAGAACACCTAGATCCCTCTGCACCTCAGAGTTCTGCAGGTGTTCTCCATTTAAGCAATACACTGCTTTTTTATAGTTCCAGCCAATGTGAACAACTTCACATTTTCCCACATTATATTCCATCTGCCAGACTTTTGCCCACTCAACCTATCTATATCGTTCTGCAACCTCCTTATGTTCTCTTCACAACATGCTTTCCTACCTACCTTTGTGTCATCTGCAAATTTAGCTACGATGCCATCACTCCCCTCATCTAAGTCATTGATATAAATAGTAGAAAGTTGAGGCCCCAGCACAGACCCCTGTGCGACTCCACTCGTCACATCCTGCTAATCAGAAAAGGACCCCTTTATGCATACTCTCTGTTTTCTGCCAGTCAGCCAATCTTCTATCCATGCTAATATGTTACCCACTACACCATGAGCTCCTACCTTGCGCAATAAACTTTTATGTGGCACCTTGTCAAATGCCTGCTGGAAATCCAAGTACAGTACATCAACAGGCTCCCCTTTATCCATGGCACCTGTTACTCCTTCAAAGAACTCCAAAAAATTGGTTAAACATGATTTCCCTTTCATAAAGCCATGCTGACTATTCCCGACTACCTTGAGTTTTTCAAAGTGCCCAGCTATCACCTCCTTAATGATTGATTCTAACACCTTCCCCACGACAGACGTCAACATAACTGGCCTATAGTTTTCTGTTTTCTGCCTGCCCCCCTTTTTAAATAGAGGGGTTATGTTTGTTATTTTCCAGTCTGAGGGAACCTTTCCAGAATCTAGTAATCTAGCGAATTTTGAAAAATTACCACCAACGCATCTACTACCTCATTAGCCATCTCTTTTAAGACCCTAGGATGAAGCCCATCAGGACCTGAGGACTCGTCAGCCTGCAGCTCCATCAGTTTGCTCAGTACCACTTCCCTGGTTATTGTAATTTCATCAAGTTCTTCTCTTCCTTCCATCTCCTGATTTACAGCTATTACTGGAATGTTTTCTGTATCCTCTATAGTGAAGACAGAAGCAAAATATTTGTTCATTTCATCCACCATTTCCTTATTATCCAATATTAACTCCCCATTCTCACTCACTAGAGGTTCAACACTCACTTTACTTACTCTTTTCCCTTTTAAATACCTGTAGAAACACTTGCTATCCGTTTTCACATTTCCAGCTAGCTTCTCATACTCTAATGTATTGCTCCTGATTAACCTTTTAGTCATTCTCTGCTGTTCTTTATCTTCTGACCAATCATCTGACCTGCCACTCATCTTTGCACAATTATATGCCTTTTCCTTAAGTTTGATGCTTTCTTTAACTTCTTTATTTAACCACGGATGATGGGTCCACCCCTTAGAACTTTTCTTTATAGTAGGAATATTCTTATACTGAGTATTCCGAAATATCCCCTTGAATGCCTGCCACTGCTTCTCTTTTGATCTATCTCCTAGCCTAGTAACCCAATTCACTTTGGTTAGCTTAGCTTTCATGCCCACATAGTTGACCTTATTTAAATTTAAAATTGGATGTAAAATTCAATCATATTGCTGCTGCCTAGAGGTGCCTTTACTCTGAGGTCATTAATTAATCTTGTCACATTACACAATACCAAGTCTAATATAACCTGCTCTCGGGTTGGTTCCAGAACATGCTGCTCCAAGAAACTATCTCGAAACCATTCTATGAACTCCTCATCCAGGCTACTATTGTCAAACAATGTAGATAATATACAGATTAAAATTACCCATGATTACTGCCGTTCCTTTATCACAAGCACCAATATTTCTTCTTGTTCCCTTCATCCTACATTATGGTTACTGTTAGGGGGCCTGCACGCCACTCCCACTAGTGACTTCTTTCCCCTAGTATTCCTCATCTCCACCCAAAGCTATTCTACATCCTGATCTCCTGAACCAAGGTCATCTCTAACTATTGCACCAATGCCATCCTTGATTAACAGTGCTACCCCTCCACCTTTACCTAGCTTCCTATTCTTCTTGAACGTCATATACCCCTCAATATTCAGGACCCAATCCTTGTCATCTGCAGCCACATGTCCATAATGGCTATCAGATCATATTTATTCACTTCAATGTGAGCTATCAGTTCATCTACTTTGTTATGAATGCTACGTGCATTCAGATACAGAGCCTTTAGTTTTGTCTTTTTGTTATCTTTATAACATCTAGTCTTGACTGTTGGTGTGTTATTAGGTTTTTTCTCTCTGTCCTTCCCTGCCATTCTCTGCCTTTCATTTCCCATATTACTATTCTGCTCTCCTGCCTTGACTCTACCCCTTGGTTTGCTACATCTACCCAGGCTTGATCCCTCACCCCCCTTGTTTAGTTTAAAGCCCTCTCTACTTCCCTAGTTATACAGTTTGCTAGAAGACTGGTCCCAGCACGGTTTAGGTGCAGATCGTCCCAACGGTACAGCTTCCACTTTCCCAGTGCTGGTGCCAGTGCCCCACGAACTGAAACCTACTTCTCCCACACCAGTCTTTGAACCATGTATTAATTTCACTAATATTATGTGCCCTCTGCCAATTGGCACGTGACTCAGGTAATAATTCAAAGATCATTACCCTTGAGGTTCTGCTCTTCAATTTGGTGCTTAGCTCCTCATACTGTCTAAGCTGAACCTCTTTCCTAGTCTTACCTATGTCATTGGTACCTACACGGACCACGACAATTGGATCCTCCCCCTCCCACTCCAAGTTCCTGTCCAGTCCTGAGCAGATCTCCTGAACCCTGGCACCGGGTAGGCACCACAGCCTTCTGGACTCATGCTCTCGACTGCACAGAACAATGTCAATCCCCCTCACCATACTATCCCTTACTACCACTACATTCCTTTTTGGTCCCCTCACTTGAATGGCTTCCTGTACCACAGTGCCATGGCCAGTCTGCTCATCCACCTTGCAGACCTCACTTTCGTCCATACAGGTTGAGAGCACCACAAACCTGTTTGACAACTGCAAAGTCTGAGGCTCCGACACTGCTGTCTGCTCTGTCCCTTTACCTGCCTCACTCACGGTCACATCCTTCTGTCCTTGCATTTGCTTTACATTGAGTCAGAACCGAAAGAGAAGAAATGAGGTTTTGCTGCTCCAAACCACGATTGGAACGAATTTCAGCTTTTGTCATAGTCTACACCAATGTTCATTTCAAAACTGTTGCCCAGACATTTCAAATGGAGATTGATATCAATTCTAAAACAACAGTTTCAATCTAATTTAGGAAGGAATATTAGGTTGTTCTTTACACTTCCAGGGGCAATGGTAAGAGCATTTAAAAACCTTTTCTCCCATTTGCTCAGAAGCACACAATGCAATAAAGCAAATTAGGTCAAAATGGGTTAATTGGGCCTTTTGGGCCTGAGAGGTAGTTTATGAAGAGCAATGAGCACACTTCATCCTCACAAAGAGACATTTGATGGAGGACCTTCAAAGCGACAGCAGCATCTGTACCTCAGTGGATAGCACTCTTGCTTCTGAGTTCAAAGGCTGTGGATTCAATTTTCACTCCAGAAACAACAGCACAAAAATCTAGGCTGACACTCCAGTACTGAGGGAGTGCTGCACTGTTTGAGATGCTGTCTTCTGGATGAAACATTAAACTGAGGCCCCATCTGCTCTTTCAGGTGGATGTAAAAGATCCTGTGCCACTATTTTGAAGACGAGCAGAGGGGATCTTCCTAGACTGCTGACTAATATCAATCCCTCAATCAACAGCACGACAGCAGATTATCTGGTCATTATCACACAGCTGTTTGTGGAGCTTGATGTGCGCAAATTGGCTGCCGCCTTTCCTGCAGTACAACAATGACTACACTTCAAAAGTGCTTTATCGGCTGCAAAGTGCTTTGGAATGTCCTGAGATCAGGAAAGGCTGCAGCCAATTTGCTTACAGCAAGCTGTCACAAGCAGCAATGTGATAATGACCAGATAATCTGCTGTCGTAATGTTGATTAAGCGATAAATATTGGACAGGACACCAGGGATAGCGCCCCTTCTCTTCTTCAAAATAGCAGCATGGGATCTTTTACAGGCAACTGGGGTCCTCAGTTTAATGGCTCATCTGAAAGGTCACACCTCTAACAGTGCAGACCTCCCTCAATCCTACCTTCGGATTTCAGCACTGATTTTTGTGCTTACCTGCTAGACTGGGACTTGAACTCAGAGCCTCACAGCTTAGTGATGAGACTGCTACTGACTGAACCACAGCTGGGACTGGATAGGGCTCAGGAAGTAAATGCATATTTTACAGATATCAATGAAACAAGTTCAGTGGGAAAATTGAGAACAAACATCAAGGCATATTTCTTTACGCAGAATGCAGTCATAGTTGGAATGGATTTTCAAGAAGGGAGGACACAGGACTGATTTAAGAGGCATTAGTTGCTTCAGTAGGAAGATGATAGGATTGGCTAGTCTGGTGTGGTGACATCAGCTGGATTGAAGTGTCTTCTTCAGCCAAATCTATCTTGTATCAAAAGATGTTTGGTTCTTCTCTCCACAGCAAAAATTGAAGATAATTTCTCTTTAACTATTGTGAAATACACCTTATACACTGGGCTTTCAACATTGAAGACCTATGAGATATGAATGTCCTGGAATATATAAGCAGAGCACACATTTTACAGAAAATTATATGCTAAACAACAAATGTTCCCCTAACAACCACAGTACCTGTAATGAATAGGGGAAATGCCAATTAGAATATTTCCTGCACTTATAGCCATGACAACAGTGACAGAGCCAATAAAGAATGAATGAAAGAACTTGCATTTATATATCACCTTTCACAAACTCAGGATGTCTCACAGCACTTTGCAGCCAATGAAGGACATTTGCAGTGTAGTTACAGGTTGACCTAAAACATTAACTCCGTTTCTCTCTCAACAGATGCTGCCTGACCTGCTGACCTACTTTCAGCATTTTCTGTTTTATTTTCAATCTGTTTTTGTAATGTTAGTTGAAGGGTAAATATTAGCCAGGACACTGGGGAAAACTCCCCTGCAGTTCTTTGAAATAGTGTCACAGGATCTTTTATATCCATCTGAGATGGTAAAAAGGGGCTTGGTTTAACATCTAATCCAAAAGACAGCACCTCTGACAGGACAGCACTCTCTCAGTCCTGCACTGGAATGTCAGCCTAAATTATGAGCTCAAGTCTCTGGAGTGGAACTGGAACCCCTGACCTTCTGACTCAGAGACAAGAATGCTGTCACTAAAAAAAAAACTGGTTATTTATCTCTGTTGTTTGTGGGAGTTTTCTGTGCACAAATTGACTGCTGCACTTCTGACATCACAACAGTGACTACACTTCAACAATATCTAATTTTCTGTGAAGTGCTTTGGGATGTACTCAGGTAGTGAAAGGCGCTATATGAATGTAAACTCTACCTATCTAGAGGTGAGGTACACATTGCTTTTGAGATGGAATGCTTTTTCTGTATCCTGTCTAGCAAAGAGAGAAAGAAATTGCATTTATATAGTGCCTCTCAGATCCACAAGGCAGCCCAAAACACTTTGCAACCAATGAATTTGTTTCAAAGTACAGTGACTTCTTGGTACACAAACATGATAGCCAATTTGCACACAGAAGAATTCCACAAACAGCAAATAATCAGTTAATCTGATGGTTGAAGGATGGATATTGATTAAATAGTGATATGGGATCTTCTACATTCATCTGAGCAGGTGGAGAGTGCCTCAGTTTGACATTTTATCTGAAACACTGCACCTCAGACATTGTGGCAGCCTCTCAGTACTGGTGTGTCAGTCTACATTATATAATCAAACCCAGGACTGAGGCTTTGAGACCTTTTGATTTAGAGTACAATCAACTTGGCCAAATAGCATCCACATGGGCACAATGAAATATGAAGTTATCTATTGGTCCACAGCAAATCAGGACCTTACCCATTGGTAATGAATTACTTAGTCTGGAGTAAGGCTTGAACATACACCTTCGAATTTACAGACATGATTACTGCCAACAGATACTCAGCAGTAAAGGCCTGCTACCCGACCCGAACCCAAAGGGATGACATGTTTGGGTCGGGCCGGATTGGGCCATGTCCGGATCAGGCTTTCGGGCTCGGGTCAGGTCGGGCCACGTCCGGGTTGGACACACAAAGTAAAAATTGAATTGTGCTCTGCTGGTAAGTGTTAAAAGTAATAAACCTAAATGAGCTGGGAGTCCGGGACGTCAAGGAATGAAACTCTGACTCTGCGCAGTGAGCGAGTGAGTGTCTCCATGACATCATCACGCTCATGCTGCAGCTTCCTGCAGATTCGGAATGGGAAGCTAGGTAAAGGGAAAAATTCAGTGGTCGGGTCGGGCTCGGGTCAGGTCAGGTTGGGGTCAGGCTCGGGTCGGGTCGGGTCGTGTGCGGGAAAAAATGGAGGGTCTTGGGCCGGGTTGGACAGGGGTCGGATGTGGTTCTGTTGGGTTCGAGTCGGGTTTTTTTTATCCCTGACCTGAAAAGGCCTTTACTCGGCAGGAACAGGAGTAGGCCATTCAGCCCTTCAAACCCCTTCTGCCATTCAATTAGATCCTGGCTGATCTGCACTTCATCTCCATTGACCCACCTTTGATCTCTGTCCCTTGATCCCATTACCCAACAAAATCTAACAATAACCGTCTTGAAAATTTAAATTGACCAGCATCTGCAACTTTTTGGGTGATGGAATTCCAGATTCCCGTTAGCCTTCATGTGAAAAAGAGCTTCCTGATTTCATTGCATTGTTTTGGGACTAAATTACAACTTGGGCAGATTGGCTGTCCGTTTTGCACACTGCCCAACTTTCTAATCAATTGAACTCTCAAAATCTAATTAATCCTATTAGAATGTGATAATGTCTGTTGCTGTCATGTCTTTGTTCTATGAAAGTCATTTCTGCAAGTTTTTTTAAACAATAACCTCTGGAAGGATCTAGAGGGAATTCAGTAATGAAACAGTACATTACGGAGGAAATGAAATGATATTAAAACAAGGCAGATGGCCCATAGTGATAAATGGGAACTTTTAAAAATAAGTAATTTTCAGATAGTCAGCTAGAAAGTTCTACTCACAAAAATGATTATAAACTGGTTATAATCATAAAACCTTCAAATGTGATAAATTGTGTCATCAGCCTGAAGGCGCAGGAATTTGAAACATTATTAATTATTAAACATTTGTCCAGTTTTTCAGAATTTTTGCACTAGTGCTCATCTTATCACATCTCAGAAATATTTCAGTGTGCCTCACATGGAATTAAATACTTTAGCATGCAGTGTTATACAGCAATCATTCTGTGCACAGGAAGATCTCACAAATAGCAATGAATGGCCAGTTAATCTGCTTTCAGCGTGCTAAAGAGAAATGCTGGCTAGGAGTATCGGGAGAGTTCCCTCATTCTTCTTCTTCTTCTTATAACATGCAATCTTTACTATCCAGCTGACTATGCAGTCAGGACATTACCTGTGATAACAGAGCACTCCATCAACACTGCACTTTTCCATCAGTCTAATATAACATTTAGAGGTGCAGTCACTGATGCAATGGTCCAGGTTTTATGCTTCCTGTTGCCCAATGTAGCTGTGTGAAATGAGCAGGTGGAAGCGTGTCAACCGAGTTCAGTTTGCTGCCTGATGGAGTTTCTCATGGGGGGTGGCCAGTAGCGGAGGAACAACCTGTCTGAAACAGGCAGACACTTTATTTAATTAATACTTTGGTAATTCAGGGATGGTAAGGCACAGAATAGATTCTTACGATCTAGCATGCACTGCCTGAAAGGGTGGTAGATTCAATAATAACTTTCAAAAGGGAATTGGAATTTGCAGGGCTATGGGGAAATGGCAGGGGAATGGGACTAATTGGGTGACTCTTCAAAGGAGCCGGCACAGGCATGATGGGCCGAATGGCTTCCTTCTGTGTTGTATCAGTCTATGATTCTATGAAATGAAAGAACTTGTTTTGATAGGACAACTTATCGCATCCTGAGGATGCTTCAAAGTGATTCCAAAGCTGTTAAACCTATTTGGAATGCAGTCACTGTTGTTATGTCGGCAAAAAGAGCAACTCGCTTGCTTTTCAGATGTGTTGGCAATAGCATCTAAGTAAGGTATGCCTTGTTGATATCAAGTGTAACCTTGAATGCAGCTGCTCTTTGATAGTGCCTTTATGTGCTCATGTTGTTTGTGGCATAATTTCTAACACATACTTTATGTGGAACATTGCAGCTTCTCTTACCAAAATAAAATGCTGCCTTAGTTTTCATTGCACTTTCTATTCCTTGCCATCTCCGAATCTCAGTCTCTATTAATTATTCCTTGTTAGGTCGGTTGGTTCTCATTCACCTTCCCATGAATATCTGCGCTGATTATAACTTGCCACTAATAGGATTCTGCAGGAAGAAAGGGAGGATGGATGGGCGAGTGACCTAACGACATGAGTTCAAATCCCACCACGACAACTGGGTAATTTAAATTCAGTTAATTTATTAGGTAAATATGGAATACAAATCTAGAATCAGTAATGGTGACTGTGTAACAACTGGATTGTTGTAAAAATCCATCTGGTTCACACAATGCACTTTAGGGAAGGAAATCTGCTGTCCTTATGTGGTTTAGCCTGTATGTGACTCCAGATCCACAGCAATGTGGCTGAATCTGAAGTGGCCAAGCAAGCCTGACAGTGGGGCAATAAATGCTGGTCTTGCCAGTCACAGCCATATCATGTGAATGAAATGAACTGCTTGTATTTATGCACGTTTCATTGAAACATCTCAAAGAATTTCACACAAAGAACTGTTTTCTTTGGAGTGCAATGATTATTACTATTGCTATTTAGCCAAATGTGACAAACATTTGATGATACAAAGCTCGGTGGAAAGGTTAGGTACGGGAAGGACGTAGAGAGGCTGCACAGAGATATGGACAGGTTAAGTGAGCGGGCAACAAAATGGCAAATGGAGCGTAATGTAGGGAAGTGTGAAGTTGTTCACTTTAGTCATAAAAATAGAAAAGCAGAATATTTTTTAAAAGGTATGAAACTGGTAAGTGTTGATGTTCAAAGAGAGTTGGGGGTACTTGTACAGGGAATGCATAAAGTTAACATGTAGGTACAGCAGGCTATTAGCAAGACAAATGGCCCGTTGGCCTTTGTTGCAAAGGGATTGTAGTACAGGAATAAAGAAGTCTTGCTAAAATTGTACAGGGCTTTGGTGAGACCGCACCTGGAATACTGTGTGCAGTTTGGGTCGCCACATTTAAGAAAGGATATACTTGCACTGGAGGCGGTGCAGCAAAGATTTGCTAAATTGGTCCCTGGATGAGGGGGTTGTCCTATGATGAGAGGCTGAGTAAATTGGGCCTATATTCTCTGGAGTTTCAAAGAATGAGAGGCGATCTAATTGACACATACAAGATTCTGAAAGGGCTTGATAGGGTAGAAGCTGAGAGATTGTTTCCACTGGTCAGGGAATGTAGAACACGGGGACACAGTCTCAGGATAAGGCGCCAATCATTCAGGACTGAGATGAGGAGAAAATACTTCACTCAAAGGGCTGTGACTCCTTGGAATTCTCTACTCCAGAAGGTTGTGGATGCTCCATCATTGAATACATTTAAGGCTGGGATTGATAGATGTTTGGTCTCACAGGGAATCAAGGAATATGGGGAGCAGGTAGGAAAGTGGCATTGAAGCCCAAGATCAGCCATGATCGTATTGAATGGCAGAGCAGGATTGATGGGCCATATGATCTACTTCTGCTCTTATTTCATTTGTTTTTGTGTTCTTGTGAACATTCTGTGCCAGAAATATTGTGCAAATAGCAATGAAATGAGTCATCAACTATTCCATTATCTTCTGATGAAAGGTCACCAACCTAAAATGTTAACTCTATATCTCTCTCCACAGATGCTGACTGACCTGCTGAGCATTTCCAGCATTTTCTGTTTGCATTTCAAATTTCCAGCATCTGCAGCATTTTGTCTTTGTATGCCATTAGCTATTGTGACAGAAACCACAACTGCCAAATGAAAATATATTAATTTTGTCATATGGAACATTATTTGATCATTTAATGGACATTGAAATAACTTATTTAAAAAGACCACAGAACAGTGGCTGAAAACATGGCTGAACATTTGCATTCTGAGAGACAGTTGCCCACAGACAATGGAAGTACTCCCAGATTCAATTAGCCGGATGGGTTTTGTCAATAGTGATGATCAAGAGATATTGTGAATCGTTGAATGTGTAAAAGCCAGGTTTACAACCCCCCATACCCCTCCCCCCACCCCCACTGAGTATGTCTGGTAAGCTTGGAAGAATCAACAAACTTTACAGGCAATGCTGTTTCAAACAAAGAGCGAGCAACATGATTAATCTGCTGGTCAGCCTGGAATTGATAAAATTGTGCTCACGGTAAAGTTTGGAGACAGAATGCTTTTTGAAGACCAAAGAGAAGCAAGGCCTCTCTCTCTCTCACACACAAAGTTCCAGGGACCCATGTAAGTAACTTAAGCCTCAAGACAGGAGACTCCTGCATCCTTCTGGTACCAGCAATACAAGTTTGAAAGTGTACACTGGGCCCCAACGAGAAGTGCAAGACTTAACTTCAATCAAAGACTTTACAACCAGTCCAAAACCGGTAACTGAATTCCATCTACTACTTCAAACCTTTCCCCGTTTAGTTCTTTCTCCTCCTCTGTACCTATTTTTGTGTGTGTTTATCGCGTATGCATGCTACCGTGGTCGCATTGCATATTCTTAGTAGTTTTAACTGAGTTAGAGTTTTAAGGTTAATAAACTTACACCTTTCTTGCTTAAACCTAAGAAAATCTGTCTGTTTGATTTCTTTACAATTACAACTAGAGAGCAGTGAGCAAGGACTCACTGAGGGGAAGCTAAAACACTGTGTTTTAAAATGTTAAACCTAATTATGGCCAAACCAGGAAAAGACCGAGATGGGAGCCCTAGACCCCTTCTTCAGCTGATCGTAACAGAAATTTTGGGGCTAGGGTCCATGATTGGAACCACAGACAAACGAGAAATTGGAAGTGGGAAATCAAATTGATCCCAATCAAAAAGAGGAAAGATTTCAATACAGGTATTCTTGTGTTTGTGTGTGCTAGGATACTAACATGTCCATGACTGAAGCCAGTAACTACCTCAGCCAGGGTGAAGTAACTTGGGATAAGTTAAAGGCACTGTCTATGGAGGAGTTGAGAAATATGGCTAAGCAGTGTGGGATCACTTTCTGGGTCAAGGCTTGGAAGTCCGAACTCCTAAGACAAGTGGCCAACCATTTTTCCCTCAAATCTGAAGAATCAGAAACAGGGTTAGAAATAGACTCTGACAGGGTATGTCTAGTAAAGATACAATTGGAACAGAGGAAACTTGAGTTAGAAGAGAGACAGGGAAAGCACCTTCCAGAACAAACGAGAGGAAAGAGAGCTGAGGCGGCTTGCGTTAGCTAGGGGGCGACAGAGTAACCCCAGTGAAAGCATGGAAAATACAAGTGGTGCAAGGCTGTGTACTGAATTATTAAAATTTTCCCAGCTGATTCCAAAATTCAATGAGGGAGATGTGGAAGAATATTTTGTATCTTTTGAGAAATTGGCAAGGCAGTTAAAATAGCCGGCTGAGAGTTGGGTTCTTCTGCTGCAAAGTAAGCTAACCAGGAAAACCCATGAGGTTGATTCCCTGTTGCCAGATGAGAGTTCATCAAATTATGAACTAACAAAAAATGCTATCCTCGGGACACATGAGCTAGTACCAGAGCCTACCGCCAGAAATTTTGAACCCTCGGCAAGCAAGTTGATCAAACTTACTTGGAGTTTGACAGAAGTAAGCAGCTGGCTTTTGACCAGTGGCGGAAGGCTCTTAAAGTGCAGCCCAGCTATGAAAATCTCAGAGAGGAGATTTTGCTAGAAGAATTTAAAACTCTCTCCCCCTCTCCATAAAGACCCATGTGGAGGAACAAAAAGTACATAAAGTGAGGCAAGCCACAGTTCTGGCTGATGAGTTTGCTCTAATATACAAGTCAGTTCCCCAGAGGAAAACTTTCCGAGTCACCACCACAAATCCGACAAGGACAAAGGGTGGGAAGATAGTCGAAGCCCAAGCAGTCCTGGAAAAATAAGAAAAGCAGGAGACACAGGGGGCCCTCCTCCAGCCAAAAATGAAGATGCTGTAACTAGGAGTGAGACCCAGAGATCTGTGTGCTTCCATTGTAATAAGGCAGGTCATCTGAGAGCTGACTGCTGGAAACTGTGGGGAAAGCCTTTAGGGTTAATCAGGGCACACCCACTCAGTGAAGGAGAAAGGACCCTGATGGAAAGCACAGTTGAACAAGCTGTGGCTTTAACTGGAGCAGTAGTAAGGCCCAGAAAACATACTGCTGTGGGTCCAGGAGAATTTAGTAGGATTTCTGAAGGTTATCAGGATTTTGTGCCTGAAGGGAGAGTAACCCCATACCCCTCGAGTGGGACAAGCAAGCCAATAGTAATCCTCAGGGACACAGGGGCCACGTGATCCCTTTTACTGGGAAAAGGACTGACCTTTCCCCCATAAAGTGCAGTAAATACCATATGGTGATGAATGGTATTGGAGGGCAGTGTACGCCTGTACCTTTACATCTGGTGCACTTAGAGTGTGACCTAGTTTCAGGATCAGTGACCATAGGGATTGTCCCTAGTTTGCCTGTGGACGGGATTGACTTGCTCCTAGGTAATGATGTGGCAGGGGTGAAGGTGTTAGCTACCCCAGTAGTGAAGGACAGATCGCAAGAGGTCAGAGAGACAGGGCAGTGGCAAGAGTTCCCCTGAATGTATAGTGAATCAGGCCATGACCAAACCAGCTCCCCCAGAGGAGACTGAATTGGCACTGCAGGCAAATGACCATGAGGTCTGTCTGTCTGAAATGATTTTTGGAAAGCTAGTGGACCCAGGGAATGGATTAAATGAATCTTTCCTAGTTGAGTCTCATCGAGCTGACCCAGTACTGAGAGAGCTAGCACAGGCTGCCCAGACTGAAATTGAAGCAGAGGGAGCTCCTGATTGCTACTATTTAAAGAATAAGGTATTGATGTGGAAATTGAGTTTTCCTCACAGACCTGAGGACAAAGAGTGGACAGTGGTTCACCAATTAGTGGTGCCACAAAGGTACCAGAGAGAAATATTAAGTATGGCCCATGAGATTACAGTGGCTGTACATGTCAGTATACGAAAAACCAAAGCCTGCATAAGACAGCAGTTTGACTGGCCAAAACGCCACAACGATGTGTGCTGGAGTACTGCAGGAGTTGCTACATGTGCCAGGTTGAGGGGAAGCCCCAATCTACAGTGAAATCTGCACCCCTCATTCCTGTATCGGCTTTTGGGAAATCCTCCAGCAGAGGTGGTGAATTGTAAGGGACCCCTGCCGAGAACAAAAAGGGACAGACAGGCACAGGGCTGGCAAAACGTTAGAGAGGAAAGGGGAAAAAGGGACAAAGAGGACAGGTTACAGGAGGTCCGAGAGGATTCCCAAATAAAAACCCCTACTGTCCGGTCAGCCAACCCCGAAATGTTGGAAAATTAGACCCCACATCCTCCGATGTAAATTCAGACACCAGAGGTACCCCACCAGAGTTGCTAACAGCATTTACATCCATCTGCAAGGACAAGGAAAGCCCTTGAGAGGGCAGAGAAACTGTTAGAGTGATGTCTCACCTAGTTGAAGTACTGCAGGGCAGTGTAGTAGAACCTGGACAAATATCTGCAAGCAGGAGTGTCCCAGAGGGCAAAGGCAAGATTAGCAAAGAATTCTCCCCACAGTCAGGAGAAAAGGGAACAAACCATACCCTAAAGTGAAAAGCAGTTGCATGACTCATCAGAGCACTGAAAGAGTGATCAGATTGGATCCACCCACTGCCGATGCCCAGGATCAAAACTCCAAACCAGGGCTAATTAAATCTAACTACCTTCCTGCGGACCTCAACAGGAACAAAGACACCCTAGACAATCATGGAATTGCTCAAACTGCAAACCTCCTGAAAAATTACATATTTATTGGGATGCCCATTCCCAACATATTGCAGGCTGATAGTGAAAAAACTTTAAACCCCTTGGGCAACACATAAATATCTCAGATCCACCTCAAGGACAAAAGGGGCAGTCCAAAGCAGCACTGCTACCAAGGAAAGACAGACTGTAACAATTTTAAGATTTCTGAATGAATAAGAATGAATGAGAGAAATGCATGTGTGTTTTCCTGTACTTTCTCTCCTTCCTATTTTACAATGAAATGCTTCCCGAAGGTCACATTTCATTCGGCCGGATATGGCGGTGTGACAGAATCCACACCTGCCAAATGGAAATATATTAATTTTGTCATATGAAACATTATTTGAACGTTTACTGGACATTTAAATAACTTATTGAAAAAGACCACAGAACAATGGCTGAAAACATGGCTGCACATTTGCTTTCTGAGACACAGTTGCCTAGAGAAGCAATCAAAGTACTCTGGATTCAATTAGCCAGATGGGTTTTGCCAATAGTGATGATCAAGAGACATTGAGAGTCATTGAATGTGTAAGAGCCAGCATTCCACCCCCCCTCCCTCCCGCGCCCCCCCCCCCCCCCCACACCCCCCCCCCCCCAACTCAGCATGTCTGGTAAGCTTGGAAGAATCAACAAACTTTACAGGCAATGCTGTTTCAAAGAACTAGTCACATGATTACCTGCTGGCCAACCTTGGAATTGATTCAATTATGCTCACAGTAAATTTTTGAGGCAGACTGCTTTTTAAAGACCAAAGAGAAGCAAGGCCTCTCTCTCTCTCTCTCACTCACTCACACACGCGCAAAGTTCCAGGGACCTACAGAAGTAACTTAAGCCTCAAGACAGAGGACTCCTGCATCCTTCTGGTACCAGCGAAACAAGTTTGAAAGTGTGCACTGGGCCCCATCAAGAACTGCAAGACTTAACTTCAAGCAAAGATTTTATATCCAGCCCAAAACGAATAACTGAATTCCATCTACTACTTCAGACCTTCCCACCTTTAGTTCTTTCTCCTCCTCTGCTTCTATTTGTGTGCATGTTTATTACGTATGCATGCTAGCGTGGTCGCATTGCGTATTCTTAGTAGTTTTAACTGAGGTAGAATTTTAAAGTTAATAAACTTGCACCTTTCATGTTTGAACCTAAGAAAATCTGTCTGGTCAATTTCTTTACAATTACAATTAGAGAGCTGTGAGCAAGGACTCACCGAGGGGAAGCTAAAACACTGTGTTTTAAAAGTTAAACCCTGTTACAACCAAGCCAGAAAAATGCCAAGAGCCCTTCCTCACTTGGTCATAACACTATGCTAGAAATGGTTCAATGAAACCTACTTCCCTGGTAGAATGCCTTGCTCTTGTAAGAACCTAGGAGTCTTAATGAAAAGAGAAAAAAAACTTGCATGTTTATAGTGCCTTTCAGAACCACAGGACATCCCTAATCTAATACCATACTTCTGAAGTGTAGTCACTGTTGAAATTTAGCAACTAACTTTCACACAGCGGTACCACAAATAGCAATGTGATATTAAATCATCTGTTTTTTAGGCATTGGTTGAGGAATAACTGTTGCCAGGACACCAGGAAAAGATACCATGCTTTTCTTCCAAATAGGGATATTTTACACCACCTCAGAGGGCAGACAGGACCTCAGTTTAATGCCTTATCCAAACGATAACAACTCTGACAGTGCAGCACTTCCTCAATACTACACTGTAGCGTCAGCCTGGATTATTTGGGCTCAAATCCTAGAGTTGTGACTTGAACTCACAAACCTTCTGGCTTAGAGGCAACTGAGCCACAGCTGATACTGCAGACTTACTACCCAGCACGTCAGAACAGCAATTAACACAGTTGAACTACATACCATGGGGATTCTGCAAGACATGGTACGAAACTCTATAAAGCTGCAGTCAGAAAAACACGTTCTTCTTGAATAGTTCCAAATTCCTTACTAAACAACTCTTCAGCCTGCTGTTTTATTAACTCTACTGCCTTACTAGTCTGTTATCATTCATCTAACGTCAGCTTTTGTTTAGCAACTTTCATCTAAGAGATTTATTCAGTGTTCAAGAAATAGGTCCATCCCTTAGTTTTTGCCAGACCATTAAACTCATAGGTTCTCACTGTGAGGCAATAGGGTTGATCTCCACTTGGTGATTTCTTTCATCTTCTGCATATGTAAGATTTCCGCGTCTTTCATTTCAGATTGCCAGGATCACTCATTTATTTTCTATTATGTTATACCAAGTATCAAATGCTCTCACTACCCACTGAGCCACGACTTCAAAAACATTGAAATAGTAATCTTCCCTTTACTGTTGGCCAATAAATTGTTCCCCATGCTGGGCCAGAGGCACTGTGCTATAGGACTGATCTTGGGACCTACTTTAACTTCAGCAGCTCTAATGATCCCAAAGCCTGTAGCTGTCTGTCAGCTACTCACACCAATATCATTACATAATCGGCCCAGAAACGTCTTTGCTTTGAATTCTCTCTGTCCTCTGGCAAACCACCTGTCATCTGATCACTGTCCCTGTATAACAATGACCAAAATCTTGCGATCAATGGTGACCGAACAGCGCTCGTAGTTCATTACTCTTACAGTTGCCCCAAAATTTTCTCTAGGCTTTCACACAGAAACTTTTCATTATTGTAGATCCAAAATGGCATGCTGCCCCTCTGCAGGGGATTTTGGACCTGTGTGAACAGGGCAAGCGATGGTGAACCAGCACAACTGAAGAATCCTTACTGAGACACACAGTCTAAAACAGAAAGTGTAAGTTAGAATATTAAATTCAATGCAAATCATGCACAGAAAGTGAAATAAAGAGAGGCAAAGAAATATGAGATTAAGAGAGAGAAAAGATAGAAAGAAAAAGTAAAACAAAAGTTTTTATTGCAATTTTTTATCTTTCAAAAACTCTCTAACATTAATCAAACACTGAAGGAATGAGACAACATGTTCTTAAAGGTAAATTTTCAGTGCCAGAATGTTGTTCCGTCAGTAATCGAAACTTATTATGCCGTTAACAGTTTACTTAAACTTAAGTGAACAGGCCTAAATTTTTCTGGCATGTTTAGTGGGTATCTAATAGGTAAGTACAACACCCTCATGCCTTTCCATATATGTGAATGCAAGTCTCTCAGCGAGATACTGGCAGAGTGAAATTTCTGGAGGAGCAGAGCAGCAACTTCCTGATTTTTGCATTGAACTGCACATGCGCATTTGCTGGAAGTTGCTGTCTGATTTACTCATTATAAATGGTGAGAGCGGACAGCCTTACTGTTATTTCCACTGTGAACATCAGGCCAGTATGACTAAAGTTAGGGGCCCAATGGAGTGGAACATCTGATCTGCATCTCTCCACTTTAGAGGTACTACACTCTAATGCACTGAGCCACTGGGCCTTCTGACCATAATTTATGGACATAAAATGTAAACATCTTTATCTTTCTGAAATTCATTTACAATGTTCCAGAGTTTACCTAATATGTATCTGGTGAACAAATTGTACCTACATGGGACACCAGTTTATGTCTTGATTACACTACTGCCCAACAAAGAAACATTTTGTATTGTTGGTCCTAGAGTTGTTGGGGCTAGCTGTGTTTGAGCATAGCTTGTCATGTTGTTCAATAGATTGCATGGTAAGCTCATAGCTGGAGAACAGTTCAAGTCTTCACAGAAAAACAACTGTGGTGCTATTTTCCCATCACTTTCCCACATATTGCCGTGAGAAATCACAACCAATAAACATACTATATAAGAACATAAGCGAAGATGATACAGACCCTCAAGAAGGGTCACTGACCCGAAACGTTAACTCTGCTTCTCTTTTCACAGATGCTGCCAGACCTGCTGAGTGGTTCCAGCATTTCTTGTTTTAATACAGACCCTCAAGTCTGCTCCGCCATTCAATCGATCAGACTGATCTACTATGTCAACCAAACCTCCCCCACCTAGTCCCATATGCCATGATTTCCTTAGTGTGCAAAAAACTATTATATTTTAGAAGTACATGGATATAACTTGCATTTATATAGTATCATTCATGACCTCAGGATGCCCTAAAGCGTATTACAGCCAAAGATGTAGTGCTGTTGTAACATAGGAAACAGATCAGCTAATTTTCATACAGCAAGATCCCACAAGCAGCAATGAGATAACAGTCAGAGAATGTTTTTTTTGTGATGTTGATTGAGGGATAAAGATAGACCAGGCCACCAGGGAGAACTCACCTGCACCTCTTTGAATTTAAGCCATGAGATCTACTTAAGAGGTAAGATTTATGATAATTGTTTCTAAAATTCTGACTTTTGTGACATATCAGAGCTATTCCATAGTATCCTGAAACTGTAAATCCACCATTTGAGAAAAGGTAGTTGTTTTTCTTAAAGATGTATTGAGCTAAATTTTTATTAGAATTTTATTTATCTCTTTAAGACTCTAATATCCAGTTAGGTTCTTCTATGAGAGGTTTAAATATTGAACAGGTTCAACATAGTTTTTCTGGTTTAGTACTCAATGTCTCTATTTATGAAGCCCAAGATCACATATGCTTTACTAACCATGATCTCAATATGTCCTGCCACCATCAAAGATCGATGCACATGCACCCCAGATCCCTCTGTTCCTGCACACTGTTTAGAACTGTGCCATTAAGTATATATTGCCTCTCCCTATTATTACTGCCAAAATGCGTCACTTCACACTTGTCAGTATTAAATTCCATCTGTCACTTGTCTGCCCATTCTGCTAGCCTATCTATGTCCTGTTGCAGGCAGTCCATATCATCCTCACTGTTTGCCTCACCTTCAAGTTTGGTGTAAATAGTAATTTTTGAGATTTCACTCTGTAACATAGCAAGTAACATCTGTGCCACACAACTGCCAGGCAATAACCATCTCAAACATTGTTGAATCCCCCACTATCAATATCCTAGCGGCTACCATTGACGAGAAACTGAACTGGAGTAGCCATATAAATACCGTGGCCACAAGAGCAAGTCAGAGGCTAGGAATTCTGTGTCGAGTAACTCACCAACTGACTCCCCAAAGCCTGTCCACCATCTACAAGGCACAAGCCAGAAGTGTGATGGAATACTCTCCACTTGCCTGAATGGGTGCAGCTCCAACACACTCAAGAAGCTCAACCCATCCAGGACAAAGCAGCCCACTTGATTGGCACCTCATCCACAAACAGTCACTCCCTCCACCACCGACGTACAGTGGCAGCAGTGTGTACCATCTACAAGATGCACTGCAGCAATGCATCAAGGCTCCTTAGACAGCACCTTCCAAACCCACAATCTCTACCACCTAGAAGGACAAGGGCAGCCGTTGCATGGGAACGCCACCACCTGAAAGTTCCCCTCCAAGTCACACACCATGCTGACTTGGAACTATATCACCGTTCCTTCACTGTCGCTCGGTCAAAATCCTGGAACTCACTTCCTAACAGCACTGTGGGTGTACCTACACCACATGGACTTCAGTGGTTCAAGGAGGTGGGTCACCACCACCTTCCCTTGAGCAATTAGGGATGGGCAATAAATTCTGGCCTAGCAAACAATGCCCACATCCCATGAATGAATTTTAAAAACTCCAAGGTCCAAGTATTTTATAAAAGCAAAATACTGCGGATGCTGGAAATCTGAAACAAAAACAAGAAATGCTGGATTCACTCAGCAGGTCTGGCAGCATCTGTGGAAAGAGAAGCAGAGTTAACGTTTCGGGTCAGTGACCCTTCTTCGGAACCGAAGAAGGGTCACTGACCCGAAACGTTAACTCTGCTTCTCTTTCCACAGATGCTGCCAGACCTGCTGAGTGACTCCAGCATTTCTTGTTTTTGTTCCAAGTATTTTATATCTAGCAAAAAAAGCAGTGGTTCTGTAGGCCTGAGGCCTGAGGCCTGCCGCCTCTACTTTTTGTATGTTTTTGCATTTTACTTCTGCCTTGCTTTTACTTTGCTTTTGATTTTTTTAAAAACTGTATTAAACCTGTCGTGAATTTTTCAAGGTTACTTTGTAGATATTGATCTAAAACTAAGTGTGATTGTACTCAGATTAAGTTCAGCAAGTTATCAATTATTTCATCAATGGCAATTAATACTATGAACTTCTTTTTCCCCAAGAACTTCTTTTTATTTTCATGTTGGTCAGGGTAGGCCACGAGCAGCTTCTTTTGTCGAAACTACTGTTTTCTCTTCTTGAAAATAATCATTGTTTAAACAGAAATCAGATCTTATGGTATCGATGACCCTTGAACTAAGACTATGGATAACCTTGCACTGGGGTGGTCCACTGCAGTGTTAGATGGAGTTTACTTGATGGACAGTATCACCGAATTGATGGCAGGTGAGAGACACCATCAAAGGATGTGTCAACAGCTTGAACAGCCTCATAGTTCCTGTGAGAAGAAGTTGATAAGGACTCATGGTTGTCAGATCTTTTTTTTGAGAAAGTCTGGATGGAAACCTCGGAAAGCCGGAATGGAGCCAGAAATTGGATTTAAAGGGACAAAGCATCCAATGCTCGAGGCTGCAGCCGGAGTGGACTAGTCAACCACTGAAGACTACGGAGAAAGGGATGTCAATGGAGTGACTGACTGGAGAGTCCATCCCATGCAAGGTTCTCCGGAGACTTAGTGATGTATGTAGCAAGGAACAGACTAATTTGGTGTTATAGCAGTGTGCCAAAAGATGTTTGGAGACCTAGTGGTGTATGTACCAAGGGTAACACTGTACCATTTTAGAGAGCTGTCATGAACAGACTAATTTGGGATTATAGCAGTGTGATATAAGGTTTTTTTTTTGTCTTTCTATACTCTTTTCCTTCCTTTCTTTTTAATAAAGTTATCTTTCTTTCCTTTTTATCATTAATAATTGTTCAATAATTACTTAATAATTGCTCAATAAAATTACTGTTTTTACACATTATTTGGTGTTGAGTCATTCATTCCTATTACGTCTCGAGTTCAGCTCTGAACCTAGGTGAGACACCACAGCAGACTTTCACACCCTATAGGTTTTTGGTGAGCCAGCGGGGAGCCCGAAGACGAACATGGCTATCAAGAGGTATCTTAGGGATAAGTTACCCCTGAAAGAAGGGTGGGTTCGACTCATTGTGAAGTCGGCCGATCCAGTCTTCGAGTTGGAACTCTGAATGGAGGGATTCTTGTGTAAAATAGGCCTTGATGGAAGCAGTTTGCCTGATGACATCTAAGAAACAGTGCAGGAGAGATAAGGCCAAGGAACTTTAAAGTGAGTAAAGGAATGTTACTGTGTCTTTTATTCAAGTCTGTATAAATGTTGGAGACTTCCATGACTAAATGTCCTTGTCTGTGTAGTTTGTGTTCTGTAGAGCTAATAATCGTCAGCACTTTGTAGTCTGGCTTTGATGTTGAAAGCATGAGTCTGTTACCTCTTCTATAGTTTCATGTTTATATGAGTTGTGGAACCCATCACAAGAATCCAGCCATGAGTCAAACCTGGAATCCTCTGGAATACTTATAAATTGCTTGGAATTAAGAAAGTGTAATTATTGAATGTGCCTATGTTAATTTAATATTATGTAAAGTTTAAATGGGAACTCAAAGGCAGGTTAATTATGAGAATTGTAAGTCGACAGGAATGTGGAATTTGTGCTGGGATATTATTGTGTTGTCACATTTCTCCCAGATGAAAGAAGAGAATTTTGCAGGAGGTAATGGACTGAATTTTATGTTGCCCACGCCATGATTGGCGGTGGCCATAAAATATGGCAGCCTGCGTGCGCGGGCTTTACTCCACAGAGCTGCCGCAATATTAAAGGTGATGGCTCATTTACATGGCTGGGGTGGACCGCCCCCCTCCCCCCGGTGACGTGGAGGGAACAGACGGTCCATCCCCTGCAATGGTGTCTGATGCCATTGCGCAAGCACTGACACCATTTTTAAAGGGCTTCTAGCCCTTACATTTAATTTGAATTTTTAAAGGAATAGGCACTTAGAATTTATTCAAACAAATTATCTGAATGTTTCAAGCCCCTCGCCCACCCCCTCAATGACCAAATAATTCTTTCCTTTCCCTATCACCCCCCCCCCAAAAAAATACTTACCTTGTGCACCTGACCTTCCCCTGCCAAAGTTCACAAACCTTAATCTTTAACCCTTCCTACAACCCCCTTGACCAATGAAATTAGTTTCACCCTGCTCCCCCGACTCCTGCACTGAGAAACCTTCCAGCTCCCCCTCCCCACCAGGGTTCCGCCTTACTTCAATGGTCGGAGATCCGACGGTGCGGGAGTGACGTCTGCTGGCTCCAATATGACACCAGAATGGACAGCGGAACGGTTAAATATTTAATTCTTTAATTAGCATTTTTAAAAATATGTTAATTTGTATCCTGCCGCCGAGTGGTGGCGGGGGGCTGCCGCGGGGCCTCGCTGCCACAGGCAATATGGAGCCGGGCCTTCCCAGCTTTGAGGCCAGTGGTGGGCCTCTCCTGGACCCATTTTCTGGGCCCCTCCGCCACAACCCCCGACGTCGTGAGGTCGGTAAAATCCAGACCAATGTGTTTGATTGAGAATCAGTTTGAGATTTTAAATCTGTACAGAATGAGTAATGCGGATAACATCAGAAATTGGAAGTTGGTTTAAGTTGCGAAAAGGGAGAAGTTAAGTTATGATGATATGAAGGAGAATAGAAAATTCTGTTTCAATCTCCCTGCGGCTGTGCAAAGTTTACAGGCTGTGAAAACTCTAGCAGATAATTTGTGAATACTTGACACTGCTGTTGATTTTCTTTTGTGTTTCTTTTTGTTTATTTGTGAGAATTAACTTTTTCTTTAGTTTTTGACGCCAGGTAACTGAAGAAAGAAAACAAAGTGATGTAATTTGTATTTCTTTCTGCCTTTTTCCAAAAATAAGCATGTGCTATTTTATTCTGTGTTTAGTTGATAAAGTATTGGTTTAACCTAAGTTGCAAGTTGTTAAGGTTGCACTTAAAGCAAAACTGCGTCATGAGAATGGAGAATGTAAAGTATACAGCACAAGGGAGCTCCTGCTTGTTTGTGGAATGAAAGGATTTCTGTGAATGATTTTTTAAATGTATTTCAAGTTTTAATGTATTTTTCTTCCTGAAATTGTAATTTTGCTGTAGGAGTTTTAGCACTTTATGTTTTTTTTTAAAAAAACACCAACAGTGAGAGCTACAAGCATAGATTAACAGGGAAGTGTAATTAATAAATGCTTTAGGTTATGAAAGCTGGAGTTGTGATTTTATTTATTTAGAGATACAGCACTGAAACAGGCCCTTTGGCCCACCGAGTCTGTGCCGACCAACAACCACCCATTTATACTAACCCTACAGTAATACCCATATTCCCTACCACCTACCTATACTAGGGGCAATTTACAGCAGCCAATTTACCTATCACCTGCAAGTCTTTGGCTGTGGGAGAAAACCAGAGCACCCGGTGAAAACTCACATGGTCACAGGGAGAACTTGCCAACTCCGCACAGACAGTACCCAGAATTAAACCCGGGTCCCTGGAGCTGTGAGGCTGTGGTGCTAACCACTGCGCCACTGTGCCACCCACTGGCCAATGTCACAACTTGAGCGTATTATTATAAATATTTGGGAATTTTACTCCGAACACAATTTTCAAAAAGAAAAGGGGAAATTTTTGGGATTGAGTGAACTGCTATTTGGAACTTGAAAACAAATAGTTTGAGCTTGGAACAGTCCCGGGTGTTCTGAACTCAAACTGTAAAACAAAAACTGAAAAGGGAATTTGAAGAAAAAGGGGGTTTGGAAACAATTGGTGTTCTCTTGTCTAAAAAAGAGAGACTGGGATGATGTTATCATGCCCATCTGACAGTGTAGCTCTACCCCCTATTAAAACTTGCAGGAAAGTTAACCCTTTCTACTAGCAGCCTAGCTTGCCACAACTGTTAGTTTGCTGAATGATAATTTATATATAGGGCACTACGAAATTTTAAGTTTCTGAATTGTCAGATACGTCTGGATGAATTAATGCCTTCAGCTCTGGGCAAAATGAGTCTTTTGCTTTTTTTTCCACAGGTAACTGCAAGTGCAACAGGATTTCCAGCAACTTCAAGAATTCAAGACTTTCAATGTCACTGCAGATTCACAATTTGGACTGAAGGCTTTGCCTTTTCAAAAACATTTGTTACTTGTTATCTTCTGAGACAAAGGGATTGAGAATGGAAGATATGTTACCTCTAAACTAGTTGCAAACATTACTGGCTTTAATATAAAACACCAGGCAATACCACCAAGCCTGGGCATAAGAACAAAGAACAAAGAACAAAGAAAATTACAGCACAGGAACAGGCCCTTCGGCCCTCCAAGCCTGCGCCGATCCAGATCCTCTATCTAAACATGTCGCCTATTTTCTAAGGGTCTGTATCTCTTTTCTTACTGCCCATTCATGTATCTGTCTAGATACATCTTAAAAGACGCCATCGTGCCCGCATCTATCACCTCCGCTGGCAACGTGTTTCAGGCACCCACCACACTCTGCGTAAAGAACTTTCCACGCATATCCCCCCTAAACTTTTCCCCTTTCACTTTGAACTCGTGTCCTCTAGTAATTGAATCCCCCACTCTGGGAAAAAGCCTCTTGCTATCCACCCTGTCTATACCTCTCATGATTTTGTACACCTCAATCAGGTCCCCCCTCAACCTTCGTCTTTCTAATGAAAATAATCCTAATCTACTCAACCTCTCTTCATAGCTAGCGCCCTCCATACCAGGCAACATCCTGGTGAACCTCCTCTGCACCCTCTCCAAAGCATCCACATCCTTTTGGTAATGTGGCGACCAGAACTGCACGCAGTATTCCAAATGTGGCCGAACCAAAGTCCTATACAACTGTAACATGACCTGCCAACTCTTGTACTCAATACCCCGTCCGATGAAGGAAAGCATGCCGTATGCCTTCTTGACCACTCTATTGACCTGCGTTGCCACCTTCAGGGAACAGTGGACCTGAACACCCAAATCTCTCTGGACATCAATTTTCCCCAGGACTTTTCCATCTATTGTATAGTTCACTCTTGAATTGGATCTTCCAAAATGCATCACCTCGCATTTGCCCTGATTGAACTCCATCTGCCATTTCTCTGCCCAACTCTCCAATCTATCTATATTCTGCTGTATTCTCTGACAGTCCCCTTCACTATCTGCTACTCCACCAATCTTAGTGTCGTCTGCAAACTTGCTAATCAGACCACCTATACTTTCCTCCAAATCATTTATGTATATCACAAACAACAGTGGTCCCAGCACGGATCCCTGTGGAACACCACTGGTCACACGTCTCCATTTTGAGAAACTCCCTTCTACTGCTACTCTCTGTCTCCTGTTGCCCAGCCAGTTCTTTATCCATCTAGCTAGTACACCTTGGACCCCATGCGCCTTCACTTTCTCCATCAGCCTGCCATGGGGAACCTTATCAAACGCCTTACTGAAGTCCATGTATATGACATCGACAGCCCTTCCCTCATCAATCAACTTTGTCACTTCCTCAAAGAATTCTATTAAGTTGGTAAGACATAACCTTCCCTGCACAAAACCATGTTGCCTATCACTGATAAGCCCATTTTCTTCCAAATGGGAATAGATCCTATCCCTCAGTATCTTCTCCAGCAGCTTCCCTACCACTGACGTCAGGCTCACCGGTCTATAATTACCTGGATTATCCCTGCTACCCTTTTTAAACAAGGGGACAACATTAGCAATTCTCCAGTCCTCCGGGACCTCACCCGTGTTTAAGGATGCTGCAAAGATATCTGTTAAGGCCCCAGCTATTTCCTCTCTCGCTTCCCTCAGTAACCTGGGATAGATCCCATCCGGACCTGGGGACTTGTCCACCTTAATGCCTTTAGAATACCCAACACTTCCTCCCTCCTTATGCCGACTTGACCTAGAGTAATCAAACATCTGTCCCTAACTTCAACATCCGTCATGTCCCTCTCCTCGGTGAATACCGATGCAAAGTACTCGTTTAGAATCTCACCCATTTTCTCTGACTCCAAGTATAACATTCCTCCTTTGTCCTTTAGTGGGCCAATCCTTTCTCTAGTTACCCTCTTTCTCCTTATATATGAATAAAAGGCTTTGGGATTTTCTTTAACCCTGTTTGCTAAAGATATTTCATGACCCCTTTTAGCCCTCTTAATTCCTCGTTTCAGATTGGTCCTACATTCCCGATATTCTTTCAAAGCTTCGTCTTTCATCAGCCGCCTAGACCTTATGTATGCTTCCTTTTTCCTCTTAGCTAGTCTCACAATTTCACAATTGGACTCAATAAGCAAAATTAAATTTATATGAGTGATTATTTCAAACACTCAAAGAGGAATTTATTTGAAGTTTAAGGGATAATAAAATTTAGCAAAACTAAAAAAACAAGTCTACCTGTAACCCTAGCAACACTTATTTGGGATAACTTTGAGATGCAAAATGTCCAGTGTAATTTAGCAAATTACTTTAAAAAACTAAAATGAATGTACTTTTAAGCTCAGATAAAGAACAAACAAACAAAATATGGTAATGCCTGGAATCAAATGTGAATGTTTGATTTCTGTTTTAAAGACTGTAAAATTTCTCCAGGAATCATGAATGAAATAGAATTATAATTAATGGGAATTGGAAGTTAAATATGGATGACGCAAGAGCTAATAAAGGAATTTTGGGGAAACACAATAGTGAAATTAAACTTCAAACCAGTAACATAGTCTGGAATTTCCAAGAAGTTCAGAACTTTCCAGTGAAAGTCAGGAAAGTGCAGAAAAAACTGGTAGTTTAATAGCTTTCTCTTGGAGATATTTGTATCTTTGCCTTCTGAGCTTTTTTAAAGGGAGCTGCATTTGACAGTCTGGCCACTACCCAAAACATCAGCCAGAATTTTACGCTGGGCGGACGGGAGCTGGAATCCGACGTAAATGTCGGTGCGTCCTGGTTCCCGGGGTTGGGGTGGGAGGTCGGGGCGGCCCTCAATCGGGCACCCTGTGCCCGATTGCCAGGCCCCCCCACCCCGGGGTGCGGAAAGGCCGGCAGCTGTAGCTAGGCGGCCTTTCACGTCCCCGGCACACCCGCTTGCCACGGGTAAAAAACACAGGCAATAGTATGAGTAGTGGAACCCTTTATGATTTGCTATTTGCTACTTGTGACAAATGTGTTACAAGACATGAAGCGTAGAGCTCACTGCTTTTCTTGAAAGTTGTAAAATAGTTTACGAGGGGTCAATACGAATTGTATTTAACTAGTATAAACTAACATTTAGCTTTATTAGAATCCTTCTTTATAGTATGGTAAGTGAAAAAAACTTGGGAAATAGGGCACAGAATAGAAAAGATGTCAAGGAAGAGGGACTCTGGGAGATTATGTCAACTTTTAAAATACTTACTTGCAGTAAAAGTGTGAGACCTTGAGAATAGACAGTGAAAAACTGCTGATGAGAACAAAATGTAGATTTGTTCCATACGAGATAAGGGACCATCCTAAAGCAACACGTGGGTTTAATCAAACATGAGTAAATTGCACAATGGAGGCTGTTAGAGGTCGCCTAAAGCCGATACAAACTGCACATGTAGGAGAAAGGGAATACTGTGTTACCATCATAGAACAAGAATATAATCATGGATAGGAAAAAATATGCCCTGTTCCTAAAGCAACCTTATGTTTTACCCCAGAATCACCTGTCAGAATTGGTGACCGAGAATTGATAAATATTTACCATCATAAAGATAAAAGGAAGGGACAATTATGGATGGATGTGGAAAGATCGGGTTATAATGTCCCACAGCTGCCCAAACATCTGGAAGAATTAAGAGAGAGCATTGCTAAATCCAAAAAATTGTATTTCTGCTTGCAGAAACATAACAAGTATATTAGTAAAAACATTGATGATATCAAGATTACCACATGGTGGGAGGATTTAAGGAATTGGGGCATGAATGTGAATGTTCATCCATGGATTAAGATTATATCGCATGAGTTAGTCTTTATTCAATTACTGATAATTTTGCCTCTGCTAGTTAATTGCTGTATACAATAACGCATAAGTAAAAAGTATCAACAATTGCCTGCTTTGAAACCCCAATGGAATATGAAAAAAATCATTCCAACTGAATAAATTACAAGAAGTAGTTATCCTGATTATAAACACTGCTAAAAGTTGTAATTTGAAGGGGGCAGCCTAAGGGCTGCAGCCACTACTTTTTGTATGTTTTTGCATTTTATTTCTGCCCTGCTTTTGCTTTTCTTTTGATTAAACAAAAACTAGTAAACCTGTGGTGAATTTTTAAAGGTGACTTTGTAGACATTGATTTAAAACTATGGGCGAATTTTACAGATCCCACCCCCCGACATCGGGGGTTGTGGTGGGGATGGACGGAAAATGCCTCCGGGAGAGGCCCTCAACAGTGGGAAGGCCTGGTGGGGCCCCCCTCACTCCCCACTCCTTCAGATCCCCATCTGGGGCGGAACACTACTAGGGAGGGGGCAGTAGGTACATTTCTTTGTGCGTGGGGGGGGGGAGGTGGTGGGGAGCGGGGTCATTGGTCTAAGAGATGGTAGGAAGGGGTAAAGTGTAAAGCTGATGGACTTTGGTGGGGGGAAGGTAATGTGCACAAGGTTTTGGGCGAGAGGGAAGATAATTAAATAAATGGTTTTTGAGGGGGTTGGAGAGGGGAAAGATCAATTTATTTAATTTTTTAAAGACAATTCTTCTTTAAATATTTAAATGTAAAGGTAGGGCTCGAAGCCCTTTAAAAATGGCGTCAGCACCTGCACAAAGGCAGCTGATGTCATTGCCAGGGACGGACTGCGCACCCCCTCTGCACCATCAGGTGGGGGGGGGGGGGGGTGTGAGTAGGGATCGGTCTGCCCTGGCTATTTAAATGAGCCACCATGCTTAATATCGCAGCGGCTCCGCGACATGCTGTCCGTGCAGATGGACCCTCATTGTTTCTGCCCGCCACCAGTCTCGGCAGCGGACTTTTAGATTCCAGCCCTTCGTGTGATTGTACTCTGATTAAGTCAAGTAAGTTATCAATTATGTAATCAATGGCAATCAATAGTGTGAATTTGTTTTTCTCCAAGAACTTTTTCTTTTTGTTTTCATGCTGGTCAAGGTCGGCCATGTACAGCTGTTGTTTTGTCTAAACTACTGTTTTTCTCTTCTTAAAAATAACTTTGTGTTCCTATTGTTTAGACAGAAGTCAGATCTTACGGCATCGATGACCCTTGAACTACAAGCCACTTCAATGGATAACTTTGCACATGGGGTGGTCCACGACAGTATTGGATGGCATTTAACTGATGGACAGTATAACCTAATTGATGGCAGGTGAGAGACAACATCAAAGGATGCGTCAACAGCTTGAATGGCCTCGCAGTGCCTGCGAAGAAGAATTTGATAAGGACTCATGGTTGTCAGACGTTTTTTTGAGAAAGTCCAGATGGAAACCTTGGGAAGCTGGAATGGAGCCAGAAATTGGACTTAACGAGATACAGCATCCAATGTTCAGGGCTGCAGCCAGAGTTGACTAGTCAACCATTGAAGACAACGGAGGAAGTGATGTCGATGGAGTGACTGACCAGACAGCCCACCCTCGTGCAGGATTCTCCAGAGACTTGGTGTCATGCAGACCCCCAACTGCCAAGAATGAGGCATATTAATTTTGTCATATGAACATTGATTTTAAACTGTTGCTGAAGTAAAGAAAGGACTGTGTTAAAAGGACTTGGCTGGAAAAACATTTGCATACTAACAGACAATGCATGGAGAAACAAAGGACTATTCCCTGGTCCACTTAACCCAAAATGGACTGTGATCACCAACCATTGAAGGTGAGGAAGCTCACATTCCAGGATGACTGCTAAGATGGCAGAATCAGCAAACAGCAGTGGTCAAGTCAGCTGGTCATATGACTAACCTGCTGAGCAACCTGGGTTTTTTTTTAATTGTGCCACAGAGAAAGAGGCAGAAGGTGGTTGAAACTGAAGCTGGAGCAAGGAAGCCTCTCTCTCTCTCTCACTTTTCCCCCAAGCCACCAGACCCATGGGAGGCAGGTAAACCTCAAGAGAGAAAAGACTCCGACATTGAAACAAGTTGAAGCGTGCACTGGGCCCCAGTGAACAGCAGGGCTGACCAACAACCAAAGACTCCACATTGAACTTAAAGGACTGTAACTACAAGATATTGCCTCAGACATTTCACCTTTATTCCTTCTACTTTTACTGTCTCTATCTGCGCGTGTGTTTATCACGTATGCATACTAGCGTGGTCATGTCGCAAATTCATAGTCGTTAACCGGATTAGAGTTTAAGATTAATAAACTTCTACCTTTCTTGATTAAATCTAAGAAAACGTGTCTGAAGTGATTTATTTGCCTTACCATTGAAAAGCGGTGAACAAGGATTCACTAAGTGGGAGCTAAAATGTGGAGTTTTTAAAAATTAAACCCTGTTATGGTTAAACTAGGCAAAGGCTGAGAGGGAAGCCCTAGACCCCTCTCCCCTGGTCATAACGCTTGGTGATATATGTACCAAGGGGAGCACTGTACCATTTTAAGGAGCTGTTGTGAACAGACTAATTTGGGGTTATAGCAGTTTACTATAAGCTTTTTTGTCTTTCGATACTCGTTTCCTTCCTTTCTTTTTCACAAAGTTATCTTTCTTTCCTTTTTATCATTAATAACTGTTTAATAATTACTTAATAATTGCTCAATAAAATTACTGTTTTTACACATTATTTGGTTTTGAGTCTCCCATTCCTGTTGCATCTAGAGTACGGCTCCAAACTGAAGTGAGACTCTGCAGGGGCCTTTCGTGCACTACAGTCCCAGCAATGACCCTTGGGGAACACCACAGCCTAACATCCTCCAGTCTGAAAAACAACCATTTACTATGACTCGCTGTTTTCTGTCCTTGAGCCAATTTTTTATCCAATTGGTCACTGACCCTCCTATTCCATGAGCCTCAGTTTTGTTAACCAGCTTTTTATGCATTTCATTATCAAACGTTATCTTAACATCCCTATAAACAACATCCACCGCATTCCCTTCATCAACCTTCTCTGTTACTTCATCAACAATTGAATTAGATTGTCAAGCATGATCTGCCTTTTACAAATCCATGCTGTCTATCTTTAATTAACTCGAACCTCTCTGAAGGGGGAATTTTATCCTGGCGGCAGGGGTCTCAACGTCTGAAAGAAGCGACGCCGATATCCCCACATTGCCTCTTCTCCAATCAGGCACTTAAGTAGACAGTGGTGGGCTTTGCACAGGATCAAGGACCCCGATACCGGAAGTCCCACCCTTGGAGAGCTGCGGACCAACCAGAGACCAACAACCGCAGCGCCACCGCAGAGGCAGTGGCTGAAGCTGGAAGAGCACCTACTGGAGGTCGGCAAGCATTGCTGGAACAAGACCTCAGGTAGGTCAGGGTGGGAAGGGTCTAGTGGGGTGGGTGGAGTCACAGGGGAGGGGGTCAGCAACAAGGGCAGGAGGTGTGGCCCTCTTCGGGTCCCCCTCTTCCCAATGTCAGGTCCCTCATTCAGGCTCTAAATGCCTGTAAATGAGGGCCCCACCTCCCAGAGGCAGAAAGCAGTTTGCACGGTTTTCCATACCATTTCTTCCTTAACGCCAACCTGGCTGCCCGCCACATGGCTAATTGCCACTGTGGTGGGAAGAGGCCCTTAATTGGAGGTTAATTGCCCAGTTAAGCACCTCAATTGGTGGCAGGGCAGGAAGACCATTAACAGGCTTTCCCATCCCGGACAAGATTCCCACCACCACAATCCTACCTAATTTTATGCTCTTCCCACCTCCAAACCTGTCACGGGACAGAGCATAAACCACACCAAGCCCCCGCAACCCACCCTCCCCCCCCCACCCCCACCCCCCCGCCCAAGTGTCTGTTGATTTCTTCCCCAATTATTGTTTCTAAAACCTTATCCGCCACTGATGTTAAACTAACTGGCCTGTAGTGCTAGGACTGTACTTACACCCTTTCTTCAACAAGGGTGTCACATTTGCCAGTCTTCAATCCTCTGGCATCTCCCCAGTATCCAGGGAAGATTGGAAGATTATGGCAAGCCCTTCTACTATCTCCTTCCCCACCTCCTTTAGCAACCTGGGATGCAAGCTATCTGGACCAGATGACTTATCTACCATAAGCATCGCCAGCCCTTTTAGTACCTTCCCCTTCTCAATTTTTACCCTATCCAATGCCTCTACTCTCTCTGCTTCTACTGATATTTGTCTGCCCATTTGTCCCGTCTGTCCATGTCCCTCCTGAACTCTCCTGCTCACTAACTGAAAGAAAACCTCTCCTTGGCAAACCTCCATAAACCAGCAATTATCCAGGTTTTAATTCTTTGGGAAATTATATTCATTATATTTAACTTTTAACTCTAGGTGACGGAGAGTAACGGGGAGAAATTCAATAAGGGCCATTTTAGAGCGTGGGGATCACAATGCGAGGTTACCCCACACCTGAGCCTGTTGAGGCAAGCAGCACGTAACCTTTGTGCTGCCTACACATCAGCATAATTAGAGCTTGCAGTCAATGCAAATGTGCTACTGACTGGCTATATGCATGACTAGCATGATGTCTAGCTAACCTGCACTTTTTAAAGGCAGCCTGCTCCTCTTAAAGGGGAGGTGCACTCAACTACAGCAGCTGCTCGAACAGTCTCAGTAAAGTATTGATGGAAGGGAGAAGACTGGTAATGGAGCAACAAATGAGAGAGAGGGCTTCCAGGTTCTCTGATGTGGTGATGGGGGCCTTAGTGATGGAAGTGAAAAGGAGGAAAGAGGTGATAATTCCACAGGGAGCCAGGAGGCTTTCAAAGCAAATCCTCTGAAGGAAATAGGAGTAGGTGGTCAGCAGGTCAATTTTCGAGTCTGGCTCTGAGACTGCAGTGGCAGAAAAAGTTCAATGACCTCACATGTGTGGTCAAGGTTAATGATTGCATCTTCAAATGACATCTCCTACCCAGTGCACCACCAACCTTTCACACTGCTCAATGGACCCAACATCATCACTCACCCATCATCAATCGGGATTCATGTCTAACATTCAGATGCTCCACCTTACCCTCACACATAGACCAGTCCTCAATGTCGGTTGAGGGAGAACTGCCCAGCTCTTCAAGAAGGTGCCATGGGCTCTTTTATGCCAAATGAGAGGACAGACAGGGACTCACTTTAACTTCTCATCTGAAAGAATGTGCTGCACTCCCTCAGTACTGCACTGGAGTGTTCATCTAGATTTTGCACTCAAGTCTCAAGAGACTTAGGAGTTCTATTACCTTCTGACTGAGAGGTGAGAGTGCTATCACTGAGATATGACTGAGCCACTATGCAACACACCACAGATTAAAGGCCTGCTCATGTCAGGGAAAAAAAACCCGACCAGAACCCGACAGAACTACATTGGACCCAAACCCAACCCAGCCCGAGTCCCTCCATTTTTTCCCCAGGCCCGACCCGAGCTCGACCCAACCCGACCCGACCCGACGACCGAAATGTTCAGTTTACCTACCTTCCGATTCCGAATCTGCCGGAAGCTGCAGCATGAGCGCGATGATGTCATAGAGACGCTCACTCGATCACTGCGCGGAGTCAGAGTTTCCCTCCTTGACGTCCCGTACTCCCAGCTCAAGTAGGCTTTTAAACTTTTGGCACATCCCAGCAGAGCAAAATGCAATACTTACCTTTTGTGTCCGACCCGCACCCGACCTGAGCCTGAAAGCCAGACCCGGAAATGCGACCCGACCCGACACCAACCCAACACGTCGTCGGGTCCCGTCAGGTTCGGGCCGGGTAGCAGGCCTTTACCACAGCTCAGTCCCAATATATACCCATCCTATATCATCAAATGTCAGCTTTAAATTGTGTGCAGGGAGGAAGTGGGAGGAATGGAACGCTGATCAATGTTTAATATTGCATCAGTAAGACACCGTACCACTCGTGGACTAAGAGCACAGAGTTCTTGCAGGTGTCCTGGCCAACAGTTCTTTGTCATCCATCACTCGGGAAGATAAAAAAGATGGAATTCAGCTCAGCGCTGGGTCTGGGACTCTGTGTGTGCAAAACAGTTGCTGTGTTTGCCTACATAACCACCAGTGATTGCCCTTCAAACAAACATTGGGAGCAGGTCTGAGAGTTACATGTTATTCAGCAACATCAGGCATGCAAGCTTCTGCTGAAATTCAACCATGATTTCATGCTACTCCCTGCTGGTCGATAAAATAATAAGTGATTTTCCTTTTCCATGCAATTGTTTCTCCTTCTCGCCTGTATGTTGAGATTGATTGAACAAGTGCCATTCTTCGTCTGATGCCATACCCTAGTAACTGCTCTTTTCAAGTTGTTGAAAAGTAAGGGTATCAAACCTTGTCAATCAGATTTCCACCCCTTCCACAATACTAAAACAACCCTTATCAACATTACAAATGATATCTTATGTGGCTGCAACTGTAGAAAACTATCTCTCTCTACATCGTTCCGGACCTGCCTGCAGACTTTGTGATGGGTGACCACTTCATTCTCCTCCAACACCTCTTGTTCCAGCAAACTTTCTGTGCCCCACCCCCCCATCAATCCCCACTAACCCAACCCCTCCCCGATCTTTCCCTTCCTACTCTCTGCTTCCTGGCTGAGGGCCTGATGCTGCAGGCCTGCTGGGCTCACATCCAGCTAGCCTTTCAATCTGGCTGGCTCCAGCCTGGAAACTAATTCTAAAAATGGTAATTGGGTCCTGCTGTTAAATTCAACAGGAGCAAGCGCGACCAGTAAACAGCTGCCCTGCTGTCTCCCCAACTCCTCATAAATATCTGGGCCTATATCTGTACAGAGGTTAGCTACAGGCAGCTTCGAGATCAGTTTGCACATGTTTACATTTTTTTCTCAGAGATTCAGCACTGAAACAGGCCCTTCAGCCCACCGAGTCTGTGCCGACCATCAACCACCCATTTATACCAATCCTACACTAATTCCATATTCCTATCACATCCCCACCTATCCCTATATTTCCCTACCACCTACCTATACTAGGGGCAATTTATAATGGTCAATTAACCTATCAACCTGCAAGTCTTTGGCATGTCGGAGGAAACCGGAGCATCCGGAGGAAACCCACGCAGACACAGGGAGAACTTGCAAATTCCACACAGGCAGTACCCGGAATTGAACCCGGGTCACTGGAGCTGTGAGGCTGCGGTGCTAACCACTGCGCCACTGTGCCGCCCATTTAAATTCACTTCATCACTCCAAACTGAAGACTTAGCTCGCCTTTTCTGCCTTGTTCACCCAAAACACAGATTTTTGTCTGTTCCCCTGCAGAACCATGGACATCAGAATTGGAAGTTAAATGTTTAGGTAGCCGGAAACATCTTGATAAATACTGATAGTGGGCTGAACTGAAAATGAGTGAAGACTTATGGAATGCAGATGTGTAACAGTGCAGCTAAAAACGATATAAATGATGAGATCACAGCCTTGAATTAGAAGAGGAGGAGGTTGAGTTCAATTAGATGTGATGTGTGTTCTTCGATGCAAAACGTCTTTTGTAATCTTGATGTTCGTGGTGAATGTATGTTCACTTAATCTTTAATTACCAAGCAAAGTCTCTGACGTTACGTCTCAAACACATTCGCGGTAAATAAGCACAGGAATGGCAGCCTTTGCTGAAACATATGGGCTTATTTTCCTTAGAGAAGAGAAGGTTAAGAGGAGATTTAATAGATCAAAATCATGAAGGATTTTGGTGGAGTACATAACGAGAAACTGTTTCCACTGGTAGAAGGGTTGATAACCAAAGGACATAGATTTCAGGTAATTGGAAAATGAACCAAAGATAAGAACAAAGAACAAAGAACAAAGAAAATTACAGCACAGGAACAGGCCCTTCGGCCCTCCAAGCCTGCACCGATCCAGGTCCTCTATCTTAACCTGTCGCCTATTTTCTAAGGGTCTTTATCTCTTTGCTTCCTGCCCATTCATGTATCTGTCTAGATACATCTTAAAACACGCTATCGTGCCCGCGTCTACCACCTCCGCTGGCAACGCGTTCCAAGCACCCACCACCCTCTGCATAAAGAACTTTCCACGCATATCCCCCCTAAACTTTTCCCCTCTCACTTTGAACTCGTGACCCCTAGTAATTGAATCCCCCACTCTGGGAAAAAGCTTCTTGCTATCCACCCTGTCTATACCTCTCATGATTTTGTACACCTCAATCAGGTCCCCCCTCAACCTCCGTCTTTCTAATGAAAATAATCCTAATCTACTCAACCTCTCTTCATAGCTAGCGCCCTCCATACCAGGCAACATCCTGGTGAACCTCCTCTGCACCCTCTAAAAAGCATCCACATCCTTTTGGTAATGTGGCGACCAGAACTGCACGCAGTATTCCAAATGTGGCCGAACCAAAGTCCTATACAACTGTAACATGACCTGCCAACTCTTGTACTCAATACCCCGTCCGATGAAGGAAAGCATGCCGTATGCCTTCTTGATCACTCTATTGACCTGCGTTGCCACCTTCAGGGAACAATGGACCTGAACACCCAAATCTCTCTGTACATCAATTTTCCCCAGGACTTTTCCATCTATTGTATAGTTCACTCTTGAATTGGATCTTCCAAAATGCATCACCTCGCATTTGCCCTGATTGAACTCCATCTGCCCTTTCTCTGCCCAACTCTCCAATCTATCTATATTCTGCTGTATTCTCTGACAGTCCCCTTCACTATCTGCTACTCCACCAATCTTAGTGTCGTCTGCAAACTTGCTAATCAGACCACCTATACTTTCCTCCAAATCATTTATGTATATCACAAACAACAGTGGTCCCAGCACGGATCCCTGTGGAACACCACTGGTCACACCTCTCCATTTTGAGAAATTCCCTTCCACTGCTACTCTCTGTCTCCTGTTGCCCAGCCAGTTCTTTATCCATCTAGCTAGTACACCCTGGACCCCATGCGACTTCACTTTCTCCATCAACCTACCATGGGGAACCTTATCAAACGCCTTACTGAAGTCCGTGTATATGACATCTACAGCCCTCCCCTCATCAATCAACTTTGTCACTTCCTCAAAGAATTCTATTAATTTGGTAAGACATGACCTTCCCTGCACAAAACCATGTTGCCTATCACTGATAAGCCCATTTTCTTCCAAATGGGAATAGATCCTATCCCTCAGTATCTTCTCCAGCAGCTTCCCTACCACTGACGTCAGGCTCACCGGTCTATAATTACCTGGATTATCCCTGCTACCCTTCTTAAACAAGGGGACAACATTTGCAATTCTCCAGTCCTCCGGGACCTCACCCGTGTTTAAGGATGCTGCAAAGATATCTGTTAAGGCCCCAGCTATTTCCTCTCTCGCTTCCCTCAGTAACCTGGGATAGATCCCATCCGGACCTGGGGACTTGTCCACCTTAATGCCTTTTAGAATACCCAATACTTCCTCCCTCCTTATGCCGACTTGACCTAGAGTAATCAAACATCTATCCCTCACCTCAACATCCGTCATGTCCCTCTCCTCGGTGAATACCGATGCAAAGTACTCGTTTAGAATCTCACCCATTTTCTCTGACTCCACGCATAATTTTCCTCCTTTGTCCTTGAGTGGGCCAATCCTTTCTCTAGTTACCCTCTTTCTCCTTATATATGAATAAAAGGCTTTGGGATTTTCCTTAACCCTGTTTGCTAAAGATATTTCATGACCCCTTTTAGCCCTCTTAATTCCTCGTTTCAGATTGGTCCTACATTCCCGATATTCTTCCAAAGCTTCGTCTTTCTTCAGCCGCCTAGACCTTATGTAAGCTTCCTTTTTCCTCTTAGCTAGTCTCACAATTTCACCTGTCATCCATGGTTCCCTAATCTTGCCATTTCTATTCCTCATTTTCACAGGAACATGTCTCTCCTGCACGCTAATCAACCTCTCTTTAAAAGCCTCCCACATATCACATGTGGATTTATCTTCAAACAGCTGCTCCCAATCTACATTCCCCAGTTCCTGCCGAATTTTGGTATAGTTGGCCTTCCCCCAATTTAGCACTCTTCCTTTGGGACCACTCTCGTCTTTGTCCATGAGTATTCTAAAACTTACGGAATTGTGATCACTATTCCCAAAGTAGTCCCCTACTGAAACTTCAACAACCTGGCCGGGCTCATTCCCCAACACCAGGTCCAGTATGGCCCCTTCCCCAGTTGGACTATTTACAGACTGCACTAGAAAACCCTCCTGGATGCTCCTTACAAATTCTGCTCCATCTAGACCTCTAACACTAAGCGAATCCCAGTCAATGTTGGGAAAATTAAAATCTCCTATCACCACCACCCTGTTGCTCCTACATCTTTCCATAATCTGTTTACATATTTGTACCTCTATCTCACGCTCGCTGTTGGGAGGCCTGTAGTACAGCCCCAACATTGTTACCGCACCCTTCCTATTTCTGAGTTCTGCCCATATTGCCTCACTGCTCGAGTCCTCCATAGTGCCCTCCTTCAGCACAGCTGTGATATCCTCTTTGACCAGTAATGCAACTACTCCACCCCTTTTACCTCCCTCTCTATCCCGTCTGAAGCATCGATATCCTGGGATATTTAGTTGCAAATCGTGCCCTTCCCTCAACCAAGTCTCAGTAATAGCAATAACATCATACTCCCAGGTACTAATCCAAGCCCTAAGTTCATCTGCCTTACCTGCTACACTTCTTGCATTAAAACAAATGCACCTCAGACCACCAGTCCCTTTGCGTTCATCATCTGCTCCCTGCCTACTCTTCCCCTTAGTCACACTGACTTCATTATCTAGTTCCTTACAGGCTTTAGTTACTACCTCCTTACTGTCCACTGACCTCCTCATTTGGTTCCCATCCCCCTGCCACATTAGTTTAAACCCTCCCCAACAGCGTTAGCAAAAGCACCCCTAAGGACATTGGTTCTAGTCCGGCACAGGTGTAGACCGTCCAATTTGTAATCGTCCCACCTCCCCTAGAACCGGTCCCAATGTCCCAAAAATCTGAACCCCTCCCTCCTGCACCATCTCTCAAGCCACGCATTCATCCTGCCAATTTTTCATTTCTACTCTGACTAGCACGTGGCACTGGTAGCAATCCTGAGATTACTACCTCTGAGGTCCTACTTTTTAACTTGGCTCCTAACTCCCTAAATTCTGCTTGTAGGACCTCATCCCGTTTTTTACCTATATCATTGGTGCCTATGTGCACAATGACAACTGGCTGTTCACCCTCCCCCTTCAGAATGTTCTGCAGCCGATCTGAGACATCCCTGACCCGTGCACCTGGGAGGCAACATACCATTCGGGAGTCTCGTTTTCGACCACAGAACCGCCTATCTACTCCCCTTACAATCGAATCCCCTATGACTATAGCCCTTCCAGTCTTTTTCCCGCCCTTCTGAACAGCAGAGCCAGCCACAGTGCCATGAACCTGGCTACTGCTGCCTTCCCCTGGTGAGCCATCTCCCTCAACAGTATCCAAAACGGTATAAGATGAGGAAATATTTTTTACTCAGCAAATTATTATGCTCAGTAATGAACTGCCTGAATGAATGGCGGAAGTAGATTTTATTGTAACTTTCATAAGGGCATTGGATAAATACTGGAAGGGGAAATAATTGCAGGGCTATGGGGAGAGATCAGAGGAGTGGAACTAATTGGATAGCTCTTTGAGAGAGCCAGAACAGTCACGATGGTCTGAATGGCCTCCTTCTATTCTGTAAGATTCTATGACTGTATATTATTACAAAAATACACATCCTGACATCTCCATAAGTCTTTGAAGCCTGAGGCCTATTATACTGCATATTAATCCCTGTCATGCAGGCCCCCACCTGCCAAAAATGAGGCACATCAATTTTGCCACATGGACATTAAATTTCCAATTGTTGCTGGGAAGAAGAGAAAGCCTGTGACAAGGGGTTGCCAAGCTACTGGCTGGAAAGACATTTTTGCATATTAACAGACAGCGTTTGGAACAAAGGAGCTATCCCCGGCTCCAATACAATCCACAAACAGACGTGGTCAAACCAGTTAGTCACATGACTAACCTGCTTGGCAGTCTGGATGTTTTTTCTGAATTGTACAGTTTAAACGGCACAGTATGGGCGGCACAGTGGCGCAGTGGTTAGCACCGCAGCCTCACAGCTCCAGCGACCCGGGTTCAATTCTGGGTACTGCCTGTGTGGGGTTTGCAAGTTCTCCCTGTGTCTGCGTGGGTTTCCTCCGAGTGCTCCGGTTTCCTCCCACATGCCAAAGACTTGCAGGTTGATAGGTAAATTGACCATTATAAATTGCCCCTAGTATAGGTAGGTGGTAGGGAAATATAGGGACAGGTGGGGATGTGGTAGGAATATGGAATTAGTGTAGGATTAGTATAAATGGGTGGTTGATGGTTGGCACAGACTCGGTGGGCCAAAGGGCCTGTTTCAGTGCTGTATCTCTAAATAAATAACTGAGAGTCTCCAGAAAGCGGAATGCGCCTGGACTGAAGAAAACCTCCTGTCTGCCTGTCTGCTCCTATCTCTTTCTCACGGAACTCCAAAACCCACTGAAGACAGATGAACCCCAAGGGAGAAAAGTCTCCTGCAGTGAACAAGGTTTAAGAAGAATACTAGGCCCCAACAAAAAGCAAGATCTACCGACAATCAAGGACTCTACAACAAGCTCAAAGCACAGTAACAAAAAAAACCCTCTTCAGAGATTGCCTCAAACCTTTCTGTCCCTATCTGCATGTGTGTATCGCGTATGCATGCTCACGTGGGCATGTTGTGTATTCATAGGTGTTAACCAAATTAGAGTTCAAGTTTAATAAATTTCAACCTTTCTTGTTTAAACCTAAGAAAGCCTCTTTGTGCGGGTTTCTTTGCCTTATAATTGGAAAGCGGTGAACAAGGATTCACCAAGCGGGAGCGAAGTACATGGTGTGTCTAAAATTCAACCCTGTTACAGTAAGACCAGGTGAAGGCTGGGAGAGACCCCTAGACCTCTTTCTCACCTGGTCGTAACACAAATTTGGGTGCTAGCATCCGGAATTGACCCACAGACGAACAAAAGAAATTGGAAGTGGGAAGCCAAATTGTTCCCAATCAAAAAAGAGCAAAATTAATACAGGTTTTCTTGTGGTTGTGTGTGCTTGAATACGAACATGTCTGCAACTGAAGCTAATAGCTCTCCAAGCAAGGGTGAAGAAACTTGGGATAAGTTAAAAGCACTGTTTTTGGAGGAGTTGAGGAAAATGGCTGAGCATTGTGGGATCACTGTAAGTGGCAAGGCTGGGAAGTCTGAATTCCTAAGTCTAGTGGCCAAACATTTTTCCCTTGAATCTGAGGAAGTAGAAATAGGGATAGAAGCAAACTCCAACAGGGTATTGTTAGCAAAGATACAATTGGAACAGAGGAAACTTGAATTTGAGGAATGTGAGAGGGAGAAAGACAGAGCCTTTCAGAAAGAACGTGAAGAATATGAAAGGCAGGAGAGGGAGAGAGAAAGAAGATTCCAGAAGGAATGTGAAGAAAGAGAGCTGAAGCGGCTTGAGTTAATTAGGGGTAGGGGTGGGGGAAACAGGGTAACCCTAATGAAAGCATGGCCAATATGGAGGAGCATAATTCAGGGCTGGGTACAAAATTGTTAAAACTAGTTCAACGAATTCCAAAATTCAATGAGGAAGATGTGGAGGACTTTTTGTTTCTTTTGAGAAACTGACAAGGCAGCTAAAATGGCCAGCTGAGATCTGGCCTCTTTTACTGCAAAGCAAACTAACTGGAAAAGCCCATGAGGTTTATTTCCTGTTGCCAGATGAGAGTTCATCAAATTATGAACTGACCAAAAATGCTATACCCAGGGCATATGAATTAGTACCCGAAGCCTATCGCCAAAAGTTTAAAACCCTCAAGAAGCAAGCTAATCAAACTTATCTGGAGTTTGAAAGAAGTAAGCAACTGGCTTTTGACCAGTGGCTGAGGGCTCTTAAAGTGCAGCTCAGCTATGAAAATCTCAGGGAAGTAATTCTGTTAGAGGAATTTAAAAACTCTCTCCCACTCTCCATAAAGACCCATGTAGAGGAGCAGCGGGTCCATAGAGCCCGGCAAGTGGCCGTTCTGGCCGATGAGTTTGCTTTAATTTTAAAGTCAGTTTCCCGGGGAGAACCTTTCCTCGTCACCCCTACAGATCCAAAAAGGACAAAGGATGGAAAGATGATAGAAGCCTAAGCAGTCCTGGGAGAGAAAGGAAAACAGGAGACACAGGGGGCCCTCCTATAGCCAAAAAGGAATGTGCTGGGAGCAAGAGTGAGACCCGGAGACCTTTGTGCTTCCATTGTAATAAACCAGGGCATTTAAAAGCTGACTGCTGGAAACTAAAGGGAAAACCGATAAGGTTGATCAGGGCACACCCACTCAGTGAAGAAGTGAATCTGATGGAAAGCACAGCAGAACAAGCTGTGGCTTTAGCTGCAATAAAAGTGAGACCCAGGAAGCTTACAGCAAGTGCAGGAAAATTTCATTGGATTCCTGAGGGTTATCAAGGTTTTGTGTCTGAAGGGAAAGTAACCCCATACCCCTCGAATGGGGCAGGCAAGCCCATAGTAATTCTCAGGGACACAGGGGCCACTAGATCCCTTTTAATGGGAAAAGGCCTGACCTTTCCCCCAGAGATTGCAGTGAACACCAGAATGGTGGTTAATGATATTGGAGGGCAATGTATGTCTGTACCTGTACACCGGGTGCACCTGGAGTGCGACCTAGTTTCGGGACCGGTGACCATAGGGATTGTCCCTAGTTTGCCTGTGGATGGGGTTGGCCTGCTCCTAGGTAATGATCTGGTGGGGGTGAAGGTGGTAGCACCCCTCCCCCCCCCCCCAGTAGTGAAAGAAAGACCGCAAGAGGTCAGAGAGAGAGGGCAGTGGCGGGAGTTTCTCTGAATGTGTAGTCAATCAGGCCATGATCCTCCCCCAGAGGAGACTGCATTGGCACTGCAGGCAGATGACCATGAGGTTTGCTTGTCCAAGACTTTCTTTGTAAAGTTAGAAGACCCAGGGAATGAATTAAATGGATTTTCCCTAGCTGAGACTCAGCAAGCCGAGCCAGTATTGCAAGAATTAGCACAGGCTGCCCAGTCTGAAAGTGAAGCAGAGGGAGCCCCTGATTGCTACTATTTAAAGAATGGAGTATTAATGAGGAAATGGAGTTCTTCTCACAGACCTGAGAACAAGGAATGGGCAGTAGTTCACCAGTTAGTGTGCCACAGAGGTACTGGAGAGAAATATTAATAATAGCCCACGAGACTACAGTGGCTGTACATGCTGGTATATGAAAGACCAAAACCCGCATAAGACAACGGTTTGACTGGCCAGAACTCCACAAAGATGTGGTGGAGTACTGCAGGAGTTGCCACATGTGCCAGGTTGAGGGGAAACCCCAAACTACAGTGAAACCTGCACCCCTACGTCCTGCACTGGTGTTAGGAAGACCCTCCAGCAGAGGGCTGGTGAACTATAAGGGACCCCTGCCGAGAACAAAAAGGGACAGGCAGGCACAAGGCTGGCAAAAGGTTAGAAAGGGAAGGGGAAAAAGCAACCAAGAGTTCAAGTTAAAGGAAGTCCGGGAGGAACCCTGGATGAAAACCCCTACTGTCCGGTCAGCCAACCCCGAAAAATGTGAAAAGTTAGGCCCCACATCCTCCTATGTCAATGCAGACACTGGAAGCACCCCACCAGAGTTGCTAACAGCATTTACCGGAACCTGTAGAGACAAAGGAAGACCTCCACAGGGCAGAGAAACCGTGAAGGTGATGCCTCACCTAGTTGAAGTGCCACAGGGGAGTGCAGTAGAGTCTGCACAAATACCTGCAGGCAGGAGTGTTCTCTGGGATAAAGGGAGAATAGCAAAGAATCCTCCTCCACAGTCAGAGAAAAAGGGAACCATCAACCCCCTGAAGTCAAAAGCCTTTGCATGACTCAGCAAAACACTGAGAGTTCAGGATTGGCCTGCGCAGTACTGACTCTCTTGGAAAAAAATTCCAATTTAGGGCAAATTAAATCTAACTCTCCGTACCCCCGCCCCCTCACCTCTTGGCAGACCTCAACAGGAACAAAGACCCCAGGCAGTCATGGCAATGGGCAAACTGAAGAAAAACTTCCCCAAAGAACCACATGTTTATTGGGATGCCTAAAAGGGGACAAATAAAGAAGCACTGGCACCAAGAAAAGACAGTCAATTTTTAAAAAGCATTAGGAATTATGAATGAATGGAAATGAATGAGAGAAATGCATTTTTTTCCTGTATCTTATATCTTCTCTCAACCCTTTTAATGAAATGTGCTTTTCTCAAATTGCATTTCATTTCCCTGGATGTGGAGGTGTCATGCAGGCCCCCACCTGCCAAGAATGAGGCATATTAATTTTGCCACATGGACATTAAATTTCCAATTGTTACTGGGAAGAAAAGAAGGCTTGTGACAAGGGGTTACCAGGCCACTGGCTGGAAAGACATTTTTGCATATTAACAGATAACGTTTGGAACAAAGGAACTGTCCCCAGCTCCAACACAATCCACAAACAGACGTGGTCAAACCAGTTAGTCACATGACTAACCTGCTTGGCAGTCTGGGTGTTTTTTCTGAATTGTACAGTTTGAACTGAGAGTCTGCAGAAAGCAGAATGCTCCTGGACTGAAGAAGAGCCCCTGACTGCCTGTCTGCTCCCATCTCTTTCTCACAGAACTCTAAAACTCACTGAAGACACATGAACCCCAAGGGAGAAAAGTCTCCTGCAGTGAACAAGGTTTAAGAAGAATACTAGGCCCCAACAAAAAGCAAGATCTACCTACAATCAAGGACTCTACAGTGAGCTCGAAGCACAGTAATAAAAAAACCCTCTTCAGAGATTGCCTCAAACCTTTCCACTTTATATTTCTTCTGCTCTTTCTGTCCATATCTGCATGTGTGCATCACAAATGCATGCTAGTGTGGGCATGTTGTGTATCTGTAGGCATTAACCAAATTAGAGTTTAAGTTTATATTTAATAACTTTCAACTTTTCTTCTTTAAACCTAAGAAAGCTTGTTTTGTGCTGGCTTCTTTTACTTATAATTGGAAAGCGGTGAACAAGGATTCACCAAGGGGGAGCTAAAAACACGGTGTGTTTAAAATTAAAACCTGTTACAGTAAGACCAGGTGAAGGCTGACAGGGACACCTAGACACCTTTCTCACCTGGTCTTAACAATCCTCAAGGCTGAAATCAGCCTGAGCTGATCCTGTTTTACTTTTAGGAATCAGTGGGGGCCATTTTAATTCTATCACCAAGCCAAGAATGGGTGATCTTGAATTGGATTCCCGTTTTATGCCTCGACCAATGTTTTGGCCCATTGAGTTGGAAAACAAATTGGAGTGGGTGTAAAATGGACAATTGATCCACTAACACCCGTTTTCTCCTGCCAGTAAAAGTTAAAGTTAACCCCAAAGCTTGTTAAAGATATTTCCTTACAAAGCCATTGGGTACCTCCTGTAGAGAATATCCCAAGGTGTCGCAGGAGCGTTAGCAAACATAATTTGACACCGAGCCACATAAGGACGCGTAAGGGCAGATGAACAAAAGCTTGGTCAAAGAGGTCAGTTTTGAGAAGCGTCTTAAAGGAGAAGAGAGAGATCGAGAGACAGAGAGGTTTAGGGAGGGAATTCCAGCTCTTAGGGCTTAGGCAGCTAAAGGCACAGCTGCCAATGTTGGAGGGAAGGGAATTGGGGATGCTCAAGAGGCCAGAATTTGGGAGGGTTGTAGAGCTGGAGGAAGTTACAGAGATAGGGAGGGACAAGGCCATGCAGGAACTTAGAAAAAAAGGATGAGAATTTTAAAACTGAGATGTTGCTGAACTAGCACCCAAAGTGGGTCAGTGAGCACAGGGATGATGGATATACTACAAAAAGTACTACAGTAAACAACTTAACTGTCATCTTGAGGCAAATGCAGTGTCATGCCTGATAGTGTAACCTCTTTATAAAAAGAGAATCTGAATATTCCAATGGCTTCAATGGGAAATGCAAACTAATAGTCATTGAATTATTGACAACACTCGAAGACTTGAAATGTCCTTGAGCTCAAAATACTTCGTGCCACAGCTTTCTTATTAGTTCTTCATCATCAAATATCAAAGGCAAAAGACTCGCGAAAGTGTATATTTCCATCACCCATCCCGCAGTCTCTCTGAACTATGTAGCAGAAGAGTAATTGCCTGCATGTTTATCCTTCTCTATTTTTGCAGACTCCCCAAAGACACATTGTACAGCGAGCTCGCCACTGGTATCAGACCCACCGGCCGTCCATGTCTCCGCTTTAAAGACGTCTGCAAACGCGACATGAAATCCTGTGACATTGATCACAAGTCGTGGGAGTCAGTTGCCAGCGTCCGCCAGAGCTGGCGGGCAGCCATAAAGACGGGGCTAAAGTGTGGTGAGTCGAAGAGACTTAGTAGTTGGCAGGAAAAAAGACAGAGGCGCAAGGGGAGAGCCAACTGTGTAACAGCCCCGACAAACAAATTTCTCTGCAGCACCTGTGGAAGAGCCTGTCACTCTAGAATTGGCCTTTATAGCCACTCCAGGCGCTGCTTCACAAACCACTGACCACATCCATTGTCTCTCGAGATAAGGAGGCCAAAGAAGAAGATTTTTGCAGACTGCTATTAGATGTGTGATTTTAAAACATAAGAAGGCACTAACATTTTGTACAAAAATGCATAAGTAATTCAGTGTGTTCTTGTCAGTTAATTATGGTGCTGCTCAGCTTCTGTGCTTTTGCAATTTATTTGTTTTTAATTAAGTGTTGGGTATCTGCCAAAATCTGGAATTAGAAATTTATTGAGCTACTGAATGAATACAAAGTAGGGAAGTGGAATTATGTTTTGTGCTTGGGGATTGTCTTTAAAATTCTGCACACGGAAAACCATATTCAAAGATTTCATTTTTGCAACTAACTTGGGTTCTGAGATGGTTTATTTGGTAAATGTGATGCATAGGGTTGAATAGAACTAAAGCAAGGTCCCAGATTCCTGTGGTCTGTACTGTTAGGACCAGGTGAGGAGGGGGTCTCAGGCTCCCCCTGTCGCCCTTTCTCTGGTTTAACCGCAACAGGATTTATCATTTTTCCACATTGATTGAACGTACCACCTCAGCGAGCGCATGCTCCTGTTCTTCTAATATAATTGCCAAAGAACCAATCAGACAGGTTTTCTTGAGTTTGAACAAGAAAGATATAAGTTTATTATCCTTGACATTCTAAACCAGTTAAAATTGCTAAAATACGCTAGGCATCCATGCACACATTCACATAAGAGCCACACTCACACAATAGATTACAGAGGGATAATTAGAGTTGGTGGTTGGAGTAGAGTCTGTAATAAATTGAATTTAAAGACTGAATATCAGTCCCAGAGTCCTTAGCTGAAATTATAGTCCTGAAGTCCTCGCTGGGCCATGTGCACGGATCGGGCTTGCTTCTTAGATTCCGAAAGGCAGAAGAGGGGCTTTGGTCCTTGTCCCCTAATTGTTGGCTGTGCTGATCTGTAGGTTTGAGACTTCAGCAGTTGCAACCGAGGCTTCTCTGGATCTTTACTGGAGAGAGAGAGAGAGAGAGAGAGAGAGAAAGCGAACTGCCTCTTTGATGGCTTTCAGTTACACCTCTGCTTTCTCACGGTCAAAGTTTAGCCCCTCCAGAGCTGCACAGCAGTCACATGATATTCCAAAACCTCTTTGTTGAGTTAATGAGGCCCTTCTGGAATATTCTCTGAGATTCAAGGCGCCACACCTCAAGCTGTTCAGACAAAGTTGAAGGGGTTGGCTCTTTCAAAGTCAATGGGTGTCAATTGCTCTTGTCGATCATATTGACAATGCCATTTCAGGTAATTTAATCAGAGCGCACCCTATTGTTCTGGCTAGGTTGAATCAGTCACGTTATCTCCGGTCTACTTGTCGATGATTCATATGTAAATTGCAGTGGCTATCTTGGCTGCCAGGTTACTGTTTCTAAAAGAAGTTATTTGTTAAGAATTTCCAGCAACAGTCTACGGCAAGGTTCCAACCGATAAAATTAATATTTCCCATTTGGCATGTCGGGTTTCCTGACAGTACTAAGTTAGCTGAGCAGGGCCAGAATGGCCACAGGACAACTGCAATCAGCTGCAGTGCTCTGAGACAATTTCCCCACCGTTCCCTGTCTCAACCATCCAGTAAATCCTACTTGAAAGCGCATGGGCTTGGCTTGTCCAGTGAGGAGAAGATCAGGCTTAGCTCAGATGCTCACACAGTCACCTGGTTTACCCATGCTCAATGTGCAGGCTTGGACATAATAAGTAGCCATTTGGGTGAAGTAATGGATAGGGGACTGAGACCCAGTAAGCTGCACCCCAGAATGAACTAGCACCCTTAACAAAGGAAGGCAAAAGGATGAACTGGTACCGGTAAAATATTCAGAGAATGATCCAGCTCAATGAAACAAATTCTTCTCATGCACAGTGAGAAGTTCCTTCTTATTCCACAGTAATATTCCCCTTCTCAATACTCTCTTTAGTTACACATCCACTTATGATATTGTCTCATCCCTCGTTTTGTCATCATCCAATATCTACAACATGCATATCTTGCAGCATGCCTCACTGAATGACACTTAGCAATAGGAACCTTGGCTACCCTTTCCCTCCTTACTCCAAGACCACTTGTAGCAGCACCATGACTGAGATCAGCTACCTGTCTGCAGACTAGGGGTCTAACCTGGGACCTTCCTGTTCTGCATATCTCAGTTACTCCCTGGACAAGTTCATCCAGTCATGGTGAGGGTGAAGGGAGGAGGGGGTGTGGGGTGGATAAAGTCCTAAGGGAGAGATTTATCTTGGGATAATCATTAAAATTAAGATAAAGATAATGTCTTGTAATAACTTTTTTAAAAATTTCTTTGTGGGATGTGGGCATCGCCGGCTAGGCCAGCATTTATTGCCCATCCCTTATTGCCCATCCCCATGCCCTTGAACTGAGTGACTTGCCAGGCCATTTCAGAGGGCATTTAAGAGTCAACCACATTGCTGTGGGGCTGGAGTCACATGTAGGCCAGACCGGGTAAGGACGGCAGATTTCCTTCCCTAAAAGACATTAGTGAACCAGATGGATTTTTATAACAATCGACAATGGTTTCATGGTCACCATTAGACTAGCTTTTAATTCCAGATTGATTAATTGAATTCAAATTTCACCATCTGCCATAGTAGGGTTCGAACCCATGTCCCCAGAGCATTCGCCGATTGTATCATTGTGCCTATGCTCATTTATATACAAGACAGATTACCATGGATGCTCTATCCCTTTTAACACAAAGGTTTTTTGGGGGAGAATCACTATTTTCAATTGTGGCACAATGTAATTAAAAGAAAGAAATTTGTTGGAATATTTAGGTACCTCTCTGAAATGCTAACTTTATAAAGATGCTTACAGATTGATCTGATGTGTAATTGTTACCAGAAATTCACCAATTCTCCTCTCATCTTCAATTAACTAGAAGCAAATATTCAGTATTCAAAAATAATTATGTCTAGCTGGAATGTACCTGGTTTAAGAAAGAATGTGTAGTATGCTGTCTTGGACACATTTATCCACAAACAGTCAACCACAATGTAATCACTCTGCTTGCTTGGTGCAATCAATCAGGGCTGATTAATTTATTCCTGCAGATTTCACTTTAAAATTAGCTTTCTCTTACCCTTGAGAAACCTTGGTCCAATGATGCAGGACACGGTCCTGATAAAGTCAACAGGAAAGAGGACAAGAGAAACTAAGAAGTAATGTGCAGATAACTCTAACCGTGGGTTGTCAAAGTTCATAGATTGCAAGAAGAAGGAAAGAGAGAGAAGTGTTCTACTTATTTCGAGAAAGAAATAGTATGATGGGTCTTGAGGGTTAATTATCCATCGTTATGCTCTTGTTGAGATGGTATGATGGGTCTTGAGGGTTAATTATCCATTCTCATGCTCTTGTTGAGAAGGAATGAGCATCTTTGCATTCTTGATCAAATGCCCTGTGCAGCAGAAGAAAATATCCAAATTTCAGGTACATGCTGAATATTATTTATTTGGAAAATGACATGCAGTCCAAATCCAGATTTCTATTACATGCTACTGGCCAGCAGATCAACCCCTCAGCACAAGGCTCAGAAAATTGCCTATTGATTTCAACATGGTAAAGATGCAGAATGGAACACGCATAGCTCATAAATCCTTTTATGGATCATCTTAACACTCTGTAAGAATATGTCCATTTGCTGCATTCAGATCTTTTAGTTTTTCTCGACTAAGTAAATGGGCAGTTTTTCTCACCTTAGTCCTATGTGAAATGACGGGACTATTAGCGGGTCAGGAACCCGTTGAAATCTTAGTGGGCTTTGCCAATGCTCTTTTATTAAATCATGGCATCAGTAGACTGCCTTCAGGTTCCCTCGCCAATCAGGGAGGGCGAGTGGGATAATGCATCGATTGCGTCAAAGGAAGGATTTCTAATTATAGGACCCGGACATGGATTAGAATGGGTCAACTGAACATGGATTTCTGAGACTGAAGCAACCACAGGAACGGAGAGTAGACTTGGGAAGGCTCTTCTCGGTCTCATTCTTACCTGGCGGTCCTGCTGTCGGATCTGAGGGACTGCAGTGATTTTTCCCAAGGATGGGAGAAAGAGGACAACCTCTTCAACCATGCAGGCATGATGGAAGTGGCCGAGGAGGTCAGCAGCAGAAGTGTGGTCTGGTCCCTGCAACAGGGAAGCAGTGCACCAAGAGGACCCAGGACCTCAGGAGGGCAGGAAAGATGCTTGACATAGCAATTTCTGGTGCCAACCCCACTCTCTGACTTTCCCATCATTCTTCTGCACAGCACTCGTTAGGTCAACACATCTTGCGGATCCACTATTCTTCTCTCTGCAGGCTCCTCACATGCTCCTCTGGACAGCCAACACTCACACTCAACCTAGGCCTCACAGTGACCTCCACAAATGGTATCCTTCCCGACTACCCACACAAGACATTGCTAACAATTATAACTCTCTGCTTTCTCTCCTTGCAGAAGAGAGCGCACAATCTCAGGGAGAAGCAGCAACTGGTGTGGGAGTGGGGGTGAATGCTCCAGTGACAGGCACCTTGACGGCCACCGGCAATGGGTGCCCACCTGGCCCACTGGGAATGATGTCTTGTTCCAGAAGTCTGTAGATGTTAGCAATGAACTGCCATGAAAACCTAAGCCTTCTGAGATACTGCAAGCGATCAAGAAGGCAAGTGGAATATTGGCATTTACTGAAAGAGGAATGGAATATAAAAGTAGCAAAGTTTTACAGGGCTTTGGTGAGACCACATCTGGAGTACTGTGTACACTTTTGGTCTCCTTATTTGGAAAAGGATAACATTTCATTAGAGGCAATTCAGAGAAAGTTCCTGAGCTGAGGAACTTATCTTATGAAGAAAGGTTGAACAGGTTGGGCCTTTACCCATTGTAGTTTAGAAGAATGAGGGATGATCTTATTGAAACATATAAGATTCTGAGGGTACTTGATTGGGTGGATACTGGGAAGATGTTTCCTCTTGTGGGGGAGAGTAGAACAAAGGGGCACAGTTTAAATTCCATTTAACTAGTATATTGCATTTCTATTCTTCCTGCCAAAGTGGACAAGTTCACATTTTCCCACATTACGGGCTGAATTTTATTCGGGCACCGTGCTCCGCGGTAGCATCCTTTAAACTCGGCAAGGTGCCCGCATTCAGCCACCGCTGCAGACCTCCCGTGATATTTCACGTGGGGCCTCATTTAAATCGTGGGGGTGGAGCACCCACCCCCAATGACGTGTAGTGGCAGCGTCCAAGGCAGCGGCATCTGGCACTACCGCGCAGATGCTGGCGCTATTTTTAAAGGGCCTTAAGCCCTTAGAATTACTTCAAATTTTTACATGGGCAGCAGTATGACATTTTTATTAAACAATAAAAAATATTTGGACAGTCCTTCCCTAACCCCCCAATAGTCATTTCAATGCCCGCACATTCCTTTTTCCCTACCCGAACCTTACCTCCTAAACTTATAACATTTGGCCTATAAGCCCCTCCCACCATCCCCACATCCAATAAAAATTGTTTTTTCCGCTCCTCCACTCCTCCCGCCCCACCAGGTTCTCACCTCGGTACTCCGTGCAGAGTTCCGAAAGCCCGCGAAGGCCGAATGGAGGCCATAAAATCGTCGTGGGACGGCAGATAAGTTAATTTGAATATAATTACTGTCGATTTAAATATGTAGATGAAGGGCGTGCTGCCAGTCGGTGGAGGGGGGGGTGGTGGGGCCGCACCGAGGTCTCCCTGCCCCCGGTAATATGCAGCGCACCCTTCTAAACGTCGTGGTTCTGCCTGCAACATTTTACCGGCCCCCGCACCATAACCTGCGGCGTCGAGGAGCCGGTAAAATTCAGCCCCATATTTTTTCCCTACTCACTTAATCTATCTATGTCCTTTTTTAGACGCTTTACCTCCTCTTGACACCTTACTTTCCTACCTATCTTGGTGTCATTGGCAAATTTAGCGACCATACATTTGTTATTTTCTGTCAGAGGATTGTTAGTCTGTGGACTTCTCTTCCCCAGAAAACAGCAGAGGCTGGGTCATTGAATTCATTCAAGGCTGAGTTCGATAGATTCTTGATAGACAAGGGGGTCAAGGGTTATGGGCGGGAGTATGGGGGGCAGACAGGAAAGTGGAGTTGAGACCAAATCAGATCAGCCATGATCTTATCCAATAGCGGAGAAGGGTCGAAGGACCGAGTGGCCTACTTCTGTTCCTATGTTCCTAAAATGTTATTGGAACCCATGATTTATTTCAGTGACTGCTTTGAACATCAAAGATGCACCACCCAAGTGCCAGGCAAAAAGCATCTCCAACAAGAGAGAGTCTAATCACCCTCCCTTGACTTTCAATGGCATTACCATCATCAAAATCCCCACCATCAACAGTCTGGGGTCACCATTGACCAGAAACTTAGAGTCATATAAATACTGTAGCTACAAGCGCAGTCAGAGGCTGGGTATTCTACAGTGACTGAAGCATCTTCCATTCACCAAAGCCCTTCCACCACCTACAAGGCACAAGTCAGGCAGTTGCCTGGATGAGTGCAGCTCCAACAACACCCAAGAAGTTCAACACCATCCAGGAGAAAAAAAAAGTACTTCATTGGCTGTAGCATTTTGAGATGTCCTGAGGTTGTGAAAGTGCTATATAAAATGCAAGCCTTTCTTTCATTCTTGAGCTTTGAAGGGTTGTATAACTGGAAAATGGAACTAAGCTCCAAGACGGCTACTTCACTCAAGGGCTCCAAAGCCATCTAAAGCTCCAAACAAACAGGTAAAAACACAAAGATTTAAGTTAACTTTAAGTGAATATGGTAAACTTTGCTCATTAGCATTGGAGCTGAAACAGGTGTAAAAGTTGTTCATCTTTCATATTACCTTTCTCTAATATCTGCATCCCTACAATTTAATCCCAATTCCATTACATGTATTTGGTGTAGGGAGGCTGCATTTTCGCACAAACACTAACTTACTTAGACCTTTTTCAGCGTGGCAACAGAACACAGGTGCATTCTGGCCCCATTTTGCAAGACTACTTAGTATGTTGATCTCCAAGAAAAGTTGTAGGAAAAATTGTAAATTGGACAAAAAAAGAAGCAAATTACATTTTGAAGCATTTTATTGATTTCATAAACAAAACAAAATTACAGAAAATGGTGGCTTGGTTTTTGATTTCCAAATATTTCATTCATAACAGGAGAAAAACTAAAAAAAACTAAATTTAAACATACGATGGAGGATTCATTATCAAATCTCTATATACAGTCTTTTGAAATCTCCTGAACTCTTTAACCTCAGGCAGTTCCCTCGATAAAGCTTCACTTTGTTCAAGACTCAGAAGCCTTTATTTCTCAAACTAGAAAAATCCCAAAAAAGTACAATATTTAAATAAATGTTAATACATAAAGCATCTGGTGCTATAAAAAAAGGTTAAAATGATGGTCTCAACTCTAATAACTAATATTCCTTGGGCTGTTTAAGGCCATAATCAATGTATTTTGAACTAAGCATGTTATGTTCCTCAAAAATACATTTAATGAGAAACTATAAAATGTCTTTCATGGAACTGTGAGCAAACCCCTCAATAATGTTTATACACAACATACACAACAGGATAAAGGACATTATACACTCTCAGTTCGGCCACCCAGAAACAAATGTCCATGGAGCAAAGATGTTATCTATCCATAGGGCCATACATACAATTACTGATTCAATTTGCTTTTATGCAATCACCATGTACATATGTTCTGGATTTCTTTGGCTTGCAATTCCTGCCCAACCCCTATCAGCTCCCTGTGCAAGGGGGTTGATCTCCAAAACCTTTTCCAAAAAAAAATCCGATGGCAGGTCATGTTACAGTTGTATAGGACTTTGGTTCGGCCACATTTGGAATACTGCGTGCAGTTCTGGTCGCCACATTACCAAAAGGATGTGGATGCTTTGGAGAGGGTGCAGAGGAGGTTCACCAGGATGTTGCCTGGTATGGAGGGCGCTAGCTATGAAGAGAGGTTGAGTAGATTAGGATTATTTTCATTAGAAAGACGGAGGTTGAGGGGGGATCTGATTAAGGTGTACAAAATCATGAGAGGTATAGACAGGGTGGATAGCAAGAGGCTTTTTCCCAGAGTGGGGGATTCAATTACTAGAGGACACGAGTTCAAAGTGAAAGGGGAAAAGTTTAGGGGGGATATGCGTGGAAAGTTCTTTACGCAGAGGGTGGTGGGTGTCTGGAACGCGTTGCCAGCGGAGGTGGTAGATGCAGGCACGATGGCGTCTTTTAAGATGTATCTAGACAGATACATGAATGGGCAGGAAGAAAAGAGATACAGACCCTTAGAAAATAGGCGACATGTTTAGATAGAGGATCTGGATCGGCGCAGGCTTGGAGGGCCGAAGGGCCTGTTCCTGTGCTGTAATTTTCTTTGTTCTTTGACCCTTCAGGTGTCGTGCTCACTTGCCTCAGTTGGACACCACTGGTAGGGTACATCTGCACCCTTAAGGAGGCTGGTATGTCTCCACTAAAGCAACACACCAGCTAATGCACAAATTTCTGGGTACCAACTTTGGATCAGGAGAGACGACTCACACCAGGCCCCAGCTCTACCTGCTATTTGCCTTACATGGGCTGGGCAGAAGTTCCTGTAAACAGCATAAGCAGGTCTGGATCATTTTCCTGTGTAGTTCTGGAGGTCTCCTGTTGGATGTAGGGCAGGAGTCCTTCACTAACCACTCCTTCACTAACCACTCCATCTCCCACCCCTCCACACTCCACTGTACTGTAGAACTTCAGGGCCAGATTGTTGTAAGATGCATATTTCTCCCTAGCAGTTTCACCTGAATACCAAGCCTTAGCACATAGGCCATTTTATCTGCAGTAGCTTAAAATAGCTACTGCACTCTGCCCCACCATTGTAGTACATGCAGATCTCATTCCCCACTGTTCAGATTGAATGGTGCATTACTGCACCCCATCTCAGAACCAAGCCAGATTTGTCCAGAGTCCTCCCTTGCTCATGGAGAAGGAAAAAAAATCCACTCATATAAAAATCCACAGGTTAAAGAGTTATGGTAGATTACAAACAAGGGTATATTTAAAGCATCATCATTAACACTTTCTAGCTTAGCCAAGGTCCGATAATTATATTGCCATCAGGCCAAAGCCTTTTTGTACGTTGTGTATCCTTGAAGAAACCAAGACTGTTAGTCAATTGGTATATTAATCTTGTCCTTTACATTTGCTGGCGACAGATTTCTGTATGTAACTGGTAATGGCCAATTACTTGTTCACCTCTGGTCTTGGGAAGCAACAGCATGCTTGTAAAGTGGAACAATAACTTGGCACTGCCAGTATTAATGGGTAAACTAATGATTCAATATGGGCATAAGCTAGAAAAGGTCAATGAATGATTGGAACGGCAACTGTACATAACCTGGTGTACTCAATAGAAGTACTCACTAGTTACAATAAATATGAAAATCTTTGGTGTCATATATAGTAACAGTTATTTAATCAATAGTACACTAGGAATCCATTTTTATCTTCCATATATCATTTATAAGAAATGTTTAATCTAGAAAATCAGTAACATTCAATGCTTTATTTTGAAATCATTTGAATTACACCTACAAAAATGCCTTATTTGTAAATCAACTAAACACTTTTAATCTTTTAGTTGTTGCAAATAAATCCCTTAAGATACAACTTTCTCAGATGTCCACTGGAACTTTGGGCCAGACTTTGGACTGACTTTGTGCTCACTTGACTTTCCACACTGACGAGATTTGCAAAAAAAAAATCCAGGCAATGCTTTGACCTGAAAATCTGATTATTTCTCAGAGTTTCCGTTAACACACTAGCAAACAGCTTGTTGTGCCTGCCTGCCAGGAGAAGGTTTAGGAAAACAGCAGAACAAGTGGTGATTTCGCAGAAATATTGGGTGAATCTGGAAATGGCAATAAACAAGAACAGCAGTATGTTTACTCCAGAGGAGTGAAGCTATTTTGGCATGGCTTGAAAGGGCTGAAGTCTGAGCTCACGCAGGGTGTGAAATCTGTCCTCTCTCCCCGATGCAGAATAATGCAATGGAGACAGTTTTTTTCGGATCTCAACAGGGGCTCTGCTCGATAGCTGTTAGCTCAGTGGCTAACTGCACTCTATGGTGGAACACTCAGCTCACATGGAACAACAATGGACACCTGATGTGACCTCTGTTGTTATCCAGCCAAAGCTGTACAGTTGGCTTCAGTGAAACAGGAGGAGAGGAAAACTGAGCTAAAAAATAGAAGGAAATATATATGCCTGCCTTCTCAATTGGTTTCCCCATTACAGAAAGGGTCTCAAGTGTGACTGGCAGGTGGGGATAGGATTGGGTTCAGCTTTAATTTTCTGATATTGAAATAGCTTGCCATGCTGACTCACAAAATTCGCGAGTGAACACCAAGGACTTGGGCGAAGAACAAGTTAATGTTGCCCATTCTTAAGCCTTCATGGGAGGAGATTAGTAGATAACCGAAGTACCTTTAACTTAGTAAAAACATGGGCTTCAAAGGTGCATTATAAAAACAAATTTGATACACAGCCACATGAAGAGATATTAGAACAAGGTAACCAAAAGTTTGGTCGAAGAGTTGGGTTTTAAAGGCGCATCTTAAAGAAGGAGAGAGCGAGGTAGAGAGGCGGAGACTTTTAGGGATGGAGCTTAGGGTTGAGACAGCTGAAAGCATGGCTGATAGTGCAATGGTGAAAATCTGGGATATGCACGAGGCGATAACTGGAGTAGCGCAGAGATCTTGGAGGATTGTCGTTCTGCAGGAGGTTAGAGAGATAGGGAGGGCTGAGGTCATTGACATATTTGAAAACCACAGATGAGAACATTAAGATAGCATTGGAAAGCAGCTTATTACACTAAATACTCTCATGGTTATGGTTTGCAGTAATTTCTATTTAATTGTGCATCAAGATGCACATCTTGCAGATTGTCAAAGCCATAATTTATGGTGCCTCTGGAAAACAAGGCTGACAGGATAACAAAAACAGGAGCACAAAGAACTTGAAAGTCAGGTCCATAATTCCTAGAAACATATTCTTTGGGATTATTCAAGTTCTACCAAATATTTACTAAAGGGGGGAAAAAAATCATGTTTTATTTTGCTACACAGCATTAGATGACTTAAATTCAATTTATAAAATCACCTTTCTGTAGGGCCAATTGCTGTTTGTGACCCAATTATATAGTTTCAATTTAAAAAAAGACATTATAATTTCTTAAGGAATGAGGTACAACCCAGGAAATGTCTACATTCTCCTTCCTTTGTGAGCAGCACGCAATTTTCTTTCAATGGTAAATTTGTTGGCTTGCAGCTGGTCAGGGATTGCAGAGCCACTGGCATGTTGACTGACTGCAGTTTTTCTGTGTGTTCAATTCACTGCAGGAAAATTGTGGGCAAAATGTACCCGTGGTCTCTTGAACCTATTGATTGCATGCAAGGCTCTACTGGCAGCAAAGGAGCCTCCCAAAATTTATCTGGTGCAATATGTTGGAATACCTCCCGTGAGATTTATTAAGGGAAAAATTTCCTTCTCTGTCCCCCAAATTGAACTAAATACCAAATCATGAAGTAGAAATTGTGATCTCCACTGTTCTCATGCCAATGCTTAATGGCCAGCCAAAAATGCACTCGGTGCTATTTTAGTGCAAATGTTAGTCAATTTGAAATATTAAACCGTTACCTGCACCTGGGTAGTTCAGGGAGGCACTTAGTGTCTGCACATTAAACGTTTATACGGGAACAACACCTATTTAGAATTACTGCCCTCAAACCCATACTGCACGATCCCACAAAGTCAATGTTATTGCAGTAACAGGCAATCAGCATAACAAACAGCTTTGACAAAATAGAGTTTCACCTTTGCTATCTTAATATGCTGAATATAAAGTAATGATGTTATTACTTCTTAAATGAAAACAGAAGATGGTTCCAGTACACAGCTGATATGTTCGCATTTGAAAGAGAAAGAGCAATTAATGTTAGGGTTAGGACTCTTCATCTGAATATCATGAGTTGTGTTGAGGTGTCTCGCACAAAACTTTAAAGTATCTTTTTCCTGCGGAGGCTTACTGACGGGCTGTGTATTTTCCATTTTTTTTTAAATTTCAGATTTCTGATACTCATTTTTTTCTGTCGTTGCTTTTATTGCTGTTCTATTCACACATTAGCTGGTTAGTCACCATATTATAGTCTACGAACAGTCCATTGTTTCTTTTCTAAAGGGCGGAGGGAAGAGACAATGGGTTTGCAAACAAACTCTGCTCGTCTGGTAAAGGGGTGGGGGGAGGGGGGCATTGATATTTGACCCAGCTCAGACGAGCACAGAAGCCAGCCATTCAGCCCTCATGCCTCTGCTGTCCCTTTAAATTAATCAAATTACATGTAAAATAGACACTTTCAGTCAGAGAGTTGGGAAGAGTTGGTGAGATGCAAATGTTATGTTTATATACCGGAGGGCGTTCACTTTAAAGGTTAGCTTTAGCAAAGTGTTTTATAATTGGCTTTCCCTGTATGTTCCTCAAACAGATAGCTTCAGGTCAATATGAGTGGCTTGTTGTGGGGCCATATCCAGGACAAATCCTCTGATTCTACACTTGCTGTGTGTAGCATGACTATACAATCTTTGCATAAAATGGTCCCTGACGTGGTGAAACTTCTGGTTTCTTAATGGATCTGAATGAGAGCAAATCAGTCACTTCAAATGATCACTTTCCCAATTTCTGATAAATGGTTGACGAGGGGAAACGATGTGAAAAAAGACTTGAAAAGAATGACTTGCATTTTATAGCACTTTCCATGATGTCAGGACATCCCACAAAGCACTTGACAGCCAATTTAAGTACTTTTGAAGTGTAGTCACTATTGTAATATAGTGACTATACAGAAGTTAACATGTGCACAGCAAGCTCCTGCAAAAAACAATGTGACAAATGACCAGAACATCCTACTTTAGTGATGCATGTTGTTTTAGAAGGGTAGCTTAAAAAAAAATGTTCCTGACTATTTAGAGAAATGGAACCAAGTCCTTTTGCATTCTTGGATTGATCTTACAAATCTCCAGTTTGTCAGGCAGCCTCACCCATTGGAAACTTAAGATGGCTTCATGGTAGGAAAGGTCCCCCAACAGCATGCAGCATTCTAACATTCTGCCTAATTTACAATAGATCAGGTAATTATATCTGACGAAATACTTATACCCTGACCTATAACAGGGATGGTAATATTATATCTCACTAATATGATGGGGAAAATATGTCTCAATAACAAGTTTCTCAAAATTGTATGTCTGAGGCCTCTCTTATATTGAAGAGTCAGATTTATTAAATACTATCTTTTTTTTTCAATATTTGATTGTGGTCTCTCACAACTCCCATGTTTTTGGGTCCAGGCAAATATTTATCCCTTAATCAACATCACTAAAAAAAATGATTTTCTGGTCATCATCACATTACTGTCTGTGGGAGCAGGCTGTGCACAAATTGACTGCCACATTTCCCCACATTACAACAGTGACTACACTTCATACAGTACTTCATTGGCTTTAAAGTTCACTTGGGAAACCCCGAGGTCAGGAAAGGCACTATATAAATGCAAGTTCTTTCTGTGCAGATTAACATATGTGGAACTCTTGGTAAAATGTGACTAGTATGGAACTATAAAATGCCAATTCACTTATTAAGCCCACTCCTGTCAACAAACCAAAGCAAAGTTTGTGTTGTAGTAGCTTCTGTCTATTAAGGAGGTAAATAAGCATGGGTAAAACTAGCAGGAGATCAAATTAGGTGAACTTTCTCCCTAATTTCTGGTCAGAAACTCCCAGCATTACAATTTGGATCATTCAGCCCTGGAGTGTTCCCATTTCCAAGGACACTTTAAAACTAGCTGCACACTAGTTCAGGGATATCGCTTCCTTTGATTTTTCTTCACATTACTGCAGGCAAGTATCTGGTCTCTGATTGCCATCTGTTCCCTAGACAGCACTGTAAAACTCAGGAACTCAGAGAACTCCTTTCTCCATTGACTCTTCATCAGTTCTACACTAATCCTGATAACTTTCAATGTTGTTCTTAATCTCTCGATTTTATAACGATTTCACACAGCATTAGTTGTTTCTCATAAGATCTGCTGTCATGTGGAGGATGGCATGGGGGTGGGGTGTGGGGGAATCTTCTAATTTATCTCGGCTTGTTAATCTTGCATTAATTTCCACTCATTTACCAAGTGCACCTGGTAACTGGCTAACGTTTACAAACTGCAAGTCGTTAAAACACTGATGATATCGCTGAATTCTCTTTCCCCTCCCTAAACTTCCTTTTAAGTCTGTGATTTTGGTTATGTTTGGTGCACACAGCTAACGAATAAAAGCAATTCTTCATTTTCCATAGGGATTGCGTGCAACTGAAGCCACAACATTAAGATAGCCAAGGCTTATAATGCAGTTGCAGTACTTACCAATGTAGCTTTGTTTTTCCTAATTCAGTTTCTTTCAAAATCATTTGTTGGGTATTAGCAGTTAGGGCAATTTGATTGATATGAGGTATCATCAAAAATGGGCATTAATCTATCCTTATTACTAAGTACAAAGTGATTCATTCCAGCTCAACGTTACATCCACTCACAAATCCTGGAAGAAGACATTCTAGACAGTTTTAAGTACAGCAGGAACAGTTTGGCTACCAAACACGGCATTTTTTTTCAGGATTCATGTACTCATTCTTTGTGCAGTGAAAAGCATTACTGAACTCTTCAAAATTCTGGAGAGATCCTAAAACTCTGTAATATAAGAGAGAGAGAAAAAATAATAAGATTTACTTTATGGCCCATAAAATTTGAATATAAAGGCACTGGAGTTAAATCTAGTGGACATGTACAAAAATTAATCAAATGGCTAATGGAATGTTGGGCTTTATCTCAAGAGAGCTGAAATAAAAAAGGGGTGGGAGTTATGTTCCAGCTGTACAGAGCTCTGTGTTTAGTTCTGGGCACCACACTTCAGCAAGGGTACATTATATTGGAGTGGGTGCAACACAGATTCACCAGAATGATACCAGGGCTAAAAAGGTTAAATTATGAGGACACGTGAGGCATAGATTAGATATGTATTCGCTTGAATGTAGAAGATTAAGGGATGATCTAATTAAGGTGCCAAAATTATAAAAGGATTTTATATGGTAGATGGAGTTAAGATACAGATCAACAATGATCTAATTGAATGGCAGAACAAGCTTGAGGGGCTGAGTAGACTACTCATGTATGTTCCTAAATTGGGTGACATCAGTTGTGGAAAATGGTCTCATAGCAAATCGACAGCCTGCCAAGAGACAGGGATAAAGAGGCAGAGAGGTATAGGGAGGGAATTCCAGAGCTTAGGGCCTAGACAGCTAAGGTCACAACCACCACTAGCAGGCCAAAAGATACACAAGAGGCCAGAATTGGAGGCATGCAGAGATCCCCAAGAGTTGTCTGGCTGCATGGGTTTACAGAGATAGGGAGGGGTGAGGCCATGGTGGAATTTAAATACAAGGATGCAAATTTTAAATTCAAGGTGTTGCAAGAAAGCTACAGTGAATATTCCTGCTGTGAGGTAAGATAGGGAGCATAGATTTGAATGAGCTCATGATTGTGGAGGGTGGAAGAAGAAAAGCTGTCCTGGAGAGCACTGGAATAGTTTATGTGTGTCTTTGATAAAACGAAGGACACTTCCAAGTCATATGTCATACCAAAGAGTCAAAAACCCTCACCTGAATTCACCTGGGCTGTGCACATCAGTTTTAATAGAGTTGACAGCATACTCCGGTCTGTACATTCCACACCACACCTGACAAAGCAATGAGTGACAATCATTATTACTCAGTTTATAACAATAAACTGGAAAATAGTGAACATAACTCCTTTATTCAAAAAGGGAGGCAGACAGAAAGCAGGAAACTACAGGCCAGTTAGCTTAACATCTGTGTTAGGGAAAATGCTAGAAGCTATTATTAAAGATATTGTAGCAGGGCATTTAGAAAAATTGAAGGTAATCAAGCAGAGTCAACATGGTTATGTGAAAGGTAAATCATGTTTAACCAATTTATTGGAGTTCTTTGAGGGACTTACATGTGCTGTGGATAAAGGTGAATCGGTGGATGTATTGTACTTAGATTTCTAGAAGGCATTTGATAAGGTGCCACATCAAAGGTTATTGCAGAAAATAAAAGCTAATGGTGTAGGGGGTAACATATTGGCATGGACAGAAGATTGGCTAGCTAACAGGAAACAGAGAGTAGGCATAAATGGGTCATTTTCTGGTTGGCAAGACATAACGAGTGGTGTACCACAGGGATTAGAGCTGGGGCCTCAACTTTTTACAATTTATATAAATGACTTAGATGAAGGGACCAAAGGTGTGGCTGCTAAATTTGCTGATGACACAAAGATAGGTTGGAAACTAACTTGTGAAGAGGACATAAGGAGGCTACATAGGGATTATAGATAGGTTAAGCGAGTGGGCAAAGACCTGGCAAATGGAGTATAATGTGGGAAGGTATGAAATTGTCCACTTTGGTAGGAAGAATAAAAAAGAAGCATATTATCTAAATGGTGAGAGGTTGCAGAGCTCTGAGATGCAGAGGGATCTGGATGTCTTTGTGCATGAATCGTAAAAGGTTAGTATGCAGGTACAGCACGTAATTAGGAAAGCTAATAGAATGTCATCATTTATCGCGAGGGGAATTGAATACAAAAGTAGGGAGGTTATGCTTCAGCTATATAGAGTATTGGTGAGATCACATCTGGAGTACTGTGAACAGTACTGGTCTCCTTATTTAAGGAAGGATATAAATGCATTGGAGGAAGTACAGAGAAGGTTTACTAGACTAATACCTGTATTGGGGGGATTGTCTTATGAGGAAGGATTGGACAGGCTAGGCTTGTAACCACTGGAATTTAAAAGAGTAAGAGGCGACTTGATTGAAACATATAAGATCCTGAGGGGTCTTGACAGGATAGATGTGGAAAGGATGTTTCCCCTTGTGGGAGAATCTATAATTAGGGGTCACTGTTTAAAAATAAGGGGTCGCCCATTTAAGACAGAGATGAGGAGAATTTTTTTCTCTCTGAGGGTCGTGAGTCTTTGGAATTCTCTTCCTCAAAAGGCGGTGGAATAGTTTTAAGGTAGAGGTAGATATATTCTTGATAAGCAAGAGAGTGGAAGGTTATCGGGGGTAGGTGAAAATAATGAGTAATGAGTTCAGCCATGAAGTTATTGAATGGCGGAGCAGGCTCAAGCGGCTGAGTGGTCTACTCCTGCTCCTAATTCATACGTTCGTATGTACTTTACTGGCAACTACAGCACAGTATCTACAGAACTATGTTAGGATGTCCAAATAATGTTAACTGAGCCTTGGTTAAACCCCAGGCAACTCAGTCATATTTGTACTGTTACGATCGACCGCTCCAGTCAAAGCCCCCAATCAAAATATACGATTTTGATTGTGGTGGGAGAGATGCACTGATAATTCAATCCCTTCGCTCCACAGATTACCTAACATATCATCTAAAACATTCCAAATTAAAGAAAGACCCAGCCAAATTGTACCATCTATTAACCCCCGAATGAGGCTAACCAAACCAGGTGTCTTTCAATCAACAAATTAACTGTTTAATTAAAAAAAACTAAATTCTTAAACACTATGAAGATATAAACAACATTTAAAATAGAAAAAAAATAGAGTTCTAGCAAATTTACAGTCCAATGTTGCTTGAATTCCTCACAGAATGTTGCTTGAAGTTCTCACAGAATGTTGCTTGACGTCCTCACAGAATGTTGCTTTCCTTCTCCAGCGAATTTCAACAATTAACGACTTGTAAGCACTTTCAACAGAATCAATCTGACTTTAGAGTTTTTGAGGGATAAAAGATTGTTACAGTCTAACGTCCCTTTCTTCAATTCAAATTACCAGAGATCTCCGTTTTGGCTTGATGTTTTAGAATTTTGACAGATAATAATTAAACAGACTAAATTCCTATTTCTTCAGTTTAAATGTCTGAGAGGATTTCAAGTTTCAAGTGCTAAACAGCACAGCTGTCTGTGTCTGTTAGAACAAACTGTCTTCAACCAAAAGCCAGTTCAAAACTGAATTACAACAAATGTATCGCATGAGACTCACTCCCAGTGGCTATATCTACAGTAACGAGAATGCACCCTTTGAATCGCAGTCTCCAAATGGCTGTTTCTCAGGCAATGAAAATGCACCTTCCTATGACTCATGAGGCTTGCTGGTTCTTAAAGCAATACTGATCCCTTGCAAGCCTTAAAGGCAAACTGCATATTCCGAAAAAAAACTACAGGACCATGACAGTACATATACTTACTCTCCAAATCATTGATTTATAGAATCAGACAGCACAGATATAGGCCATTCGGTCCTCTGCTGGCTGTTTGAAAGAGCTATCTAATTGGTCCTACTCCCCTGTTCTTTCACCTTAGTCATGCAGATTTTTATCTTTCAAATGTTTATGCAATTCACTTCTGAAAGTTACAATTGAATCTTTTTCCACCATCCCTTGAGGCAGTGCATTCTAGATTACAACAACTCACTGCACAAACACATTTCTTCTCATTTCCCCTGACAGTCCTTTAAAAGCTTTGAGCGCCTGGAAGTTTGGAAAGGGCTGTTCTTAGTGCTTTTACCTCAATGGAGGATAAATGCTTAATCAGAGCTCTAATATCTTATGGTATCGGCAGCTTAATGATATCGGTTGGTGATATTAGCTTTCATCTTAAAGTAATAGCCTTAAAAATCAGAGCCAGACCATTCAGGAGAGAAGTTTAGAAAAACATCCGTATGGCAAGGATGGTAGAAATGTGGAACTCACTCCCACAAAAAGCAGTCAATACTAACTCAATAATTTTAAATTTGAGATCAACAGATTTTAGTTAGCCAAAGGTATAAAAGGATCTGGAGCCAAGGCAGGTGAATGGAGTTAAGTTACAGATTAATCATGATCTTATTGAATGGTGCCACAGGCCTGAGGGACTGAATGGCCTACTCCTGATCCGATGTTCCTACCTTCCAACAGTAACGTCTGGGGGTTACTTTAATAATAAGTCATGTTCTTTAAAGAAGAACTTAGTTGAAAACAATTGGTCAGCCACAGCCTAGTATTTTCTTTCTAATCTGTCATGATAGAATCAGGCAATGGTACCAAGCTGGACAAGATAATACAAGGCCATGTTAGTGTACTGGTTATATTACTGGACTAATAACCCAGAGCGTGCAAGTTCAAATTCTACTATAAGAATTTGAGTTGAGTTGCAAAAAATCTAGAAAATAATATCTAATATCAATAAAGTTGACCAGAAAGCTGTTGGATTGTCCTAAAAACTCAACAGGCTCACCAATGTCCTTCAAAGAAGGAAGCATGTCATGACCCCAGTCCTACACCAATGCGGCTGATTCTTCACTTGGAAGTGCCTTTGCCAACCATTCAGTTTTGTCAAAACACTATGTCAAGAAGAATGTCCAATACCACTTCCATATGGGTGGTAAATGCCAGCATTGACAGTGATACATCTTAATGAATTAAAAAAGGCTCTGGCAATATCTAAATCATACAACTAGATGTCAATAGCACATTAACAAAACTGCGCTAAATACATTAAGTGTACAGATCATTACTGCATCAATTCTTTGTCCAATGCCATGAAAATTGCACATATAGAAGTCTAGAAAAAAGTCTTGGCTGGGATTGGGCACTCATGAACTTACCAGATTGCCAATTTCCACCCATTTATTTCAATGAGAAAAAAATCATGATAACTCCAGCCTTACTGTCTGAAATCCAAGTCCAATAGTGCTCTCAATTATTACCTTCTTCGACAGAGCACTTGTCTCAATCTTCCCTTCTACTTGCAATCCACAGGCAGTTAAATTGACAGCTGTGCCTTCAGCTGCCTAGACCCTAAGTTCTGGAATTCCCTGCCTAACCTTCTCTGCCTCTCTACCTCTCTATTTTTCTTCAACACGCTCCTTAAACCCTATCTCTTTGACCAAGCTTTTGATTACTTGTCTTAATATTTCCTTATGTGGCTCAATGTCACATTTTGTTTGATTATGCTCATGTGAAGCATCTCAGGACATTTCTGTACGTTAAAAGTGCTATATAAATGCTAGTTGTTATTGGTGTTATGATCTAATCATTATGTCCTGATTGTATCTTTTCATAGAATCATATAGCATATTAAGAGACTATTCAGCCCGCTCTCTGCAAGAACTACCCAATTTGTCTCACCCACCCCTGCTTATTCCCCATAGCCTTGCAAGTTTTTCAAGTACTTATCCATGTCCCTTTAGAAAGTTATTATTGAATATGCTTCCACCGCCCTTTCAGGGAGTGCATTCCAGATCATAACTCGTTACATAAAAAATATCTCCTCATCGCGCCCTCTGGTTCTCGCTTAATCTTTTCACCCTTGATAATGTCCTGCAGAATGAAACTCTGTCTTAATATGGGCTTCTTAATATGAAAATAAAGAACTACTGGATCCTTAATTGCATGTCCAACGATCACTTGAAAGCTAATGAATCGTGATTAAAAATTAGTTCTGCATCTTAGTGAAAATGCATCTGTGAGAGTTATTAATAATATCAATTCCAGTATTTATATTAACATCTCAGAGGACAAAGAAGACGTTTTAAATACTCACATGAATTTTAATACAGGATTTAAATGTTTCGGCTAAAATATGAAGTAGATTCTTAATCACTATGTAGATTTTTCTAATGTTGTTTCCTAACATTAAAATGATTATACTGCGGAGTCCTAACATCCAAGCCAAATGGCTATTGGGGAGGAGAGAAAATAGAAATAAATGTTGACATTAAATCCAGTTGTGATGCTATTGTAAAGCTAGCTGACAAGAAAAAGAAGTGCATTCTGTGGGTTAAAGTATTACTTGAAGTATTGTCACTGGTAACTGAGAGCAGTTAAACTTTCTTTTTTGCCTCATATTTTCTCCTCCCAGTCACTCACTAACCTGAACTGGATTTGTTGGTCATTTCTTCATTATTACTTGGTCAAAATCCTCCCGACCCAACAGCACCTTCATAGAACATAGAACATAGAACATTACAGCGCAGTACAGGCCCTTCGGCCCTCGATGTTGCGCCGACCTGTGAAACCATCTGACCTACACTATTCCATTTTCATCCATATGTCTATCCAATGACCACTTAAATGCCCTTAAAGTTGGCGAGTCTACTACTGTTGCAGGCAGGGCGTTCCACGCCCCTACTACTCTCTGAATAAAGAAACTACCTCTAACATCTGTCCTATATCTATCACCTCTCAACTTAAAGCTATGTCCCCTCGTGTTTGCCATCACCATCCGAGGAAAAAGACTCTCACTATCCACCCTATCTAACCCTCTGATTATCTTATATGTCTCTATTAAGTCACCTCTCCTCCTCCTTCTCTCTAACGAAAACAACCTCAAGTCCCTCAGCCTTTCCTCGTAAGACCTTCGCTCCATACCAGGCAACATCCTAGTAAATCTCCTCTGCACCCTTTCCAAAGCTTCCACATCCTTCCTGTAATGCGGTGACCAGAACTGCACGCAATACTCCAGGTGTGGCCGCACCAGAGTTTTGTACAGCTGCAGCATGACCTCGTGGCTCCGAAACTCGATCCCCCTATTAATAAAAGCTAACACACCATATGCCTTCAATACATGGACTGCAGTGATTCAAGGAGAAGGCCCACCCATCATCTTTTCAGGGGATTTAGGGATGGGCAATAAACGTCAGCCTTGATAGCAATGGCCATATCCCAAAAATGAATTTAAAAAAATAAAAGTTTCCATTGTCACAACAGAGGGTAGCTCTCAGGTCAAACCCCCTGCTGGTATCCTTGAAATTACCTGGTTTCTAGTTTTTTTTCTTTGTTCCTGGGATGTGGGCATTGCTAGCTAGGCCAGCATTTATTGCCCATCGTTAATTGCCCTTGAGAAGGTGGAGGTGAACTGCCTTCTTGAACCGCTGCAGTCCATACGAGGTAGGGACATCCACAGTGCTGTTAGGAAGGGAATTCCAGAATTTTGACCCAGCGACAGGGAAGGAATGGTGATATAGTTCCAAGTCAGGATGGTGTGTGGCTTGGAGGGGAATTTGCAGGTGGTGGCATTCTCATACGACTGCTGCCCTTGTCCTTCTAGGTGGTAGAGGTCGTGGGTTTGGAAGGTGCTGTCTAAGGAGCCTTGGTACGTTGCTGCAGTGTATCTTGTAGATGGTACACACTGCTGCCACTGTGCACCGGGGTGGAGGGAGTGAATATTGGTGGATGGCGTGCTAATCAAGAGGGGTACTTTGCCCTGGATGGTGTTGAGCTTCTTGAGTGTTGTTGGAGCTGCACCCATCCAGGCAAGTAAAGTGGAGAATATTCCATCACACTCCTGACTTGTGTCTTGTAGATGGTGGACAGGCTTTGGGGAGTCAAGAAGTGAGTTACTTGCTGCAGGATTCCTAGCCTCTGACTTGTTCTTGTAGCTACTTATTGTAGGTATTTATATGGCTACTCCAGTTCAGTTTCTGGTCAATAGTAACCCCCAGGATGTTGATAGTGGGGGATTCAGCAATTGTAATGTCAAGGGGAGGTGGTTAGATTCTCTCTTGTTGGAGATGGCCATTGCCTGGCACTTGTGTGGTGTGAATGTTACTTGCTACTTATCAGCCCAAGCCTAGATATTGTTCAGGTCTTACTGCATTTCTGCACGGACTGAGTCAGTATCTCAGGAGTCGCGAATGGTGCTGAACCTTGTGCAATCATCAGCAAACATCCCCACTTCTGACCTTCTGATTGAAGGAAGGTCATTGATGAAGCAGTTGAAGATGGTTGGGCCTAGGACACTACCCTGAGGATCTCCTGCAGTTATGTTCTGGAGCATCCTTTGTGCTAGGTACGACTCCGAACAGTGGAGAGTTTTCCCCGATTCCCATTGACTCCAGTTTTGCTAGGGCTCCTTGATGCCATACTTAGTCAAATGCTGCTTTGATGTCAAGGGCAGTCACTCTCACCTCGCCTCTTGAGTTCAGCTCTTTTGTACATGTTTGAACCAAGGTTATAATGAGGTCAGGAGCTGAGCGTCATTGAGCAGGCTATTGCTAAGTAAGTGCCACTTGATAGCACTGTCGACGACACCTTCCATCGCTTTACTGATGATTGAGAGTAGACTGATGGGCGGCAACTGGCTGGGTTGGACCTGTCCTGCTTTTTGTGTACATAGAAACAGAAAAATAGGAGCAGGAGTAGGCCATTCGGCCATTTGACCCTGCATCGCCATTCAATACAATCATGGCTGATCATCCAAACTCAGTACCCTGTTCCCACTTTCTCCCCGTATCCCTTGATCCCTTTAGCCCCAAGAACTACATGTAACTCTTTCTTGAATATATTTAATGATTTGGCCTCAATTGCTTTCTGTGGTAGAGAATTACACAGATTCACCACCCTCTGGGTGAAGTAATCCCTCCTCATCTCAGTCCTAAATGGCTTACCCCTTATCCTTAGACTGTTCTGGACTTCCCTGCCATCGGGAACATCCTTCCTGCATCTAGTCTGTCCAGTTCTGTTAGAATTTTGTAGGTTTCTATGAGATCCCCTCTCATTCTTCTAAACTCTAACGAATACAAGCCTAATAGACCCAATCTCTCTTCATACATCAGTCCTGCCATCCCAGGAATCAGTCTGGTGAACCTTCGCTGCACTTCCTCCATAGCAAGAACATCCTTCCTCCGACAAGGAGACCAAAACTGTACAGGACATACTTGGGCAATTTTCCACATTGCCGGGTAGATGTCAGTGTTGTCGCTGTACTGGAACAGCTTGGCTAGGGGCGCAGCAAGTTCTGGAGCACAGGTCTTCAAGTACTATTGCCAGAATGTTGTCAGGGCCTCTAGCCTTTGCAGTATCCAGAGCCTTCAGTCATTTGTTGATATCACGCGGAGTGAATCGAATTGGCTGAAGACTGGCATCTGTGATGCTGGGGACTTCAGGAGGAGGCTGAGATGGATCGTCCACTCGGCACTTCTGATTGAAAATTATTGCAAATGCTTCAGCCTTATCTTTCGCACTAATGTGCTGGGCTCCCCCATCATTGATAATGGGGATATTTGTGGAGCCACCTCCTCCAGTTAGTTGTTTAATTGTCCACCACCATTCACGACTGGATGTGGCAGGACTGCAGAGCTTAGATCTGATCCGTTGGTTATGGGATCGCTTAGCTCTGCCTATCATATGCTGCTTACGCAGTTTGGCACGCAAGTAGTCCTGTGTTGTAGCTTCACCAGGTTGACACCTCATTTTGAGGTATGCCTGCTGATAATCCTGGCATGCCCTCCTGCACTCTTCATTGAACCAGGGTTGGTCCCCAGGTTTGATGGTAATGGTAGAGTGGGGGATATGCAGGGCCATGAGGTTATAGATTGTGGTCGAGTATAATTCTCCTGCTGCTGATGGCCCACAGTGCCTCATGGATGTCCAGTTTTGTATTGCTAGATCTGTTTGAAATCTATCCCATTTAGCACAGTGGTAGTGCCACACAACACGATGGAGGGTATCCTCAATATGAAGAAGGGACGTCGTCTCCACAAGGACTGTGCAATGGTCACTCCTACTAATGCTGTCGTGGACAGATGCATCTGTGGCAGGCAGATTGGTGAGGATGAGGCATATTTTTCCCTCTTGTTGGTTCCCTCACCACCTGCCACTGACCCAGTCTAGTAGCTATGTCCTTTAGGACTCGTCCAACTCAGTCAGTAGTGTCGCTACTGAGCCAATCTTGGTGGTGGACATTGAAGTGCCCCACCCAGAGTACATTCTGTGCCCTTGTCACCCTCAATGCTGTTCAACATGGAGGAGCACTGATTCATCAGCTAAGTGGGGGGGCGGTGCAGTCGGTGGTAATCAGCAGGAGTTTTCCTTGCCCATGTTTGACCTGATGCCATGAGACTTCATGGGGTCTGGACTCGATATTGAGGACTCCCAGGGCAACTCCCTCTTGTCTGTATACCACTGTGCCATCACCTCTGCTGGGTCTGTCCTGCCGGTGGGACAGGACATACACAGGGATGGTGATGGTCATATCTGGGACATTGTCTGTAAGTTATGATTCCGTGCGTATGCCTATGTCAGGCTGTTGCTTGACTAGTCTGTGGGACAGCTCTCCCAACTTTGGCACAAGACTCCAGATGTTAGTAAGGAGGTCTTTGCGAGGTCGACAGGGCTGGGTTTGCCATTGTCGTTTCCGATGCCTAGGGCGATGCCGGGTGGTCCGTGCGGTTTCATTCCTTATTGACTTCGTAGCGGTTAGATACAACTGAGTGGCTTGCTGGGGCATTTCAGAGGGCATGTAAGAGTCATCCACATTGCTGTGGGTCTGGAGTCACATGTTGGCCAGACCAGGTAAGATTCCCTTCCCTAAAGGATATTAGTGAACCAGATGGGTTTTTACAACAATCGACAATGCTTCATGGCCATCATTAGACTAGCTTTTTAATTCCATATTTTTATTAATTGAATTCAATTTTCACCTTCTGCCGTGGTGGGATGTGTTTACTGGTCAAAACCAGGAACATTTTGTTAACCTAGCTTTTTTTAAAAAAACCATCCATAAAGTTCAGCTACCTCCAGATGTTTCGATGTCCACTGAAATCCTTTTCAGTTTTTAAAAACATTATAGATTCTCAAGTTTTAACAAAAAAAGTGAAATCTCATTACACCATCCTCTCCTCAACAGTCTGACTTGTGATGTGGCATTGCTCTGAAAGGGTTCTTTGGTACCTTGTTCAGAGGCTGCACTTCAAATACGAACAATAGGAAGCTATCTGACCATGGGAGCCTTGCAGCAGATCCTGATTCTAACCTTGCCCACTCACCATACACAAGCATCATACAGGGGGGCACAATGGAGTCAGAAAGAAAAAGTCCAGCTGATTTACCGCCCCCCCCCCCAACCATCCCGTGTCCAGGGGCATGTGCCCAATTGTAGAAACACCTACCATTGTTCCTGTTGAGATCAGCCAGCTCAGCACATATCAGGCATGTGAGGAGCTTAGACAGAGAGAACAACCCTCCAAAATGTTCGGAGGGAAATACTTGGGGTTTCACTCCTTCATAACTTGCTTGTGCTGAATTAATTTCACCAGTAAATTCTAAAATGCACTCTAAGGGAAGTAAGTGTCATCAGGGAAGAAACTGACCTACATAAAGTGGGTCTAAAACATGTGCAAAATGCACGAATTTACCAATGGGACAGACTCTGTACAATCTGTACAAGCATTGGTACCAGTGCTAAATTTATGAAGCCTATTTTTTAGGCATCCCAGGTCAATGCCTAAAACAGGGAGTTAGGCCTCTAAATATGTAGATTAGAGGCCCAACGCTGATAAAAAAAGGCCCCTGTTTGGCCATTTATCGGTGCTGAGCGTTATGGGTGCCTGATCTGGTCCATTCAAGATTCTTCAGCAGCCCCCTGTTGGCACCACGAAGTTAGAGAGCCCCTCGACGCCCAGGGATAGAATTCAGAGTGGAGGGGCCCGTCTTGACCCCCGGCGTCGAGAGGGGCCCGTCGCACATTACTGGCGGCGATGGGACCTTGGTGCGGAAACGGCGGGGCCTTCATCTATATATTTAAATGAACAGTAATGAGACTTAAAATGAACTAACCTGCAGACGGTGGCCGTCCCACATCGATTTTACAGCCGCCAAACACAGCTGGCACACCTTCATAACTCCGTAAGGAGTTCCAAGACGAGAACAAGGCAAGGTGGGGAGGGGGGCAGGAATAAAATTTTCAGGGCGTAAGGGGTGGGGGAGCAGGGAAAACAATTTTTCTTGGCTGTGGGGATGGTGGGAAGGGGTTGAGGGTCAAAGGGAACAAATTTCAGGGGGGAAAGATCAGGATATTAATAAAAGTTTATTATGCGGGGGGGGGGTGGGGAGAGGAAATTAATATATAAATTACCCATTGGGGGATGGGAGACGGGATTTAGAGTTGAAATTAAAGTTTCTTTTTATTTCCCGGAGATTGGGACCTTTAAATTTTAGAATGTTACCAAAGGGCTTGCAGCCCTTTAAAAATGGCGCCGTCGCCTGTGTGGTGGCACCGGATGCTGTTGCCATGGATGCAGCGATTGCCCCCTCTACGTCATCGGGGGCAGCCGCTCTGCCCCCCACTATGTGAATGAGCCCCTGCACGTAATATCACGGGGGCTCTGTGGATGCACTTCCATGTCAGAGGTCACCGAGTTCAAAGTGCGCCACCGCAGAGTGTGGTGCGCGAATAAAATTCAGCCCATAATCTTTTCTTCGTAAAATACAAACCCTTCCTGAGTGTGGTAAGAGGAGCAGGAATGCTCTCCCGACTCCATAGGCATCACGATCCACCCTCCCCTTGCTCCTGCTCCAATAACCAACACCACCACCCACCCCCCAACACCCCCCGGGACATGCCCGTGAGCCAGTGCCATGCCAACCTGACATTGATACCCACTTCACTGGAGAGCTGCCTGGGGACCCACATCGAGTGTCTGCTGCTTACTGATCTAATTTAAAAGAGGGCCTACCTCTTCTAGCACAGAGATTGTTCCTTGTGACCTGTTTTTACCAACAGGAGCTGTGTACTTTCCAACCCATAGTGTTTTATATGAGCCCATAGGATTAAAGGGTCAGTCATTGGTACACAATTGGCTAAAGGGCAGAAAGCAGAGAGTAGTGCTGAACGATTATTATTCAGACTGCAGTGAAGTGTGCAATGGTGTTCCTCAGGGATCTGGATTAGGATCACTGCTCTTTTTGGTATATTGAGCACCTGGACTTGGGGTTTCCAGGGCATAATTTCAAAGTTGGCAGATGATATGAAACTTGGAAATGCAGTAAACAATGAGAAGGATAATAACAGACTTCAGAAGGACATAGGAGAAACAGACCAGTAAAATGGTCAGACACACGGCTCATAATTTACTCATAACTGACATGCTGGCACAAATACTGCAGATTGGCACAGTGGATTTTAAACTCTATTGAGACAGCTCCAAAGCAAAACAAAATTAAGGATAAAATAGTTGGCCACACCTGTGCAAAGTTCAGGAAGAAGAGCTGATAGTGGTTGAGGTCGATTCCAGGGAGCAGGCCATCTTTCCCACTTTTCCTCACATGCAATTGATAAGCCTGTAAATATACATTCAATTAGGAATCGCAGCACAGGTTGGGAATGCTGAAACTGCACAATGTATATGTACCTGAAAGAGAGAGAAGAGATAGAGAGAGAAGTCAAAGCCCCAGGTGTGTCTCCCTGACAGAACACTTGAAACATTAACTTATCTTTTTCTCTTTCAGCTACCTACCAACATGGAGAAAGAGTTCCTCTGGTCAATGTGCACCAGAAACTTTGTAAACATAGTGCGGAGATACCAGGCTGATTCTACACCGTTGTGCATTCATTTTAATGGGAGAAAAACTATGAACTATGTGCCCGCAATTTCTTGCAACGAGCTCCCTGCTGAAAGTGCAGAATTCATAGAATCATTCACTTCGATTTTCACAGGGAACAGAGTGGGCCTGGTGGGAAGAATTGGGTGAAGAATTTGGCAAGGTCAGCAACACAGAGGCCCTGCCAGCCGTAATAATTATGAATAATTATCACATCATTAAAAGGCTACTTACACCATTAGGTGTATGTCCTAAATTTTTGCGGTGGGTTTAACGGGCAATTAATGTGCAAATCCAGCAAGTTCTTAAAAATAATGAGGAGGCAAAGGGTGAGAAGCCTGTTGTGTGAAGCAAACAGTGCAGCAGCATAAATCAATCAGAATATTCTGGAGACTTGCAACGCACTTTATGCCCTGAATTTGCTGCCCGATTTTCACATTAATAACAGCATGCGTCATTACCACATTATTATCCCAGCAAGATATGGTCCAGTAAATGTTTTACAAAGGAACACAAGTTAAATTCCCACTTCATTATCTCAACCACAGAGTGAAATGAATCCATTGTTCTTCACGGGAGTGGTGGAGTTCAGTCTGTGTCACACCGTGAACGACAATATTGAACAGTCCTTCAGCTAGCCGACTGCAGCACTTGACAAAGCTCCAGCATCCTGCACTGTTGACTAGCCAGATGACTGGAAAATGACACCAATGCACAAACCGAACAACTGTTCCAGTTTCCACATTAAGTTTGTGAAGATTACATGCTCGGCAACAGAGAAAAAAATAGACTTGCATTTATATAGCACCCTTCATGACCACCGATGTTTCAAAATGCTTTACAGCCAATGCAGTACTTTTTGAACTGTTAGAATGTAGGAAGGGCAGCAGCCAATTTGCACATAGCAAGCTCCCACACATAGCAATGTGAGAATGATCAGATAATTTATTTTTGCAATGTTGGTTGAGGGATAAATATTGGCCAGGACACTAGGGGTAACTCCCTAAATGTTCTTCAAAATAGTGTAATGGGATCTTTTACATCCACCGTAGAGGGCAGATAGGGCCTCGGTTTAGCATATCATCCAAAAGACAGCACCTCCGACAATGCAGCACTCCCTCTGTACTGCACAGTCAGCCTTGATTTTTGTGCTCAAGCACTGGAGTGGGACTTGAATCTAGAGGTGAGAGTGCTAACAACTGAGCCACGACTGACACTCAAACAGGCTGAAGAGAGTAACTTGGAGGAAAATGTATTTACGCTCAATTCCTTCCCGGAACCCTTCCACCTCTCTACATCTTTATCCCTCTCTCTCCTCCTTTAATATAGAGTCATAGAGAGATACAGCACTGAAACAGGTCCTTCGGCCCACCGAGTCTGTGCCGACCAACAACCACCCGTTTATACTAATCCTACATTAATCCCATATTCCCTAGCACATCCCCACCATTCTCCTACCACCTACACTCGGGGCACTTTACAATGGCCAATTTACCTATCAACATGCAAGTCTTTGGCTGTGGGAGGAAACTGGAGCACCCGGTGAAAACCCACGCGGTCACAGGGAGAACTTGCAAACTCCGCACAGGCAGTACCCAGAACTGAACCCGGGTCACTGGAGCTGTGATGCTAACCACTGCGCCAATATGCTCCTTAAAATCTACCTCTTTGACTTAGCTTTTGGTCATATCTCTGAATGTCTCCTTATATGTCTTGGTGTCAAATTGTATTTGATATTTGCTCCTGTGAAGTACTTTGGAGGTTATACTACATTAAAGGCACTGTATAAATGCAAGTTTTTGTTATTAAAGAGGAAAAGAAGCTGAGTCTCACCTTGTAGGCTTGTCTGATGCCTCCATTATCTGCAATGTTCTCTCCTAGTGTATTAATACCACTAAGCTGCAATTTAAGAAGCAAAACGTAATATAGATTAGATTAGCAAATGCAGTGGAATCCAATGACTGTTCACTTTTGGGATGTTTATGAGACTGCGTCTCCACGAATACTTCTGAGCTTACGAATACTTTTGCTTTCTGTGGGTGAAAACCCCCTGAACACAAAATGGAAGGCTGAATTATTATTAGGAAGGCAGAGTACAGTTTTGAAATGTGTGGTTTCTGACAACATGGGTGTGAATTTTCATACTGCTGCTATTCATGTACAAACACTTGGTGCATTCCCCTGTGCAATTAGGGACCTGCAAAGTGGTGGGGATTATGTTACAGCTGTATGGAGCTCTGGGGAGATCCAGTCTGGAGTATTGTATTCAGTTCTGGCCACTGCATCTCAGCAAGGATATATTGACCTTGCAGGGATTGCAGCGAAGATTCACCAGAATCATTCCAGGCTAAAAGGGTTAAACTATGAGGTCAGGTTACATTCGCTAAGTTTGTATTCCCCAGAATATAAAAGATTAAGGGTGATCTAACTGAGGTGTTTAAGATGATTAAAGCAGTTGATAGGGCAGCTGGAGAGGAACTATTTCCTCTGGTGGGAGATTCCAGAACAAGGAGACATAATCTTAAAATTAGAGCTAAGCCAATCAGGGGTGATGTCAGGAAGCACTTCTTCACACAAAGGGTAGTGAAAATCTGGAACCCTCTTTCCAAGAAAGCTGTTAATGCTGATTATGGAACAAAGGCAGGTAGATAGAGTGAAGATATAGATCCGCTATGATCTAAGTAAATGGTGGAACAGTGACAAGGGGCTGAATGGCCTCCTCCTTTTCCTATGTTCCTCAAAAAAAGCATGCAGAGCGATTAAAGCAAGAGTTTCATATGCGAATAGCTATACAGAACTCTCGTGAGACTTCATTTAGAAATGTGTTCAGTTCTGGGCACCTCATCTCAGGAAGGATATATTGGCCTTGGAGGGGGCAGAGTGTAGATTCACCAGAATTATAAGGAGGTTAACAGGATTAAATTATATGGCTTTGTAGACATTGAATGTATATTATTAGGTTTATCGACCACGTGAAGAAAAGCGGGAAGATTGGCCTGCTCCCTGGAATTGACCTGAACCACAATCAGCTGGCGGGAATATTTTTTGTTAGCAAATTGTTCATTGAGCTGTGTGGGAGGGCCGGAAATCTGGCAGGGCACTGATGGAAATGGATGTCCAATAGCAACTTAGATCGGGAGTGGAAGGAGAGGCCAGTGAGTCAATAGAACAGTGGAATTTAGATAGCACACCAATCTACAAAGAGTTGAACTTAGGGATGCTTTTACGGCCAAAAGGCCTCAAAAATAATGAAGTCATTACCAGTTCTGCTTCAAGCTTTACCCAATTACAGTTCCTAATCCCGTTCAGTAGCATTGCAAATGGCTCTCTCCCAAGCTCCACCGCCCATTGTTTGTAGGCAAGTTGAGAAAGCAGTCCTAACAATATCCTCGGACCCTCGTTTTAATACATTAATTAGCCCCTTCCTCATTTCAGGCAGGAGTGCTGACAGCTGCGGTCATGACCCATCTAAAAATTGCAACAGGCATTTCAGCCATTTACCTTAGTGATTTTAATTCTGCTTACTGCCCTGCTCACACTGAAACACAGGGTGTTGGGGAGGTGGAAGTCGGCTCCTGTGAACTTCATTTCCAGGGTTGGTGGTTGAGGCAGCAAACTACGGCCAAGAATTTGCTCACAGCTGCTCCTGCTCAGTCACACCTCCGGTGAAGTTATGACTCTGCAGGAAATTCCTGATCTATGACAACATTTGGGATTAGATTGAATAGGTGGATGAAGGAAAAAGGCTTGAAGGGGTTTAGGAACAAGATGAGGAAGTGTGATTTGCACATTTGGTCATGGAGGGTAATTGTTGACAGAGAATAGTTGGGATGATTGGCCTGTTTGTGTGTTTCCAGTTCAATGTATATCTTTCACCACCTCCCCACCTCATTTCTCTAACGATACAGATTCTTACTAAGATACACTTCCAAAGTTGCTAATTGCCCTATTGTACCTGAACAGAGTGGGCCATATGTGTCAGCATAAGACAAAGGTCAAGAGATGGTTTGACTCGGGTTTGGGGAAGGGAGGAATCCTGCCTCTTAACTGATATACATACATAAGTAGTATGTATATACATACAGGAAGAGTGACTGGTCAGTGTATAGGAGTCAGAAACATCTTTGTCTTCCAACTGCCTGTCTCAGGGTAATTGTAGCATTCATAAAGGATGATGTCAGCTAACCCAACATAGCCAAGGAATGAAATCTGGTTTGTGTGGCTCAGTTTGTTTACTATGAAGGGGCTACAACTCATAAGTGTTGTGAACAATTGACCCATCATTTCACTGCCATGTTTAATTGGAATGGGGTTTTTGCTTAAGAGTCACAGGTATTAGCACTCACTTGCCAATGATCTAACTTTCCTTGTCTAATCAGAACAGCCAGTTATTAATTCAAACAGAATTGAAAAGTAAACTTATGCTAAATTTGTACTGAATTTTAGTCAGACCATACCACTAGCACTGAGTACAATTCTGGACTCCATATTAGAAAAAAGTATCGACAGGCACTGGAGAGAGTGCAAAAGAGATTTACAAGGATGATAGCAGAAATGTGGGAGTATACCTATCGGGACAGGATGAAAAGGAAAAGGCTAAGGGATGACCTAATAAAGGCCTTGAACATTTTGAAGAGTTTTGATAGAGTAGATACAGAGAGAATGTTTCCACTTGTGAGCAAGACTAGAAGTCATCAATATAAGATAGTCACCAGGAAATCAAATAGGGGTTTCAGAAGAAACTTCTTTACCCGGAGGTTGGTGAGAATGTGGAACTCTCTACCACAGGGTGAAGTGAATAATATAGATGCATTAAAGGGAAAGCTAGATAAGCATATGAAGGAGAGGGGAATAGAGGGTCATGGTCGATACAGTTAGATGAGGCATGGCAGGAGGAGGTTCAAGTGGAGGACAAATGGACTGGCTGGGCCGAATAGCCTGTTTCTGTTCTATATAATCCTATGTAAACAGGAATAAGTACAACAGAACTTTCTAATTTGTTGACATACATGTTGACCACCTGCCAGGTCCCATGAAAAGTTTCCATACTCGTACACCACGCATTGTGAAAGGTCTTTGAAATTCATGGCTGACTGTTTTGTCCACCAGTCCAAGAGGTTTCCTTCTTTGTCGAAGTTACGACCTGCATCAGGTGCACAGACGGATCCGTTAGAAGTCCAGCTAGGCAATGAACCTACATTCTCTCCAATTTATTATTAATTATTTGGTCTTACCATTGTCATCGAATCCATGAGTGATTTCATGGCCAATAACCATGCCAATAGCACCAAAGTTCAACGCACTTGGTTGTCCTTGTCCAAAGAAAGGTGGTTGAAGAATACCAGCTGGGAAAACTGGCATAAAAACAAACTTTAGTTAATTAACTGAAGAAAAGATAATTTCAATCTCTTTGACCTTATCTTGAACTCCCTTTATCCAACCAGCCTTTGTAACCTCATAAATCCCAGCTTGCACCCTCTGCTCTCCTGAGCCTAGGCCTCTGTGTATTTGCCCCCATCTCCCGCTCCCTGCCTCTTTCAGCTGCCCCGGGGCGGGGAGGGCGCAGTGGAGAGGGAGGGGGCCCAGGCATTTTTTTTTGGAGGGTCCCCACCCCGCTTCTGGGGCTGGAGTTAGCGCTGAGGGAGGGTAGAGGGAGAGAAGGCCACCGCCGCCATTGGGAGCAGGGTGTGCGTGTGCGCGGGGGGAATGGGAACCCGAAACCCCAGGGCAGCAGCAGGGGAACTGGATTATAGGGAGCGAGGGTGAAGGGAAGAGGGGCAGAGGGCGGAGGAGGGGAAGGAGTGGTCCCTTATCCTGAGGAGGGGGAAGAGAGTGAGGGAGTTTATTCTTGGGGTTGGGGGGTTTGAGAGGGTGAGGGAGTTTATTCGGGGATGGGGGAGAGGGTGAAGGAGTTTATTCCAGGGTGGGGAAGTTTAATTCTGGGGGAGGGGGAAGAGGGTGTAGGAATTTATTCCTGGAGTGGGGGGGGGGGGGCGGTGGGTGAGAGGGTGAGGGAGTTTATTCGGGGATGGGGGAGAGGGTGAGGGAGTTTATTCCAGAATGGGTGAGAGGGTGGGGGAGTTCAATTCTGGGAGAGGGGGAAGAGGGTGTGGGAGTTTATTCCTGGGGTGGGGGAGGAAAGAGAGGGTGAAGGAGTTTATTCCAGGGTGGGGGAGTTTAATTCTGGGGGAGGGGAAAGAGGGTGTGGGAGTTTATTCCTGGGGTGGGGGAGGAAAGAGAGGGTGAAGGAGTTTATTCCAGGGTAGGGATGAGGGAGTTTATACCAGGGCGGGGGAGAGGTTAGGGTGCTCGAAGATGGGATTAGACTGGGGAGATAGTTTTTTGAGCCAGCGCAGACACGATGTGCTGAATGGCCTCTTTCTGTGCTGTAACTTTTCTATGGTTCTATGGTTTTCTTGTCAACAAATAGTGTCACAGGGGATTTTACATCCACTTGAACAGGCAGATTGACCTTGTTTTAACATTTTGTCTGAAAAGTGACACCTCCAACAAGTGCAGCACACCCTCAGTACTACATTCAAGTGGAAACCTAGACTGTGTGCTCAAATCTCTGGAGTTGGGCTTCCCAAAACCTCCTACTCAGAGGCGAGAGTGATATCCACTGAGCAATGACTAATACCACAGCCACAGCTTGTTAATTTATGTACATCTATTAAACGATAAATTGCAACGTAACATTTATTACAGCAAAGACTGAGGGGGGACCTGCTGGAAGCCTTAAAGTTTAGGCTGCGTTTGCTGACAATGCAATGACTAGGTGGTGCCGTACTGACACATGCGTAAATGCAGCCTCATTCACTGAAACGTCACTGTCTGCACAGTTGCCAGTAATAAAAATGGCGCTGCTCAATTTAACACAAAAAAAAGAACTGAAGCCAAACCCCCTCAGCCCTCAATGGCTGCGATCACCACCTCCACACGCACCCACCCCACCCCCCCGCCTCAACAGTACCCTCTCGCAATCGCTGCCTCGATCGCCACATTCAGTTTCCAGCTCACTCCCACACCCACCTTCTCACCACTCCCTCCCACTGCTTCACACTAATTGTTGCTCCATCCCACTGTTCTCTCCCATGCCCGACTGGTTGCCATTCCTTCCCGCCACTCGGTCCCTGCCTCGCTGCCCGGAGAAGTGGCAGGTTGGGGAAGGGGTGAGGGGGAGCATGCGAGGTGCCAGCGACGCGGTGTGATGGGGCGGTGACCAGTGGGAGCAGCGAAATGGAGCAGTGAGCAGGCGGACACGGGAGAGAGTGCGGGGGTGAGGGGGAGGGAGCGGGAAAGAGAAGAGGCAACTGAAACCGCTTTCCAAAACTCGTGCTGGAGGTTGACGCCCAACTGCGCCATGATGCATTCGCGTGCATGCGCGTATTGGTACTGGCAAGCTGGGAAAGCTCAGGAGCATTTTGCGTGTGTGTAAAGATGAATGCATTCCGTGCACGTGCGCAGTTTGGACCGCAGTGATGACGTCGACGCTTGGCTGCCTTGTCAGGGGACACTCCGTAAAGTGTATGAAGGGGTTTGATAAGGTCGACATAGAGAAGATTTTTGCACTTGTGGCAAGTCCAAAACTAGAGTCATAAATATAAGTCATTAATAATTCCAATAGGGAACCACCGACTCAGTGACAAGAGCGCTAACCACTGAACCAAGTCTGACACTAAGTATTGGATGATCATTTATCTGGTGCCTCTACTGGAGAAATGCAAATTAAGAAGGAAAGAGGAAAGGAGAAGAAGGGTGGGAAGAAGTGAAACGCTGTGGGGAGGAAAGTAAAGAGTGGATTAATTTTGACAACAGATGGTCCGCAGTATTGGGATTAATTTCAATAGTCAATTAAGTCTATTACACGTTACTGTCTGTTAATGGCCAAAATGCAAGCATCTCAACTCCAGAGATGATAGGAACTAGAAAGCGAAAGTTCAAGCAGGTTAATACAAATAGTGCAGCATATTTTAAAAATTGTTTTTCTTGTTCACAAGGAGGGGTCTGAAGTTATTTGGATTAAGATGAGGTTGCATAATAAATGTATGTTCACTTGCTGTCTGTAACATCAAGCCGTTTAATAAATTCATATCTGGTCTCATCTCACTCATGTCTTTTCGGTCTGCCTACTGAAAGATTAGAGAGGCACATGTAAATGACATCATGCCCAAGCAATTACTATTGAGCATGCCCCAGTTTATGCAATCGTATTGGTCAGATAAGGTGCACTCCTGAACATAAGATGCTCAAACCACTTATAGAATTGACCAGCCCTGCCGAGCCCAAGAAATATATGGTATAAAGTCTGCAAATGGTGCACACTTTTAGCGCAGGTCCTTTACAATAGGTATAAAACTCATATGCCCATATTTGCCTCAGGAGAGGAGCATATTTTCTTTTAAATTGGGTAACATTAACAGTTAAACACATTGGTGTATTGGGTACCATGGTGACTGGGATATAATAACTCAGTTAGAGGCCAATTCCTCTAATGGAGCAATTTTCCAATTATGGTTCCTTTGATTCTTGAAAGTTATAGTGAGCTCAACGTCTCACCAGAAACTTCAATTATGGCTGCCTTATTACCATGATTTCAATTATCTGGAAAAGGTAAGATGCATTTGGGAGAAATGGTGGATTTATTCCGTACAGCCCAGTTGAAAATGAATGTTGAGTATACAACAGCAACTTTCATTTATACAGTGCCTTTAATGAAGTAAAATGTCCCTAGGCAATTCACAGGAATGTAATCAGCCAAAAAAGGAGACGCTAGGACAGGTGATGAATAGTTTGGTCACAGAGATTTGAAAGAGCGTCTTAAAGGAGGAGAGCGAGGTAGAGAGGCGGAAAGGTTTAGGGAGGGAATTCCAGAGCTTAGGGCCCAGGAAGCTGAAGGCACAGCCGCCAATGGTGCAGCAGTGAAAATCTGGCATGTGCAAGAGGCCAGAACTGACAGAGTGTAGAGATCTCGGAGGGCTGTAGGGCTGGAGGAGGTTACAGAGATAGGGAACGGTGAGGACATGGAGTGATTGAACACAAGGATAGAGTTTTAACTTGGAGGCTTTGGTCGACCGCGAGCCAATGTAGGTGAGTGAACATAGGGATATAGAGGACTTGGTTTGAGTTAGGATACAGGCATCAAGAGCTGTTATGTCACCCCTTTCCTAACTCCACTGCTAGTTAAACAGTTTACTGCCTCTCACTGCCAAAGCTCGCACTTGAAGAATGGTTGGGCAGGTGAGGTCGTTAAATCGAGGCCCTGTCTGTCCTCTCAAGTGGACGTAAAATATTCTATGGCACTATTTGAAGAAGAATAGAAAAGTTCTCCCCGGCGTCCTGGGCAATATTTATCCCTCAACCAATACCTACAACAGTTTAACTGGTCATTATCCTACTGCTGTGCATAAATTGGCTGCTACGGTTCCTACATTCCAACAGTGACTACATTTCAAAGTATTTAATTGTCTGTAAAGCACTTTGGGACATTCTGAGGTCAGGAAAGGCGCTATATAAATGCAAGTTCCTCTTTCCTTTGACATTATAATTGGTTTTGTACAATCATAGACACCTTCCAATAGACAAGATTCTCCCTATTGTTGTTTATTTTTTTGGTTGAGATTTTGTTGATTTTGAATCTCTTCAATCAGGTGGCCGGCCAATCTGACATCCTGCCCCAGAGACAAGAATCCAGGATGTGACTTCCTTTTCAACTCATTGGTGCAATTCCATAATTGACCAAAAGGTGGAGCAATTTGTGAAGTATAGTCTGTAAATGACTGGTGGAAAAATAGTGGACACTGACTTCAGTGCAAATGAAAATCAGGAGAGATGTCAATCAGGCTATCGCACTAAGTCAAAATGACTTCCCTAAGTGTCCATCTGTTATTGTTGCCAACAGACGTTTCTCGTCTATAGAACACATGGAATTACATAGAATTTATATCAAAAAAGCAGGCCATTCATCCCAACAGGTCTATGCTAGTGTTTATGCTCCACACAAGCCTCCTCCCACCCCATCTCACTCCATTGCCATAACCTTCCATTCCTTCCTCACGTGTGTATCTAGCTTCCCCTTAAATGTGTTTATTTTATTCACCTCAACCACTCTCTGTGGTCGTGAGTTCCACATTCTCTCCACTCGCTGGATAAAGAAGGTTCTCCAGAATTGCTTATTGGATTTATTAGTGACTACCTCATAGTTATGACTACTGATTTTGTACTCCCAGTGGAAATATCCTCTCCAAGTGTATGCTATCAACCTTCCTCAAGTCACCTCTCAGTCTTCCCTTTTCTAGAGAAAAGAGCCAGTTCAATCTTTCCTGATAGTTGTACCCTCCCCAGTAGTAGCATCATCCTTGAAAATCAAAGATAGAAGGAGGTATTGCAGTCAATGACAATGACAATCAGGTTATGCATGACTCTGTTGGCCATTCTGCGAACATCTGCTTTCTGCCTGGAGTGAAAATTCACCCTTTTTTTAAAATGCAGTTGGAGTCAACAAGTTGTCAATAACTGCCTTTTATTTGTCTGTTGGGCAACTTTGGACCATATCATTTCTGCTTTGAATAGAGTAGCCATTACTGCTAACTTCAACAAGAACAATGAGTAATTTGCATTTAATGTAGTAAAATGTCCCAAGGCGCTTCACTGGAGCCTAATCAAACAACAATTGTCTCTGAGCTGGGCCCTTTCCACATGCTGTCATGCCAAATATAAAAATTGTATTTTTGTATCGTGTTTAATTATCCCTACCCGGCATTGAATTGGCATGGGACCAGACAGATTAGGAAGGCCCCACATTTGGTCGGTGCTGAATTAGCTAACGCCAGGTGAACTGTAATAAAGGTTATGATTGGCCTTGACATCGGAAATAAAAATCACAGACAAGGTTTGAGCTGAATTCCTATCCTGCAACTCCAGCTGGAAATGTAGATGGCTGGTGATTTGGCTTAGTGACTATTCTAGAAGGGAAAAGGCTGAGGGATGATCTGATAGAGGTTGCTAAGATAGAATTTTAGCTAATTAATTAATTAAATTCAGATTGAATGGTTTGATAGGGTAGACATAGGTGCGAATTTTACAGACACCCCCCCAGTGTCAGGAGTCATGGCAGGGAGACGGGGGGTGCGGTGGTGGCAGAGAATGCCTCCGGGAGAGGCCTGCCACAGGCTATGACGCCTGGAAGGCCCGGCCTGATATTGCTGGTGGTGGCAAGGCCCTGTGGCGGGCTCCCTGCTGCTCGGCGATGGGACCAAAATTTAAATATGGTAATTTATTAAAATAAATGAATTGATACTTACCCGCTCACGCTGTCCATCCCGATGAGATACTGGTGCTGGTGGCCGGCATTCCCGCGCCTTCAAATCCCCATCCAGGGATCCAGGGGCAGAACACTGGTGGGGAGGGGGGAGCAGGTAAGTTTTCAGTGTGGTGGGGGGGGGGGGGGGGGGGAATGGGATCAAACTAACCTGATTGGTGTCGTGGATGGTGAGAAGGGGTGAAGTTAAAAGTTTATGAACTTTGGGTGGCGGGTAAGGTCAGGTGCACAAGGTATTTTGGGTGGGGGGGGTGGTGGAGAAGAGGACTAGGAATGAATTCTCTGGTTATTGGGGGGGGGAGCAGAGGGATGTGCTAGAAACATATATTTATTTTTTCCAAAATAATATTAATTCACTATACCTTTAAATATTAAAATTAAACGGAAGGGTTTCAGGCCCTTTAAAAATGACGTCAGCGCCTGCGTAAAGACTGCGGACACCATTGCCGGAGACGGACCGCCCACTCACTCCACATCATCCAGTGGGAGGGTGATGGGGGGGAAGTGGGGTGTGGCCGCCGCGGCCATTTAAATGAGCCGTCGCGTTTAATATCGCGGTAGCTCCGCGACCTGTGGTCCGCGCTGGCAGATGCTATAGTTTACGTCTGCCGCCAAATTGTAAAATGCAGCCCGTAGAGAAGCTGTTTCCACTTGTGGCTATGTCCAAAACTAAGGACAATAAATATTAGATAGTCACGAATAAATCCAGTAAGGAATTCAGGAGAAACTTCTTTACTCAGAGAGCGATTAGAAACAGGAACTCGTTACCATAAGGAGTAGTTGAGGTGAATAGTATAGAAGCATTTAATGGGAAGCTGGATAAACAAATAGGGGAGAAAGAGAAGGTTTAGATGAAAAGGGCTGGGAGGAGGCTTGTGAGAGGCATAAATACCAGAAGGACCAGTTGGGCCAAATCAGCTGATTCTCTGTAGTACATTCAATAGTAATTCTATGGGCAGAATCTATTGGGCTCCCAGGAGACAGGCTGGGAGGTGATGGGTGGGGGTGCCATAGAATAGCGACACAAAACAGGGGTTGGAGGATCCATCGCTTTTCCGTCATGCTGCGATAAATTTGAAGACGGCAAAGGCTGAAGATGGCCTTCCCGCCCAGAGGCCAATTGAGGCCCTTAAGAGGCCAATTAATATCCACTTAAAGGCTTCATCCCGCTGCCGCTGGAATTATACCAACGGTGGGGGAGGAGGCTCCGCTATGCGGGGAGGTCGCTCAGCAAAGCAAAGCAGCCTTCCTGTGGACTTAGGGTGGAAAAGCGGCTGGCCTGCTCAACCCAGCAAGAACAGCCCGTCAGATTTTTATTGAGGGGGCAGACGGGGCCTCGGCTTAACATCTCACCTGAAAGATGGCACCTCCTTGGCTGCTCTTCCTGGGTTAAGCAGGCCTGCCGAGACACGGTTCCAGATGGTGTGGCGCTTGGCAGGACTCGTGAGAGTTGAGTCAGTCGTCAGGACTCGACTGTGAGTAAACGCACTCTTCTGGGTGTGTTTGCTGGCCATGCAGAGGTGCTACTTTAGGGCACAGCCTATTCACCCTGTAATACTTGGGCAATAATCCTACAGGCACTGGGGCCTTCTGCTACTTTGTCTAAGTGAGAGGCAACAAGCGTGTTCTTGGACAATGACTGTCAATGCACCATTGAACTGTAAGGAAGATTGTCACGTAGAATCACATAGGGCTGAATTTAATGGAGCCAGCTAGGGTCATTTCAGAGCTCCCCCCACTCCGGCACGATGTGAAGAAGAGCAGGAGTTCTCCACGGTGACCTGGCCAATAATTATCCCTCAACCAGCATCACTAAATAAACACTAAAATAAAAGCAAAATACTGCGGATGCTGGAAATCTGAAACAAAAACAAGAAATGCTGGATTCACTCAGCAGGTCTGGCAGCATCTGTGGAAAGAGAAGCAGAGTTAACGTTTCGGGTCAGTGACCCTTCTTCGGAATTCCGAAGAAGGGTCACTGACCCGAAACGTTAACTCTGCTTCTCTTTCCACAGATGCTGCCAGACCTGCTGAGTGAATCCAGCATTTCTTGTTTTTGTCACTAAATAAACAGATTATTTGCTCATTTATCACATTGCTGTTTGCAAGGCCTCGCTGTGCACAAATTGGCCTTTGTGTTTCTTACATTACAATAGTGACTACACTTCAAAACTACTTCATTGGTTGGAAAGCACCATGGAAACATCGAAAATGTCCTGGGATCATAAAAGAGGCTAAAAGACATATAACCTACTTTCTCCTACAATAAACATCTTTTATTTATAGAAAAAGCAGTGCATATCATCTGTCATTAAAACTTGCGACTGCCCATTAGAGCATTATTGACAACATGTTTGCTTAGCTAAGCCTTGCTCCAATTCAGATTCTGGCGTTCGCCAGAGCTGGCGGGCAGCCATAAAGACGGGGCTAAAATGTGGCGAGTCAAAGAGACTTAGTAGTTGGCAGGAAAAAAGACAGGGGCTCAAGGGGAGAGCCAACTGTGTAACAGCCCCGACAAACAAATTTCTCTGCAGCACCTGTGGAAGAGCCTGTCACTCTAGAATTGGCCTTTACAGCCACTCCAGGCGCTGCTTCACAAACCACTGACCACCTCCAGGCGCTTATCCATTGTCTCTCGAGATAAGGAGGCCAAAGAAGGAAGAAGCTCCAATTCAGATTTACAATCTATGACTGCAGTAAGTCAACATCAGCTCTCAAACTGCGCTCTCTACCACCTCGAAGGACAAGGGCAGCAAGCGAATGGGAAAACCACCATCCTGATTTGAAAATATATCACCTTTCCTTCATCACCACTGGGTCAAAATCTTTGAACTCCCTTCCAAACAGCATTGTGGATATATCTTCACGGCACAGACTACAGTTCAAGAAGGTGGCAATACGGCAGTTGGGGCAGGGTAATAAATGCTGGTCTTGACAGCAACATCCACATGCCATGAATGAATAAATAATTTTAAAAAACAGATACACATGTGTCACTGGGGTGGGGGAGGAAGTGAGAAACTGCTGTAACCGAAGGTCAACAATTAGCTCCACCTTGGTTTTATGAGAGATCCTGATTTTACGATGGTCCTTAGGGAATCATATCCTTAATCTTCTAACATGTGGAATTTGATGTGTGACTTGGTGTGTGTCGATGAAACATTGGAGTTCTGAAAGATCTTGGCTGACCCAAGACATTGTACATTTCCAACCCAGACCTATCTTTAAGGATGCAAATAAATCCCTAGTATATTTTGTAACTTGGAACCCAAAATTTAAAGAAGAGCTGGGGCTCTTTTCTCTAGAAAAGGGAAGGCTGAGGGGTAGTCTGATAGAGGCCTTTAAGATTATGAAAGGAATTGATAGGATAAACTTACAGGAGATGCTTCCATTTGGGGGTAAGAACAGAACCAGGAGCAATAAATATAAGATAGTCGCTAATAACAGGAGAAACTTCTTTACCCAGAGAGTGTTTAGAATGTGGAACTACCACATGGAGTAGATGAGGTAAATAGTATGGATGCATTTAAGGGGAAGCTCGATACGCACAAGGGAGAAAGGATTCGAAGGATACGTTGATAGGGTTAGATGAAGAAGGGTGGGTGGAGGCTCATGTGGATCAGTGGTGTCGAATAGAATGTTTCTATGCTATAAATGCTGCCGTACAGGTCCCCACCTGCCAAGAATGAGGCACATTAATTTCACCACATGGACATTAAACTTCAAATTGCTGCTGGGAAGAAAAGAGCGCCTATTACAAGGAATTGCCAGGCCCCGAGCCAGAAAGACATTTTTGCATACTAGCAGACAGTGTCGGAACAAAGGAACCAGTCCCTGCTCCCAGTACACAGAACGGACATGGTCAGACCAGTTTAGTCACATGACTAACTGGCTGTTTCAGAGTTTTGAACTGAGAGTTTTAAATTGGAGAAACAGTGTTTGAAGACAAAAGTTCCTGGATTGAGAACATCTCTCTCCTGTCTGTTCCCATCTCTTTCTCACCAGCTTTGGAATCCATTGAAAACACATGAACCCGAAGAGAGAAAAGTGAACAAGGTTTACGAAGAATACTGGACCCCAACGAAAAGCAAGAATTACCTACAAGCAAGGACTCTACACTGAGCTCGAAGAATGGTAACTAACACTTCAGATAGTGCCTCAAAATTCTCCACTTTATCTTCTGCTCTTATCTGTTTCTATCTGCATGTGTGTATCGCGTATGCATGCTAGCATGGGTGCATCGTATATCCATAGGCGTCAACCGAATTAGAGTTTAACTTTAAGTTTTAATAAAATTCACCTTTCTTTTTTAAATCTAAGAAAGCCTGTTTGTGCTCATTTTTTTGCCTTATAATTGGAAAGCGGTGAACAAGGATTCACTAAGTTGGATCTCAAAACACAGTGTGTTTAAAAATAAGACTCCGTTACAGTAAGATCAAGTGAAGGCAAAAAGGGAACCCTAGACCTCTTTCTCACCAGGTCGTAACAATACTTTGTAATCATATGTAAATGCAGAAACATCCATTCTTTGACTAGTCAATGGTGAAAATCAGGGCTGTAGATTCCAATGAAGTCCCAGACATTAAAAAAGACCACAATCAGCCAATATATTAAACTGGCATCATTGCAACCAATGTCTGGCCATGTGATTGGGCAGTTTACATTCAAACTGTATCTGTAAACATCGGGGACAGTAGATTGTGTAACACAAACAGTAAGTAAAAAATATATTTTTTAATGCTGCTAATGGGACACCACTAGATTTTTAATGAAGTGCTTTACCTATTTGGTTTCTGCTCGATGAATAGAAGGCATTTACCACAGCAGCTCCTGATATCCACCTGCAAAGCAAACCAGATAAAAATTAGCCTGACTCTTCTCCCCATACCCCTTTACCCTCCATTGTGACCTTTCACTTCTGCCCCACCTCCATCCAGCTGGAAAAGAGGTAGGGTTTTCTTAAAAAGTCTATTTCAGGCTCCTGAACTCAATGCCCCCTCTCTCTCCCTCCCACTCCACTTGAAAATAATCTACACACACAGTTAAAATCTGCAATGTCTTTTGTTTACCATATACAAGGCACCAGTCAGGAGTGTGATGGAATACTCTCCACTTGCCTGGATGAATACAGCTCTAAAAAAAACTCGAGAAGCTCAACACCATACAGGACAAAGCAGCCCGTTTGATTGACACTCTATCCACCACCTTAAACATTCACTCCCTGATGAGTGGGGTGGGGTGCGGAATTCACAACCAATCTTGTCATCACCAAACTTTTACACACACACTCACATTCTATTAGGTTTCACTGAACAATGTTGAGGCACCTGGCTGTGGTTCGCTACAAACTCAGTGTAGAGCAGAGATCGAACCTGGGATGACTCCTGGTCAGTATATGACAGATTAACACAATCACCAATTCAACAAAGTCGCACAAAGACCGCACCTTTGACAGAACTAATTGGCAGCCACTAAATCTTAAAGCTGCATTACTGAGGACTGGGAAGATTTCCTCTGTGCATTGTGTGCAATTAAATTGTCAATGCATTCTGGACAATATTTTTTGGACATATGGTACACTGATCAAAAGAATTAGGAGCAGACGTAGGCTACCCGGCCCCTCAAGCCTGCTCCGCAAAGTAACATCTTTCAATTGGATAACTATCCAATTCAACTGTTAGAAAATGGAGAAACAAAAATTGTTTGACTTCAATCTTCCGAACTTGCAGAAAACAGGGTGAAAGGGGTGAAAGAGAAGGGTGCAGAAAGATAAACCAATCTAGTCCTGAGAAAATAGTACACTTTTTTGAGAGAGAGACGGAGGTGAGTGACGCAAAGCAATTAGTGCAAGGTCACTACGAGGCTGAAAACATAGAGAAGAAACATTTAGCCCCTCCAGTCTGTTCTGCCATTCAATGAGATCATGGCTGAGCTGCGACCTAACAGCATTTACCCATCGTTGTCCCATATTCCTGAATACTTTTGGCTAAGAAAAATATATCAATCTCAGATTTAAAATTAACAATTGATCCAGCATCAATTGCTGTTTGCCGAAGAGAGTTCCAAACTCCTATCACCATTTGAGGGAAGAAATGTTTCCTAATTTCATTTGTGAACTGTCTGGCTATATTTTTTGACTATATCCCCTAGACCTCGACTCCTCAGTTAGTGGAAATAGTTTCTCCCAATCTACCTTAACTGTTCCCCTTAATATTTTGAAAACTTCAATTAAATTACTCTTTAACTTTCTAAATTCCAGGGAATATAACCCTAGTTTGTGCAATCACTCCTCGTAACTTAACCGTTCGAGTCCAGGTATCATTCTGGTAAATCTACTCTATGCTCCCTCCAAGGCTAATATATCCTTCCGAAGGATTTTACCCTTGGTGGATGGGAGCTGTCCACTGACTGAAAAGTCAATGGCAAACTAGCTACCACCTGGCCTGGCTTGGGGATCCGACTTGCATTTTGCGAGTCCCCAGCCTTAATTGTTCTGAAGCGGGACTTCCACACGCTTGAGGCAGGAAGTCCTGCCTAATAGAGCAGCTGGCCAATCAATGGGCCTGCAGTACAGCATGGCTGCCTGACCCGAACCCGACAGGACCTGATGACATGTGTCAGGGTCGGGTCAGGTCGCACTTCCAGGTCCGGCATTCGGGCTCGGGTCGGTCAGGCCGGGGCGGACATGCTCTATCACCACCTCCGGTAAGTGGCTCCAATGTTAATGTACTTTTTGGACTTGAAAGGTGGTTTTGTTACAGTTTTTTTAAGCTTGTGCAGAGAAGCAACAAAGTGAAAAACGGAAGGTAGGTTAACTGATGGTCAGGTCAGGTTGGGTCGGGCGCGGAAAAAAATGAAAAGGCTGGGGCCAGATCGGGCTTGGGGTCGGATGTGGTTCTACCGGGCTCGGGTTGGGTTTCATTTGCAGACCCGAGCCAGCCTTTAGCTGGCAGCTCTCTGAACCAGCAGCGCCAACGGGAGCAGTAGCGACTGCTGGGACTGCAGCCCAGCTTCATGAGGAAAATGTCGGGGTGCCACAGAACGCAGGTAAGTTTTTGTTGCCTCACCGGGGGTGATCAGTCGGGCCACGGCGAGGCAAGGGTGGTCGATTGGAGAGACGGGGGGGTGGGGGGCAGGCGTGTTGGGTGCTGGGGGCGGGTGGGACAGAGGGGGCGACCCTCCATCAGGCACAGGCGGCCTTTCTCGGACCTGGCTGCCCAACCAGCCACAGGTAAAATCCCCCTGGCAACGGGCTGAGGCCCTTAAGTGGCCATTTAAAGGACTTGATTGGCCTGGGGCGGGCCGTTTTCAGCCGCCGCTGCCCTGCGTAAAGTGGCGGCAGAAGCAAGAGCGGGTCGGGAAGGGTCCCTCGAGTCCCCCACTCCATTTTATCCACCACCCCACCTCCCAACCATCTTCCCGGTCTTTAGGGGGGGGCGTAAAATTCTGGCCGTGGTGTCCAAAACTGTTCACAGTGCCTCCAGGTGTGGTCTGACCAGGGCTTTGTATAACTGTAGCAACACTTCTACCTGCTTGTAGTCAATTCCCTGAGGTATAAAGACCAGCATTCCTCATGTCTTTTTGATTATTTTCTTATTATTTTTATGGAAACACAGAAAATTGATGGCACAGAAGACAATTTAGCCCATTGTGTCTGTGCCGGCTAACAAAGAGCTACCTGTCATGAGTTTCTTTGTGTTATCTTAAGCAACACAATGAGGTACGTGGATTTCAGTTCCTTGAAGATCTCTGGAAGGTTTATTAATAGCTAAATTAGTAAATACAATACAGAGCAAATTACATACAGAACCTTTCTCCAGTGTGTTACAGTGCAGTGACTATGGCTTCTAGTCACATGAATACATCCTGGTACTTAGCTCATTAGCATACTGATTTCTTAAAGGGACATCACTCTGAAAGCAACCAGACAGCACTATCCAACCTAATAGCCCTTTCCAGCTCTTGGTCTGTAGCCCTCTAGGTTACGGCATCTCAAGTACATATCCAAGTATTTTTCAAATGCGATGTGGGCTTCTGTCTCCACCATTGCAGGCAAACACCCACCACCCTCTGGGTGAAAACATTTCTCCTCAATTCCCCTCCAATCCTTCTGCCAATTACTTTAAATTTAGGCCCCCAGTTATTGACCTCTCTGCAAAGGGAAGTAGGTCCTTCCTATCCACTCTACCTAGGCCTCTCATAACTTTAATCACAGAAAATGATACTTCAGAAAGTAGTTGTTAGAAAGCTCACAGTTGGAACACTGTGAGTAGGTATAGGAGTTAAGGTGCAGTTATCAGCAGGTACAGCCCAGATTCACTGAGATGTGGCCTGGTATGAGGAAATACACATACAAAGAAAGGCTTGAAAAAGTTGTAGCTTTTTCATTAGAAAGGAGATTAAGGGTGGTATAACAGAGATATTTCAATTTATAAAGGTATGGGACGGTGTAAATAGAAGCAGATTGTTTCCAGTGAGTGAGGTGTTTCGAACAAAAGGACATTGATGTACGCTTAAATGGATTAGCTCAGAGTTTGTGAACAAAATAACAGCATATAAAATGGTGCTGGCTGTCGTTAATGTGTAATCGCCCAGTGACTTGTGCTGACAACGAGAGACCCCATGAATTGTGAATCACCACAAGTTGCTGGTCGATTTGGGATGTTCCACTGTTAGCCTTGTGAAAACAGCAGCTCACCCTGAATCTACCCGCAAGTTTCACAAACTTGTGGGATTTATACAGTAAACTCGAATTGAACTCATCATTGAAAGACAGAACTGGTACTTTAACAAATTTTATGATAGGATAATTGTTCATGCAATCCCAGTTAATCTCTCCAGCCCAGAAAGGGAACAATTTAAACTATTAAGTCTCATTCCTGCAAGAACTTCTTAGAGACTTACATTTAAAAAGAAAACTTACTTTCCCTTTTTGTCTCCTTGTGTCTCTTGTTTTCTCTGAATACAATCTTCCTTTCCCTCTCTTTATTTCTCTTTCTGTACCTGATTTGACTCCAGTTCACCCTATTTCCTTCTCATTTGTTCCTCTGTTTCTTTCTCGACCCTTAAATTTCATTGATTATAGAGATTGACTATTCAGTCACCAAGGTCTGAAATGCTTGTTGTCCTTGCTGTGCTGTAATCAGTTCACAATTCTAGCAAGTTAAGGCACAAAAAATCTGAAAGCTGCAGGGTGCAAGAAAAAGTCTAACTAACGGCATGTATTGCACAATGTCCTTAATCAGAAAGATCTGGGACAAGTGCTTCAGCACAAAGAATAGGAGATACGTTTTTACACAGAATATTGTGAGCTAGTGATTGAAACATTCAAGAATAGGTTCAAGAGGCAAGTTAAAGGAAAGGGGGATATAGGGATTTAGGAACATACGAACATACATACAGACGAATCAGGAGCAGGTGTAGGCTACTTGGACCTTCGAGCCTGCTCCGCCATTCAATAAGTTCATAGCTGAACTGATTACTCCACATTTCCGCCTACTCCCGATAGCCATTCACCGCCTTGCTTAGCAAGAATCTATCTACCTCTGTCTTAAAAATATTCAAAGACTCTGCTTCCACCACCTTTTAAGGAAGAGAATTCCAAAGATTCACGACCCTCAGAGAGAAAAAAAAAATTCTCCTCATCTCCGTCCCAAATGGGCTATCCATTATTTTTAAATAGTGACCCCTAGTTTTAGATTCTCCCACAAGGAGAAACATCCTTTCCACATCCACCCTGTCAAGACCCTTATATGTTTTAATCAAGTTACCTGGTACTCTTCTAAATTCCAGCAGATACAAGCCGAGCCTGTCCAATCTTTCCTCATAAGATAGCCCGCCCATTCCAGGTATTAGTCTAGTAAACCTTCTCAGTACTGCCTCTAATGCATTTTTACATCCTTCCGTAAATAAGGAGACCAGTCCTCACCAATCTGCCTGCCGGAGATGCATCTGTCCATGACAGTATTGGTAGGAGTGACCACCGCACAGTCCTTGTGGAGACGAAGTCCCGCCTTCACATTGAGAATACCGTCCATCATGTTGTGTGGCACTATTACCGTGCTGAATGGGATAGATCTCGAACAGATCCAGCAATGCAAAACTGGGCATCCATGAGGCGCTGTGGGCCATCAGCAGCAGCAGAATTGTACTCAACCACAATCTGTAACCTCATGGCCCGGCATATCCCCCACTCTACCATTACCATCAAACCAGGAGACTAACTCTGGTTCAATGAAGAGTGCAGGAAGGCATGCCAGGAGCAGCACCAGGCATACCTCAAAATGAGGTGTCAATCTGGCGAAGCTACAACACAGGACTACTTGCATGCCAAACTGCGTAAGCAGCATGTGATAGACAGAGCTAAGCGATCCCATACCCAACGGAGCAGGGATCTGTTCTGGGACCTCTGCCCTTTGTGATTTTTATAAATGACTTGGATGAGGAAGTGGAAGGCTGGGTTAGCAAGTTTGCCGATGACACAAAGGTTGCTGGAGTTGTGGATAGTGTGGAAGGCTGTTGTAGGTTGCAACGGGACAGTGACAGGATGCAGAGCTGGGCTGAGAAGTGGCAGATGGAGTTCAACCTAGAAAAGTGTGAATTGATTCATTTTGGAAGGTCGAATTTGAATGCAGAATACAGGCTTAAAGACAGGATTCTTGGCAGTGTGGAGGAACAGAGGGATCTTGGGGTCCATGTCCATAGATCGCTCAAAGTTGCCACCCAAGTTGATAGGGTTGTTAAGAAGGCGCATGGTGTGTTGGCTTTCATTAACAGGGGGATTGAGTTTAAGAGCCGCGAGGTTATGCTGCAGCTCTATAAGGCCCTGGTTTGACCACACTTGGAATATTGTGTTCAGTTCTGGTCGCCTCATTATAGGAAGGATGTGGAAGCTTCAGAGAGGGTGCAGAGGAGATTTACCAGGATGCTGCCTGGACTGGAGGGCATGTCTTATGAAGAAAGATTGAGGGAGCTAGGGCTTTTCTCATTGGAGCAAAGAAGGATGAGAGGTGACTTGATAGAGGGGTACAAGATGATGAGAGGCATAGATAGAGTGGATAGCCAGAGACTTTTTCCCAGGGTGGGAAGGGCTATCACCAGGGGGCATAATTTTAAGGTGATTGGAGGAAGGTTTCGGGGAGATGTCAGAGGTAGGTTCTTTACACAGAGCGTGGTGGGTGTGTGGAATGCGCTGCCAGCGGTGGTAGTAGAAGCAGATACATTAGGGACATTTAAGCGACTCTTGGATAGGTACATGGATGAGAGTAGAATGAAGAGTAGGTAGGTAGTTTGATCTTAGAGTAGGTTAAAGGTTCGGCACAACATCGTGGGCCGAAGGGCCTGTACTGTGCTGTACTGTTCTATGTTCTATGTTCTATGTTCTATCAGATCTGAGCTCTGCAGTCCTGTCACATCCAGCCAAGAATGGTGGTGGGCAATTAAACAACTAACTGGAGGAGGTGGCTCCACAAATATCTGCATCCTCAATGATGGGGGAGCCCAGCACATCAGTGCGAAAGATAAGGCTGAAGCATTTGCAGCAATCTTCAGCCAGAAGTGCCGAGTTGATGATCCATCTCGGCCTCCTCCAGCATCACAGATGCCAGACTTCAGCCAATTCGATTCACTCCACATGATATCAAAAAACGACTGAAGGCACTGGATACTGCAAAAGCTAAGGGCCCTGACAATATTCCAGCAATAGTACTGAAGACCTGTACTCCAGAACTTGCCGCACCCCTTGCCAAGCTGTTCCAGTACAGCTACAACACTGGCATCTACCCTGCAATGTGGAAAATTGCCCAGGTATGTCCTGTACACAAAAAGCAGGACAAATCCAACCCGGCCAACTACCGCCCCATCAGCCTACTCTCATTCATCAGTAGAGTGATGGAAGGTGTCATCAACAGTGCCATCAAGCAGCACTTGCTTAGCAACAACCTGCTCAGTGAAGCTCAGTTTGGGTTCCGCCAGGGTCCCTCAGCTCCTGACCTCATTACAGCCTTGGTTCAAACATGGACAAAAGAGCTGAACTCAAGAGGTGCCCCTGACATCAAGGCAGCATTTGACTGAGTATGGCATCAAGGAGCCCTCACATAACTGAGGTCAATGGGAATCAGGGGGAAAATCCTCTGCTGGCTGGAGTCATACCTAGCACAAAGGAAGATGGTTGTGGTTGTTGGAGGTCAATCATCTGAGCTCCAGGGCATCACTGCAGGAGTTCCTCAGGGTAGTGTCCTCGGCCCAACCATCTTCAGCTGCTTCATCAATGACCTTCCTTCAGTCATAAGGTCAGAAGTGGGGATGTTCGCTGATGATTGCACAATGTTCAGCACCATTCATGACGCCTCAGATACTGAAGCAGTCTGTGTAGAAATGCAGCAAGACCTGGACAATATCCAGGCTTGGGTTGATAAGTGGAAAATAACATTCGCGCCACACAAGTGCCAGGCAATGACCATCTCCAACAAGAGAGAATCTAACCATCTCCCCTTGACATTCAACAGCATTACCATCACTGAATCCCCCACTATCAACATCCTAGGGGCTACCATTGACCAGAAACTGAACTGGAGTAGCCATATAAATATTGTGGCTACAAAAGCAGGTCAGAGGCTAGGAATCCTGTGACGAATACCTCACCTCCTGACTCCCCAAAGCTTGTCCACCATCTACAAGGCACAAGTCAGGAGTGTGATGGAATACTCTCCACTTGCTTGGATGGGTGCAGCTCCAACAACACTCAAGAAGCTCGACACCATCCAGGACAAAGCAGCCCGCTTGATTGGCACCCCATCTACAAACATTCACTCCCTCCACCACTGACGCACAGTGGCAGCAGTGTGTACCATCTACAAGATGCACTGCAGCAATGCACCAAGGCTCCTCAGACAGAACCTTCCAAACCCGCGAGCTCTACCAACTAGAAGGACAATGGCAGCAAATACATGGGAACGCCACCACCTGCAAGTTCCCCTCCAAGTCACACACCATCCTGACTTGGAACTATATCACCGTTCCTTCACTGTCGCTGGGTCAAAATCCTGGAACTCCCTTCCTAACAGCACTGTCGATGTACCTACCCCACATGGACTGCAGCGGTTCAAGAAGGCAGCTCACCACCACCTTCTCAAGGCAATTAGTGATGGGCAATAAATGCTGGCCTGGCCAGCGACACCCACATCCCACGAATGAATAAAAAAATAGTACTGTACACAGTATTCCAGATGTGGTCTCACCAATGCCCTGTATAGCTGAAGCATAACCTCCCTACGTTTGTATTCAATTCCCCTCGTGATAAACGATAACATTCTATTAGCTTTCCTAATTATGTGCTGTACCTGCATACTAACCTTTTGTGATTCATGCACTAGGGCACCCAGATCCCTCTGCAGCTCAGAGGTCTGCAACCTCTCATCATTTAGATAATATGCTTCTTTTTTATTCTTCCTGCAAAAGTGGACAATTTCACACTTTTCTACATTATACTCCATTAGCCAGGTCTTTGCCCACTCGCTTAACCTATCTATATCCCTTTGTAGCCCCCTTAAGCCCTCTTCACAAGTTACTTTCCTACCTATCTTTGTGTCATCAGCAAATTTAGCAATCACACCTTTGGTCCCTTCATCTAAGTCATTTATATAAATTGTAAAAAGTTGAGGCCCCAGCACAGATTCCATCACTCATTATATCTTGCCAACCAGAAAATGACCCATTTATTCCTACTTTCTGTTTTCTGTTAGTTAGCCAATCTTCTATCCATGCCAATATGTTACCCCCTACACCATGAGCTTTTATTTTCTGCACCTTATCAAATGCCTTCTGGAAATCTAACTACAATATATCCACCAGTTCCCCTTTATCCACAGCATCTGTAACTCCTTCAAAGAACTCCAATAAATTGGTTAAACATGATTTCCCTTTCCGCTCTGCCTGATTACATAGAATGTTTCGAAATACCCTGCTATAACGTCTTTAATAATAGCTTCTAACATTTTCCCTAAGACAGATGTTAAGCTAACTGGCCTGTAGCTTCCTGCTTTCTGTCTCCCTCCCTTTTTGAATAAGGGAGTTACATTCACTATTTTCCAATCTAACAGAACCTTCCCCGAATCTAGGGAGTTTTGGGAAATTAAAACTAACGCATCAACTATCTCATTAACCACTTCTTTTAACACCCTAGGATGAAGTCCATCAGGACCTGGGGACTTGTCAGCCTGCAGCTGCAACAATTTGTTGAGTACCACTTCCCTGGTGATTGTAATTTTCTTGAGTTCCTTCCTCCCTTCCATTTCCTGATTTACAGCTAATACTGGGATGTTACTTGTATCCTCTATAGTAAAGACCGATGCAAAATATCTGTTCAATTCATCTGCCATCTCCTTATTATCCATTATTAATTATCAATTATGAAATCTTCTGAAAAAATAATTTCGAGTAGGTCAGTGTGTAACACAGTGAGAATGTAAGGAAGGGGATATAGTAGCATTTGTTAGCATGAGTGGAAATTTCAAAGGGACACTGATGATAAGCTGTATTGATAGAACAGAAAAAGAATAGGATAGGCACACTTTGAACGCGATTCTGAGACAGAGAAAAAATCTTTATTAAAACATGACCTGGCTCTGGTCTCTTCTGTAGAAATATATCATAGAGCCACAGAATTATTGAGTACAGAATGAGAACATTCAGCCCATCATGCCTGTGCAGGCTCTTTGGTAGACCTATCCTATTAGTCCCACTCTCCTGCTCTTTCCCCACAGCCCTGCAAAATTTTCCCCATCAAGTATTTATCCAATTCTCTTTTGAACATGACTATTGAATCGATTACCACCACCCTTTCAGACAGTGCATTTCAGATCATAATAACACAAATACGTAAAAAAAAATCTCCTCATCTCACTTCAGGTTCCTTTGCCAATTACCTTAGGTCTGAGTCCTCTGGTTACTCACCCTCCTACCGCTGGTGTTCTAAGACAGTAAATGTCCATGCTTAGAACCAGCTAAAATTGCAAGACAGAACAATAAAGGGATACTTACACTTCTTTGTTAACCTTTTCTCTGAGCTTTTTCAGACTCTTCATTTGTCCCGATTGCATATTTTGAAGAATGTTCTTAAAGTATTCGTCAATGCTGAAGTCCAACTGAATGGAAAAAACGCAGATCAATTATCTTGTACCTCTATTACATTCCAGTTATCAGCTTCAGATACCCTCCAAACAAGTTCTCTATTTACACAGCAAACGAGGCTGTTTTGCTGCTAGCATTTTACCGCCCTCCTATAACAGCTTTACAGCGTATTTATATCAACAATAACATCTTCCAGTTATATACGAGAGAGAGGCGGAGAGGTTTAGGGAGGGGATTCCAAAACCTAGGGTCCAGACAGCTGAAGGCACGGTCATCAGTGCTGCACCAATGGAAATAGAACCAAAGAAATTTCTAGAAAAGAAGGAGGCAAGAACTGCAACATGCATTGATATAGCATATCTAACATGGAAGAGTCTCAAACAATTGACAAGAGATATTACTAAGGGTGACTAGACTTGTGGTCTAAGAGACAGCTTTTAAGGAGGGTCTTCAAGGAAGAGGTGGAGATGCAGAGACAGGGAATTCCATAGCTTAAGGCTGAGACAACAGAAGCTAAGACTGCCAATGGTGGGGGCGAAGAGAGTGGGGGTGCATAAGAAGCTGCAATTGGAGGAGTGAAGCAAGCAGAAGAAATATCAATCTCAGTTCCAGTACTACTTACTATCCAGTGATTACTGTGAGATGGTATGTCTGTTGATGTCAGGTGAGGATAGAAGCAGGCTTGGCTGTGATGGCCCCCACAGTCAGATAGCCTGTCAATATTTACTGTGTATACTGACTTATGAAGAATGGCCATTGCTAAGATAATTTACCAACCCCCCACAGAACTGTAGCCTATGCGTCAACACTTTCTACCACAGCTTATCTAATCTTTCATGTTTCAAATGAATTTCACATGCAACAGCCTTGGCTCAATCCCAACTAAGAAAGCTAACGCAACACAAACCAGAGTTTAATGAAAGCCAGTGTAATTAATACAGAGTTAATAGTAGTACAGTAAGATACTGTTATCTTGTGGCACCATTTGACTATGAAACAAAGAGGACCCATTCCCTGAGTCATTTGCATGGTCACAAGATAGATTTAGATGGAAAACCCTTTGGGCCCAGATTCCCATCACAGCATCAGCCTTGTTACTTAAAGGAGAATGTGCCCTGACCTCAATTACACATCCTGTCAATCTGTTTGAGCTGTTGATTGTGCACTGTATAAAAAAAACTTCCTGGCATCTGTTCTAAACTAGCCTTTCACAATCCAAAACATTGGTCCCTTGCTTCACTGCTTTTGCACATTGCTGATCCTGGTTTATTTCTCCATCCAGTTAAGCACCCAATATACCTCTACGGTGTCAGCCTAGGCTCAGTCAGTCGCATGCTGGGTCAGAAGGTTGCGAGTTCAAGTCCCACTCCAGAAACTTGAGCTCACAATCAAGGCTGACACTCCAATGCTGTACAGAGGGATAGCTGCATTGATGGAGGTGTCATTTTTCAGATGAGATATTAAACTAAGGCCCTGACTGCCCGATCAGGTAAGTATGAATCATCCAACTATTTCAAAGAACAGGGGAGCTATCCCTGGTGTTCTAGCCAATTTTTATCTTTCAACGAACATCATAAACACAGTTTATTGTCTCATTGTTGTCTGTGGGACCTTGCTGTGTGCAAACTGACTGTTGTGTTTACTACATTACAACAATGATTAAATTTCAAAAGTTAAACACTTTGGAAAGTCCGGAGGCTGTGAAAGGTGCTTTATAAATGGATGATTTCTTTCTTTTATATAAGATCTCTGAGATCGCTTTTTGCTAGGCTAGAGAGTTGTAAATAATCAAGTTGTCTTTTATATGGGCTGTGTTGCTGTTCTCAGAATGCTCACAGCTCCTTATATTATGGCAACCCCAGAACTGTATGCAGTCAGCTCAGTGGTAGTGCTCTCACCTCTGAGTCTGAAAGTGTGGGTTGAAGTCCCACCCCAGAGTCTTGACTGCATTCTCTAGGGTGATCAATCAGTGTATTACTGAGGGAGTCTGCAATGTTGGAACTGCTGTCTTTCGGATGACACGTCAGACACATTAGACTGTAGGTTTAGGAAAAAGAACCCAGTGCATTCTTTAGAAGAAGAGCATGGGACATTTCACCTCTGTAATGGCCAATATTAATTCCTCAACCAACCTCACTGAAAACACAGATGATCTGATCATTTATCTCATTGCTGCTTGAGGGATCTTACTGTGTGAAAATTGGTTGCACAAAGTACTTAATTGGCTATGAACCACTTTGGGACTGCAGTCATGAATGGTGCTATATAAATTCAAGTTCTTATTTTACTCAGGATGTAGCCTGACAGGATGATTTGAGCTCAGCTCATTCATAATTATGGACCGGCAAATTAATATTAATGTTATTTCTTTCATTCCATCTGAGCTTTATTTGCTACAGTTTGGAATGCAAGAGCAAAAATTGTGTGTGTGCAAAAGTGGGAAGGACACTCCAGTGTCTCACAGTGACCCCAACAATCATCAACTCATCACAGATGTCTTGCTTCACCAAACACAGGACCTCATCTGCAATAACCATATTGTGCCATGGGCTTATGATCCCCCTATGTTAAGCTGATACTTGATCCACATAAATCCCATATCTGCAGGCGTTCTTCAGTCTTCATGCCATTTTCTGTTAGCTACTTGCCAATCTAGTGTGCTTGAGCAAAATTCTAAGTGGGGATTCTAGAAATTTCCCGTGGGCTCATCTCGAACTACATGGCCTGATGATGTAATCCCCTACTCTACTGTTCAACCCATTAGGTCTGCAGATTTCACACAGCTTTTCTTTAACTTGCAGCTTCCAGCTTCTCTTTCCATAGGGCTGCCAGCTGGGTTTCTTGCTGCTGGCTGTGTTCCACTCAGGTCAACATACACAAAGACAACTTGCACTTATAAAGCACCCTTGACACAGTAAAACTTTCCAAGTCACTTCACAGGAGCACCAAAGAAGGAGACATCAGGACAGATGACCAATAGCTTGGTCACAGAGGTAGGTTTGACGGAGCATTTTAAATGAGAAGGGTGAGATGAGGACATGGTGAGGTTCAGGGAGGGAATTCCAGACCTTTGGATCCAGACAGCTGAAGGCACAGCCGCTAATGGTGGAGCGATGCAAATCAGGGATGTGCAAGATGCCAAAATAGATTAGCGCAGAGATCTCCAAAGCTGTGCAGCTGGAGGAAGTGACAATGATAGGAAGGGGTGAGGAATTGGAGGCATTTGAAAATGAGGATGAGAATTTTAAATTTCCAACTCCCAAAGGAATGGGATAGATTTTCAACATGCTGTTCAGGCATGTGTGCGGTGTTGCATCCCTTATAGAAACCTTCTTGCCTGATACCTATCTATGGAGCTGCTTGGGATGGTGGGGGAGGAGTTATGAATGGGAAACCCAGAAGTAAGGATTTCCTGAATGTCCAGTAGTTTTTTTAACTGCAGGGCGTCTCGTAAATTTTTTCTCCCTGTTCCCTGATTGACAGGCTGGCTCTCAGTCTGGCAGCCAGCCTGCAGCAGAAGGATGTGGTGCAGGAACAGGTAGGAACGCAGGCAAGGATTGTGGTCGGGGGCAGGGATCACAAGGGGGTGGAGATGGTGGTCAGCAGGGTTGAATCAGCGGTGGGCAACAGCAGACCAATTGTTGGAGGAGAGGAATTTACAGGGTAACTTGTTGGGGTGAGGTATATCCTCCTACTGCTATTGGACCACAAGCCTTACGGATCCAGCTCTTCTCACCTCCTTTCATCTGCTGGGTTTCATGAGATCTGGGAAACACAGCCAGGATGAGTTAAAAATAAATCAAGGCACGCAGCCTCCTTAAAAGGTTCCAACAACCAACCCACCTCTTGAGAGCATATTAGCTAACCATTCGCTGTATCACCTTCTGGTAAAACCTGAAGTGGGCAGATTCGAGATGGGTTGGGCTCCTGTTTCAGATTTCTAAACTTTTAGCTTCCCACCCAACCTAAACCCACACATTTTTCTGCAGTTAAAATTACCCCCTTTGATTTCCAATTTAATTGTGGAAATCCAAGTTGAAAATCTAACCCAATATCATAACTTTGTAGCAAATTAATGAAAGGAGGAATTCAATCTCAATGAGTTGACAAAATGATTTACACCAAATAAACTGGAGACAACGGTACCTACTTACCCCTTTGTACTCAGCATTCAGTTTGGCATTATCCTTAATGTCAGCTGGATATCCAATTCTCTGCCTGATAGCTCTAGCCTAGAAATAAACAGCTCATGTTAACCCATCTATAGTGGAATCTTGGACTGTTATTAAAATATATTGTTATGAAAGTGCTTCCATTTTTAATATTTTTGTGAGGACTTGTGTTTTAGATTTGTGGAGATGGATTCATTTGAGATTGAAGGGATTCCATAGATGTGTTTTTTAAAGGGTCACTGGAAGGACTCTGTTTAAAAACAATATTTACTGGATGTCACAAGTAAGTAAACAATAGGTGCCTTCAGACTATGGGAGTTGTTTACAAGAGAAGTGACATGTCAAGATTTATGGTGCTCAAGACTGGGTTTTATTTTTGAATATTGTTCTGAGTCAGTTGAGGGTAAGCCTGCTGAAAGAAACACACAGCTCATATTTTCTCCACCTCTCTGAGAAACCCTGAAAGATCCAGTATGTGATAGCTAAAACCTCTGATGCCGCATTTCTCGCTTCTGGAAGACTTCTTCTTGACTTCTCCTGAATGAACTGCTTCTGAAAAGATCCCAGTGACCTGTCTATGTGTACACAGATGCCAGATTGTATGCCATCTGGACTATAACATATCTTATCCTTTTTCTTCAAGAATTAACAAGTACTTTGGCCAAAGCATCTTTATGTTTTCCTTTAACCGGTATGTGTGTGTGTGTGTGTGTGTGTGTGTGTGTGTGTGTGTGTGTGTGTGTGTGTTGGGGGGGGTGGGGCAGGGGTATTTAGAAGGGAATATATATATTTACTGTCATATTTCAAACTGTGTGTTAAAGCTTTGCATCTTTAAGTCTTGTTTCATAATAAATTAATACTTCTGTTGTTTATTAAAGAAAACTGGTCAGTGGATTTTTTTTCTGAAACTAAAATAGATAGCGTATATAATTGGCTGCATCGGTAACTGGGTACACATTTAAATAGATGTTGTGACCTGTGGAGAAGTGGAATTAGAGAAATACAGTGCACACCCCCTGCCTTGGTCATAACAATATTACCCATGCCTGAATGTAAATTAATGAGATCAATTGCATGGCCTATAGTTAATAGAAAAACAAAATATGAAGATGCTGGAAATCTGAAATAAAAACAGAAAATGCTGGAAATACTCAGCAGATCAGGCAGCATCTGTGGAGAGAGAAACAGAGTTAACATTTCAGGTTGATGACCTTTCATCAGATGAAAGATGATGAAAGGGGTCTAGGGTTTCCCTCGCAGCCTTTGCCTGGTTTGACCGTAATGGTTTAATTTTTAAAACACCGTGTTTTTAGCTCCCCCTCAGTGAATCCTTATTCACTGCTCTCCAATTGTGAAATCAACCAGATGGATTTTCTTAGATTTAAACAAGAAAGGTGGAAGTTTAATAACCTTAAAATTCTAATTCGGTTAAAATGACCACGAATATGCGACGCCACCATGTTAGCACGCATACGCAATAAACACGCATGCAGATAGAGTCAGAAAAGTAGAAAGAATAAAGGGAAAATTTTGAAGCAATAGCTGGGGCTTGTTTACTGTCCTTTGAGTTCGATGTAGAGTCTTTGATTGCAGGTAAATCTTGTCGTTTCGTTGGGGCCCAGTGGATGCTTTCAAACTTGTTTTGATGTAGCAGTCTTATCTCTTAAGGTTTAAGTGCCTTCAGTGGATCTGGGAATTCATGAGAAGAGCCAGATAGGAGAGAGACTCCTTCTTCAAGTTCAGTTGCAGTCTGACCCAAACTGTTCTGTGAGCAGTTCAAAACCAAACCTGGGCCAGCAGGTTAGTCATGTTGTTTCTTAACAAACTCCCCTGTGTTTTTGTGGATTCCTTTCACCTTAGTAGACACCCGCAGTGGGGGGGAGGGGAGGGGGGGGGAGGGGTGGAAATGGAATGCTGGTTTGTTCCACATTCAATGTCTGGTGATCAAAATCCATTTGGGTTAATTGGATCAGGGAGCCATTCTATTATCTCTCCAGGCAACTGTCTCTTAGTCTGCAAAAAAATGTTTTCAGCCACTGCTGTGATTTCTTTAAAAAAGTTATCTTTCCAGTCCAGCAACAATTTAAGATTAATGTTCATATGACAAAATTAATATGCCTCATTCTTGGCAGGTGGGGTCTTCATGACAAAAGGTCATGATGTTGGCCGCCTCGAGGATTTCTGTGTTGGAGATACGGTCCTGCCACCTGATGCCAAGTATTCTCTGGAGGCAGCGAAGATGGAATGAATTGAGACATCGCTTTTGGCTGACATACGTTGTCCAGGCCTCGCTGCCGTAGAGCAAGGTACTGAGGACACAGGCTTGATAGACTCGGACTTTTGTGTTCCGTGTCAGTGCGCCATTTTCCCACACTCTCTTGGCCAGTCTGGACATAGCAGTGGAAGCCTTTCCCATGCGCTTGTTGATTTCTGCATCTAGAGACAGGTTACTGGTGATAGTTGAGCCTAGGTAGGTGAACTCTTGAACCACTTCCAGAGTGTGGTCGCCAATATTGATGGATGGAGCATTTCTGATGTCCTGCCCCATGATGTTCGTTTTCTTGAGGCTGATGGTTAGGCCAAATTCATTGCAGGCAGCCGCAAACCTGTCGATGAGACTCTGCAGGCACTCTTTAGTGTGAGATGTTAAAGCAGCATCGTCAGCAAAGAGGAGTTCCCTGATGAGGACTTTCCGTACTTTGGACTTCGCTCTTAGACAGGCAAGGTTGAACAACCTGCCCCCTGATCTTGTGTGGAGGAAAATTCCTTCTTCAGAGGACTTGAACGCATGTGAAAGCAGTAGGGAGAAGAAAATCCCAAAAAGTGTGGGTGCGAGAACACAGCCCTGTTTCACGCCACTCAGGATAGGAAAGGGGTCTGATAAGGAGCCACCATGTTGAATTGTGCCTTTCATATTGTCATGGAATGAGGTGATGATACTTAGTAGCTTTGGTGGGCATCCAATCTTTTCTAGTAATCTGAAGAGACCACGTCTGCTGATGAGGTCAAAGGCTTTGGTGAGATCAATGAAAGCAATGAAGAGGGGCAAGCTTAGGTGCTTGCTGAGAGTGTATATAGTAACTGTAAATAACAGAGTTGTTAGTTAACCTAATCGGAGTCCAAGACTTTCTCTGGAATGCCCTACAACGCTGCTAATACAAACCCAGCAAAACAATATGGTGGCAACGGTGAAAGCGACCAGGAGAATTTGAAGATTTCCTTACCTTTGGAAGAAACACCAAGGGAACAACAGAGAAAGTTAAATACTGGCCTGGTACAGTAAGAAAAATTAACTGACAGAAGAGTCTGTGAAGAGCTCTGCAGCCTCTCAGATCACACCATAGCAGCGTGAGGCTCTGCGTCGTATTTCCAGCACATTCAGCAGTGGGGTTCAAGTCTTCATGCTGGGCGACGATCCAGGATCAGTGAGACTGGGAAACTGGCCATTTATTTAAATGACGCACTGGCAAAAAAAATCGTGTGCAGAACACGATCTCGGTCAAATCGGTGACTAGGGAGGCGAGTACAATCGGCAGCCATTTCTCAGCCTCGCCGAGGAGAAAAATCACGGTAATCATCGGAAAGCGTGGGAAAGGTTTGGGAGTGCGGGAAAGCCCTGAACAGAGCGTGAACACATTAAGCCATGCCTAAAAAAATTAAAATTAAACCCTAGCAAAGCCTATCAAACAAAAGGAAGCAATATGTATCCAAAATTGGGAATGCCTCAGAGTTTCCAGATAATGTCCCAATCAGGTCCAAAATTGGCTAGTATGGAAAAAAAGGTTCTTAAAGTTCAGAATTACTTCTCAACTCCAGACCAAGTCTGAAGTGGAGCAAGTGAACACCCTCCTGTATTCAGTAGGAGCGATAGCAGACGACGTAATTGTCTATCGAAAAATTCGAAGAGGTACTCCAAGCCTTTGATAAATATTTTAATCTCTGTACCAATAAAATATTGAAAGGAGCCAAATTTAATAAGTGGGCGCAGATGATTAGTGAATCTGTAGACTCCTATAGTAATGCCCTGTATAGATTGGCAGAAGGTTGCGAATACGGTGAATTAAAGGCAGAACTAATCAGAGACTGGATAGTCATCGGCATAGTGGATGAATCCTCATCAAACCTGTTGCAATCCAAGGAAGACCTTACACTGGAAAAGACCACTCGAACTGTAAGACAGGCTGAAGTTCACAAGCAGAATAGGGACATCCTATCAGCTGAAGACAAACCGTGGATGAGGAAGTGTACAATGCCCATCCAACTGTTTATATCAAAGCCAGGGAAACACTTTGAGGAACAGAAAAAACACAGGTGAGAAGGCACATGAAGTCGGAAAACCTTGCCAACATTGTGGAGCCAAGAAGACCCACAGACAAGAGCAGTGCCCAGCAAGAAAAGCTGAGTGTTTTAAGTGTGGCAAAACTGGACACTATGGGAAGATGTGTCACAGCAGCATTTCTGTACTTAAGGGTACAAAACAGAAGACCTCCTCGCAAAGAGCAGTGAATCAAGTACAGCAGTACCCATAAGAGAAAGAACCAGGAGAGTTACATATGAACATACGAATTAGGAGCAGGAGTAGGCCACTCGGCCTCTCGAGCCTGCTCCATCATTTAATAAGATCATGGCTGATCTGATTGTAACCTCGACTCCACATTCCCGCCTACCCTCAATAACCTTTCACCCCTTTGCTTATCAAGAACCGATCTACCTCTACCTTAAAAATATTAAAAGACTCTGCTTCCACCGCCTTTTGAGGAAGAGAGTTCCAAAGACCCACTAAGAGAAAAAATTTCTCCTCATCTCTGTCTTAAATGGGCGACCCCTTATTTTTAAATAGTGACCCCGAGTTCTAGATTCTCCCCCAAGGGGAAACTTCCTTCCCACGTCCTCCCTGTCAGGACCCCTCAGAAGCTCGTATGTTTCAATCAAGTCGCCTCTTACTCTTCTAAACTCCAGCGGATACAAGCCTAGCCTACCCAAGCTTTCCTCATAAGACAACATGCTCATTCCAGGATTTATTCCAGAAAACCTTCTCTGAATTGCTTCCAAAGCACTTACATCCTTCTTTAAACAAGGAGACCAATACTGTACACAGTACTCCAGATATGATCTCGCCAATGCCCTGAATAGCTGAAGCATAACCTCCCTACTTTTGTATTCAATTCCCTTCACAATTCCTCCCCTCTTGGGAGAAATCAGGAATCCAGACCATGATTTCTCGACAGCAGGCATCTACACAAATGAACACTGCACGAATTTTAAGCTTGACACAGGGACTAGCATCATGGTATTGTCTGACCAAGAGCCTTGGGTGAAGAGACATTATCTGCAAGCGACAGATATACAGTTGCATGGTCCAGGTGGGACACAACTGCGAGCAAAAGGCAAACTCCAAGCAACTCTTCAGCATAGAGGCAGACAACTGGTAGAGACCTTATATGTCTTAAACAATCAAGAATTTTCTTTACTGAGCAGGAATGCATGCTTGAAATGGCAGTTGATTGAAATGGTAGCCGAAGTCAAGCAAACAAAGGTAAACAATTCCTTCCAATCGCCAGCCGATGTGTTATCGAGGGCAACCGTAGATCATCCATCACGGGAAGATGCGAACTTCATAGGTGACGTAGAGCCATACTCACAACACACAGCACAAAGGTGGCCAGCAAACACACAGAAGTTGTGAGAAATATGACAAGCACAGAAGAATGACGAAGAGTGCATTCGCTTTAGGCAATATTGTACACATGGGTGACCACAAGAAAGTCCAGGAGGGAGAACAATGAAGATGTTCCATGAGTATAGGAAATACTTTACCATAAATGATGACGTAGTAGTTTACAATGACAGAATTGTTATTTCTACTTCAATGAGATCCAATATCTTAGATCGATTACACCAAGGACATTTGGGTGTAACCAAATGCAGAGCGAGGGCACAATCTTCGGTATGGTGGCCTAGGATATCTAAGGATATCAAGACCATGATGAACAACTGTCAGACATGCGTGATACAGAAGCCAGAACAGCGTGAACCGCTGTTGACTACCCAATTTCCAAATACACCTTGGCAAAGGCTGGGCATGGGTTTATTCATGTTTGGTGGGAAGTCATATATCATCATTATCAACTACTTTTCCAGGTGGATAGAAGTCAGACATTTAAATTCTAGGAAACCACCGAGGTAGTTATCAGAATCCTTATGGACATCTTCATGACACGTGAGATTCCAGATGAAATATTATCAGACAATGGACCACAGTTCGAGAATGAATGTTTTACCCAGTTTGCTGTGAAGATGGGCTTTTAGCATCTTACGAGCTCACTGAGGTATCCACAGTGGGGCAGAACAAGGTGCAAGGACCATAAAATCTTTACTCAAGAAAAATGAAGATCTTCCTATCTCACTCCTCGTTTATTGTTCAATGCCACTGCTGCGGGGATTATCACCGGCAGAGTTACAAATGAGAAGGAAGTTAAGAACACAGCTTCCAGTATTACCTCAACAATTAATGCCAGGATTGAAGACTCAAGAGTATGAGAAAGTTCAAGAAAGAGAAAACTCCTACAGAAGGCCCATCCTCATGCAGTTGAGGATTGTCCAGATTTTCCGTGGGAGGTTGAAACCTGGGGCTTCACCACTCAGGTCAGTTACCAGGTTGTGATTGGTGATGTTCGCAGTGAACCAGGATGGGCACCATTGGAAGATGAGGCTGTCGACGGTTTGTAGGATGTACAGTGTGTTTCAGTAGGGGCTCTGAAGTTTCAGGCGAGTTACATTGTTTTCTTTTGAGGTCCTGTATCAATGGGAGCCAAGGTTAGGGGCGGCACAGTGGCGCAGTGGTTAGCACCGCAGCCTCACAGCTCCAGGGACCCGGGTTCGATTCCGGGTACTGCCTGTGTGGAGTTTGCAAGTTCTCCCTGTGTCTGCGTGGGTTTTCTCCGGGTGCTCCGGTTTCCTCCCACAAGCCAAAAGACTTGCAGGTTGATAGGTAAATTGGCCATTATAAATTGTCACCAGTATAGGTAGGTGGTAGGGAAATATAGGGACAGGTGGGGATGTTTGTTGGGAATATGGGATTAGTGTAGGATTAGTATAAATGGGTGGTTGATGTTCGGCACAGACTCGGTGGGCCGAAGGGCCTGTTTCAGTGCTGTATCTCTAATCTAATCTAATCTAATCTAATATTGCACAAGTTAATTCCAAATGACAGTGTTAATAAGCCCCTCTTGCTCTATGGATACTAGTGTAGGCCTACACTTTGTAACTTTCCCTTGTTTTATGTCAGTTGGACATTAGGAAAACGAATTGGATTTTTAAGGTAATTGGCAAAAGAACCAAACACGAAATGAGGCGAATTTTATTTTTTTTAACGTGGCTAGATGAAATGATCTGGAATGCGCTGCCTGCAAGTGTGATAGAAGCGGATTCAATAATATCTTTCACATGAGAATTGGATATGTACTTGAAAGGAAAAAAAATTGCAGGGCTATGGGGAAAGAGCCGGGGAGTGGGACTAATTCGATCACTCTGTCTAAGAGCTGGCACAACCACAATGGGACGAATGGCCTCCCCCTGTACTGTATAACTCTAAGAAAAGGATCTCACGCTCCCTGTGAATTGCACAAAACCATTTGCAAATGCTGCTTCCCTTCACTAAATAAATGTTCTGTAATAATGTGATTGCCTTTGTAGCTACTGGGCTTGGAAAAATAACTTAGGCTCCTCTTCTTTTTATAAGATCAGAAGTGGATATGGATGAATAGGGCCATTCATCTTAGGTTAGCCCATTCATACTAAAAAGGAATCTCCAGCTACTCGCCTCAGAGTTTCCAGTTGTCACTTAAAGGATCTGAGAATTTGTGCCCTCCAGTCTCCAAACCGGAACTCTTGATAGGAGTATAATAAAAACAAGAGGCCATTCAATATTATTTATCCTCATAAACTTATAATCAACATTTCCATATCATAACACTCTTTATTCCACTATCTACTATTTGAAAAAATATTATTGCATGCTGGTAAGAACTCCATATCTCGCTATTTAATGGCATATAGTGTGCGGTTTGTGGCACTGTAATCGACTAATCCCCAATATCAAATATAGCAACTGGCATCGTCACTGGGTCAATATCCAGGAACTTCCTCTCTAACAGCACTGTGGGTGTACCTACAGCACTTGGACTGCTGCGGTTTGAGGAGGTAGCTCACCACTATCTTCTCGAGGGCAATTAATGATCGGCAATAAATGCTGGCCTTGCCAGTGAATAAATCCTGTGAATAAATAAATAAAAATGAAAAAATCCTTTTAAAATTTTGAAAATCTCAATGGAACAGGTGACTATATCATCTTACTTTATCTTCTGCTTTCCTTTTGGTTTCCTGGTCCATCCAGCTGAGCTCATGTAAATTCTGGACGAAAACTTCACGGATCTGCTCAATCAGTTCTTCAACCTGGAAGAAGGAGTGGACAAAAGGTTCATTGAAGTCAGGTGGGACAAAGGTGAGAATAAATGGGAACACTGAACATCATCAAATTAAACATTAAGTGTAACTGATTAGTGAAGGAAAAACTGTTTCCACTAGCAAGAGGGTCAGTAATCAGAGGACACAGGCTTAAGGAAGTTGACTGAAAATCCAGGGGGAGATGGGAAGATTTTTACACGATCTTGTTATGATCTAGACTACATTGCCTTTAAGGGTGGCGTAACATTCAAAAGGGAAGTGGATAAATACTTGAAAAGGATTACAAGGAAAGAGCAAAGCTCTTTCGAAGAGCCAACACAAGCATGATGTCCCAAATGGCCGCCTTCTGTGCCATATGATTCTATGATCAGAGATTGAGAGGACGAGAAAATGCTTATTTGTCTTCACAAAGGAGGACACAAATATCATACCAGGAATGTTGGGGAACACAGGGCTTAGAGAGAGAGAGTAACTGAAGGAAATCAAAGAAATGGTGTTGGGGAAATTGATGGGAATGAAGGCTGATAAATCCCCGGGGCCTGATGGTATGCATCCCAGACTACTTAAGGAAGTGGCCCTAGAAATAGTGGAAGCATTGGTGGTCATCTTCCAAGATTCTATAGACTCAGGAACAGTTCCTACAGATTGGAGGGTAGCTAATGTAACCCCACTATTTAAAAAGGGAGGTAGAGAGAAAACAGGGAATTAGAGACCAGTCAGCCTGATGTCGGTAGTGGGGAAAATTCTAGAGTCCATTATCAAAGATTTTATAGCAGAGCACTTGGAGAACAGTGGTAGAATTGGGCAGAGGCAGCATGGATTTATGAAAGGGAAATCATGCTTGACAAATCTACTACAATTCTTCGAGGATGTAACTAGCAAGGTTGATGAGGGGAAGCCAGAGGATGTGGTTTATTTGGACTTTCAGAAGGCTTTTGACAAAGTCCCACATAAGAGATTAGAATGTAAAATTAAAGCGCATGGGATTATGGGTAGTGTATTGCGATGGATAGAAAATTGGTTGGCAGACAGGAAACAAAGAGTAGGGATAAATGGGTCTTTTTCCGAATGGCAGGCATTGACTAGTGGGGTACCGCAGGGATCGGTGCTAGGACCCCAGCTATTCACAATATACATTAATGATTTCGATGAGGGAACTAAATGTAATATCTCCAAATTTGCAGATGACACAAAACTGGGTGGGAGGATGAGTTGTGAGGAGGATGCAGAGAGGCTTCAGGGTGATTTGGACAAGCTGAGTGAGTGGGCTAATGCATGGCAGATGCAGTATAATGCAGATAAATGTGAGGTTATCCACTTTGGTAGCAAAAACAGGAAGGCAGATTATCTGAATGGCTATAAACTGAGAGGGGGGAATATGCAGCGTGACCTGGGTGTTCTCATACACCAATCGCTGAAGGTAAGCATGCAGGTGCAACAGGCGGTAAAAAAGGCAAATGGTATGTTGGCCTTCATAGCGAGAGGATTCGAGTACAGAAGCAGAGATGTCTTGCTGCAATTATACAGGGCCTTGGTGAGGCCACACGTGGAATATTGTGTGCAGTTTTGGTCTCCTTAACTGAGGAAGGATGTTCTTGCTATAGAGGGAGTGCAGCGAAAGCTTACAGACTGATTCCTGGGATGGCGGGACTGACGTATGAGGAGAGATTGAGTCGGTTAGGATTATATTCGGTGGAGTTCAGAAGAGTGAGGGGGGATCTCATAGAAACCTATAAAATTCTAACAGGACTTGACAGGGTAGATGCAGGAAGGATGTTCCCAATGGTTGAGGAGTCCAGAACCAGGGGTCATAGTCTAAGGATACGGGGTAAACCATTCAGGACTGAGATGAGGAGAAATTTCTTCACGCAGAGAGTGGTGAGCCTGTGGAATTCGCTACCACAGAAAGCAGCTGAGGCCAAAACATTGTTTGTTTTCAAGAAGGAGTTAGATATAGCTCTTGGGTCTAAAGTGATCAAAGGGTATGGGGCGAAAGCGGGAACAAGTTACTGAGTTGGATGATCAGCCATGATCATAATGAATGGCGGAGCAGGCTCGAAGGGCTGAATGGCCTACTCCTGCTCCTATTTTCAATGTTTCTATGTTATAATGTAGGGATAGATTTTACAAAGTAATGCTCCAAGCATTAGCAGAGCGGAGCAAATGGAAAGTCATGTGGGACATACTGACTTTGAGCTGAATTGCCAGTAAATATTTCTGTTGCCTGAATCTTTGCACAAAGAATGCTTTGGGTAAAGTTCAAGTCCATTTTTGCTCCAGGAACTAGTTCATCTGAAATCATGGAGAAAATGAAGGCTGCACTCTTCTCACTAATGAAATAAATGGAATGTGTTACAAAAGACACTTACGGTAGATAGAGAGAAACTATTTCCTCTGGTGGCAGAGCCCAGAACAAGGGGCATAACCTTAAAATTGGAGCTAGGCCACACAGGGTAAATATCAAGAAGCACTTCTTCACACAAAGGGTTGTAGAAATCTGGAACTCTCATCATGAAAAAGCTGTTGAGACTGCGGATTAATTAAATATTTCAAAACTGTGATCATTTGACTTTTCTTAGGCAAGGGTATTAAGGTTATGGAACCAAGGAGGGTAAATGGAATAAAGATACTGATCAACCATCATCCAACTGAATGGCGGAACAAGCTTGAGTTGGGGTTAGAACAGGGTTAGACAATTTGCGATTATGAAAGCTGCATGTGTGTTTGAAGGGAAGCTGTGATGTGACTGGAACCATCATTTTGAGCAAGCTGAAGTTGGATCTGTGACTGTAAAAAGAAGCATCCCAGGATTGACTCCTGAAAAACAGGTGTTCCAAGTTCATGCTTTTGGAAATAATACAAATGGCTGTATCAGTACAGAACCTTACTATGGCCCTTTTGTAAAGAGTCATGGTGGACCAGATGACCAAAAAAGACAAGGTGGCAATTTTGGCAATGTGGAGGCTAATGGAAATGGTGAAGACACCTTTGACATGAAGGATAAACTGTTATATCTATCGGCAGACAGGTCCATTATTGGACGTACACTCGCGGTTCATGGAAAGAAGGTTGACTTGGGCAAAGGTGGAAATGATGAGAGCTCTAGATCAGGAAATGCTGGAGGACATTTAGCCTCTGGTGAGATTGGAACCACTAAAGAATGAAACTAATATATCTGTAGGGCCTAATCCTGCTCCGATGTTCCTAGGATTTTTAAAAATTCTTTCTCAGGATGTGGGCATCGCTGGCTAGGCCAGCATTTATTGCCCATCTCTAATTGCGCTTGAGAAGGTAGTGGTGAGCCACTTTCTTGAAGCGCTGCAATCCATGTGGTGTAGGTACACCAACAGTGCTGTTAGGAAGGGAGTTCCAGGAGTTTGGCCCAGTGACTGTGAAGGAACAGCAATGTAGTTCCTAGTCAGGATGGTGTGTGGCTTGGAAGGGAACTTGCAGGTGGTGGTATTCCCATGCATCTGTTGACCTTGTCCTTCTAGGTGGTAGAGGTTGTGGGTTTGGAAGGTGTTGCCAAAGAAGCCCTGGTGAGTTGCTGCAGTGCATCTTACAGATGGTGCACACTGCTGCCACTGTACATCGGTGGTGGAGGGAATGAATGTTGAAGGTGGTGGATGGGATGCCAATCAAGTGGGCTGCTTTGTCCTGAGCTTCCTGTGTTGAGCTTCCTGAGTGTTGTTGGAGCTGCACTCATCCAGACAAGTGGAGAGTATTCCATCACACTCCTGACTTGTACCTTGTAGATGGTGGCCAGACTTTGGGGAGTCTGGAGGTGAGTTACTCATTGCAGAATTCCCAGTCTCTCACCTGCTCATAGCCACAGTATTTATATAGCTGGTCCAGTTCAGTTCTGATCAATGGTAACCCCCAGGATGTTGATGGTGGGGGATTCAGCAATGGTAATGCCATTGAATGTGAATGGGAGATGGTTGGATTTTTTCTTGTTGGAGATGGTCATTGATTGGCACTTATGTAGTCTGAAAGCAACTTGCCACTTAACAGCCCAAACCTGAATGTTGTCCAGGTCTTGCTGCATTTCTACACGGACTACTTCACTATCTGAGGAGTCACAAATGATGCTGAACAACCCCACCTCTGACCTTATGGAGGGAAGGTCATTGATGAAGCAGCTGAAGATGATTGGGCCTAGGACACTACCCTGAGGATCTCTGCAGCAATGTCCTGGGACTGAGATGATTGACCTTCAACAACCACAATCATCTTCCTTTGTGCTATGTATGACTCCAACTAGCAGAGAGATTGTCCCTTGATTCCCATTGACTCCAGTTTTGCTAGGGCTCTTTGATGCCATACTTGGTCAAATGCTGCCTTGATGTCAAGGGCAGTCACTCTCATCTAATCCCTTGAGTTCAGCTCTTTTGCCTATGCTTGGATGAAGGTTGTAATGAGGTCAGGAGCTGAGTAACCCTGGTGGAACCCAACCTGAGCATCAGTGAGGACGTCATTGCTGAGTGCCGCTTGATAGCACTGTTGACGGCACCTTCCATCACTTTGCTGATGATCAAGAGTAGACTGATGGGGCGGTAATCGGCTAGGTTGGATTTGTCCTGCTTTTTGTTGACTGGACATACCTGGTAAATATCAGGTATGTTCATTCATAATATGCAATATCATAAAAGGAAAAAAAAGACTTGCATTTCTATAGCATTTCTCATGACCATCAGATGCCTCAAAGCACTTTTCAGTCAATGAAGTACTTTTGAAGTGTAGTCATTCTTGCAATGTGAGAAATACAGCAGGAAATTTGCACACAGCAAGCTCCCACAAACAGCAAAGCGATGATGACCAGATAATCTGTTTTTGTGATGCTGATTGAGGGATTGACAAGGACAACTCCCCTGCTCTTCTACAAAATAGTGCCATGGGATCTTGTATGTCCACCAGAGAGGGCAGATAAGGCTTTAGTTTGACATCTCATCCAAAAGACAGCATCTCTGACAGGTCAGTACTCCCTCCTGGAACCACAATCTTCTAATTCAGAGGCAAGCATGCTACCAAGTGAAGCACACCTGACACACTGTGGTATTCAATAACCCAGTAGAGTCCAGCCTCTGTTCTAAATGTATTTGAAAGGAGGTAATTTTAACTTTTGGCAATACAGTACATGATTAATAAGTTAAAGCAGAAGACACTATAAAAAAGTTCTTTGTATGTTAATGCCCTGAGTGATCCCAAATCTACCAAAGAACTGGTGGGGTTGGGGTGAGAAATGAGCAGAAAATCTAGTCCACCAATTTTAATGATTTTAAATTGGGAGTGCTCGAATCAGACATAATGGCGACCACACCTCACGATTTGATTTCTCCTCCTCTGTGTGAGGCTAAACAATAGGAGTGCAGTCTCGTAACTTTCATTGATTATACTGGTTCAATTCAAATTGACCATATTTCGAGCCCAAGTTACATTAGAAAGGTCGGACTTAATGAGATCCATTAGCTTAAAGGCAAGGGGAAAGCATCTAAAGATAAATGCTTGGGAGAACATTTGCTTCAAATATTATGAGACTGGCACACAGTTTATCTGATAGGAACTAAGTTTGTACCTTGGTGTACTTTGATAAATATGCTCTGTTGATGCTGTGTCCTCCCATTCGCTGACAGACAGGCATTTTATTTTTGATAAAAATACAGCTACGTTTTAACTCACTGTATGGCCTATTATGAAGATACCATCAATTATTAATTTGCGGTTTGCTAAAGCATTATTGAAATCGTTGATGTGCTTTCTCTTCTTTCAAATGCACCTACGATGTCCAGCCAGTTTTTGAAATACATGTCTGCCTGAAGGTCTGTTTGCATCTTTGCAGTTCACACAGACAGTACGGTGCCTGTAAAACTATCTTGTTTGTTCTGTCCAATTACACTTTCATTCCTAACATTGCAGTTAGTTAATAAGAAATAAAAAGGACACATTTGAAAAGAGCAGTGATTCTTCAAGTTCAGGCTGTACAGCTGTTAAATTATCACCATTCAGTGTTCCTTCAATAACTGTGTAGCTTTGCTTGTTTGTTTTAGCAACATTTTTGCTGAAATTCCTCAATTCATTTTTTAACCTGGAAAACTCCCTCCTGCTCCCACTGCAACTTTACACGGGCCGGCAGCAAGAAACAGCCCACCCACCCCAGGACAATCAAGGCCCTTAAGTGGCCAATTAACTAGCATTTAAGGGCCTCCTCCCACTGCCGCAAGTAGTTTACCTTCAGCAGCCGGATGGCAAAGGCCTCAGGAACCCCGGCGAGTCCCTAAAAACTTACATAGTTCCAGGGCCGTCCTTCACCTTGCATGCAATGGCTGGGTGTCTTCCCAGCAGCAGCCACCTCTCGAATAGCTGCTGGCCCACTGATTGGCCAGCAGCTCCATTAGGCAGGACTTCCCGCCCAAGACCAATTAAGGGCCTGGGGAGCGAAAAGTCCCAGCCTGGCTCCCCACGCCTGGTAGAGGAGGGCTCACCACTGACTTTTCAGCCGGTGGGTGTGGCCTCCCACCCAAAGTAAAATTCCAGCCTTGAATACAGAAGGCAGGCTGATACTCCAGTGCAGTACTGAAGGCATGCCGTGCTGTCGGAAATGCCACCTTTCAATTGAGAAGTTAAACCAAGGTTGCATCTGCCCTTTTAGGTGGGCATGAACAATTCCATCTCACTATTTTTAAGTAAAACAGGGGAGTTTTCCCTGGCTCCCTGGCCAATATGTATTCAACATCACTAAAAACAGATTATCTAGTCATTATCATGTTGCTGTTTGTAGGAGCTTGCTGCGTGCAAATTGGGTTCTATGTTTCCTTAAATGATTCCACTTAAAAAGTACTTAATTAGCAGTAAAATTCTTTGGAATGTCCTGAGGTTATTAAAGGCACTATAGAAATGCAAGTTCTTTCTTTCAGCAATAAGTTACTCAGAGGTCTGTAAAAGGTCCCACACTCACAGCACTTGTACAGGCCCCTCTTCCAATGGGCGGCGCAGTGGTTAGCACCGCAGCCTCACAGCTTCAGGGACCCGGGTTCAATTCTGGGTACTGCCTTGTGGAGTTTGCAAGATTTCCCTGTAACCGTGTGGGTTTTCGCCGGGTGCTCCGGTTTCCTCCCACTGCCAAAGACTTGCAGGTGATAGGTAAATTGGCCATTGTAAATTGCCCCTAGTGTAGGTAGGTGGTAGGGAATATGGGATTACTGTAGGGTTAGTATAAATGGGTGGCTCTTGGTCAGCACAGACTCGGTGGGCAGAAGGGCCTGTTTCAGTGCTGTATCTCTAGAAAGAAAAATAACCTTATGGAGGGACTTGGGACAGAAAGCAGTTCTAAAAGTTGGAAAACAGTCACGTCTCCCAATAGCAAATCCCTTGCTGCACACAAGCATAAAAATTCACAACTCACTTAAAATGTTCAAAATGATGAATATTACCATTTGTTTGCTCTCCCCAGCAAAAGCATCGTCTACGTATAGTCGTCCAACAGCTTTATCCATATTGCTGTTGACATAATTTGCACACTTTCTCCACACTGCATTTTCTGATGTTGTGCCATAAAGTGCCTATATGAAAAAAAAAAACAATTTTAAGAGAAAGGTGAGCTCAAACATTTACATTTCAAGGGCTGATTACACTAGGCTGGAACTGACCTCAACAAAATGGCTACCAGCACTGTGTAAGTGACCCACAATGGAGGAGAATCAGATTAGAAACAGATTCTGAAGAGCAGAGGTGAGTTTTTGATGACCTTTTTCAGAGTACTGAATTGTGGGAAATGCTTTCAGTATAATATTCCATTTTAAACTCATCTGGATAGGTTTTGATTTGCTTCGAAAGAATAAAATTAGTGATAGTGAATTGGCAGACTACTTCACATTTCTCCTGATTATATTTCTATTCAAAAATGTCCTCACATTTTTATATTAAAAATATTGCTAGAATGTTCACTTTTTGATTACAAACCCTACTTCTAGGTGTCATGATCTTTGGTCACACTTTTTACACTGTTAAAATTTGCCACAGTAAATTGCTATGTCAACAATTCCCATTCAGTTTTGCAATGTCAACTGTCATGGTGTAGTTTCAGGCTCCGGTCACTAGATGGCATCGTGGACTGAGTTTCTGATGTTTCTTTCCCAATTCTGTCACCATCTTGTGTGTAAAAGAAAAAATTATATTCATCAAAAGCTATGGGCGGCTCATGAGTATTTAAAAGAAATATACGACTCACCTTACGGAATGCTGCTCTTGTCTCCTTGTAGGCAGAGCTCAGACTACCAACGAGATCCATTACTTGCCTCCATATAATGTAGTTTTGAATATCTCTGCAGCAAATCACATAAGCAAACTGCAGTACGGTTTCATTACTGTCAACAGCCGTTCAATACCTCACTCAAGTTGCTGGTCTCTACATCTGAGCTAAGACAACAAGTAACGGCACACTATTTCATTGGGCAAGGCATCACAAATGACCATCACAATAGCATCCTGTCCTCAATTGACATCCATGCTCAACAATTTCTGATTGGATTCCCTATCTCTATGATCTCCTCAAGCCCTACAATCTCTGATCACTCTGTGTCCCTTCAACTCTGGCCTCTTGTGCATCTCCCACTTCCTCTGATTCACCATTAGTGGCTGTCCCTTCAGCCATTGATGCCCTAAGTTCTGGAATTCCCTTGCTGAACCTGTCAGCCTCTCCACCTCTCCTTCCTCCTTTAACATGCTTCTTAAAACCGACCACTTTGATGAAGCCTGTCCGAATATCTCCTACTTTGGATCGGCGTCCATTTTTGTCATATCACTGTCTGCTTTAAAGACGCTATATAAATGCAGGTTGTTGCTGTAGCATAGAAATCAGGAGTGACCTTTCCTCATTTCTCAGCTGCACATGCGCAGTTCTGGTCACCTCATTACAGAAAGGATGTAATTGCACCGGCGAAGGTACAGAGGAGATTTACGAGGATGTTGCCAGGACTGGAAAAATGCAGCTATGAGGAAAGATTGGATAGGCTGGTGTTGTTCTCCGTGGAACAGAGAAGGCTGAGGGGAGATCTGATTGAAATGTACAAAATTTTGAGGGGCCTGGATAGAGTGGAGGTGAAGGGCCTATTCACCTTAGCAGAGAGGTCAGTGACTAAGGGGCATAGATTTAAAGTGCCTGAAAGGGTAGTTGAGGCAGAAACCCTCAACTCATTCTAAAGGAGTCTGGACATGCACCTCAAGTGCAGTAGTCTGCAGGGCTACGGACCAAATGCTGGAAGGCGGGATTAGACTGGGTGGATCGCTTTTTGGCCGGCACAGACACGATGGGCCAGTGGCCTCTTTCTGTTCCTTAAATTTTTGATGATTCTTTCCCTGGCCTTTTATCTGAGGCTACGCCAGTTGAGAAGGGTTAAGTTATAATCATACTCTTTCTCACACATACAGACAACCACACATTACTTCTTGCATACAGACCTGGGTTTATATTTTTTGAGAACAGGCGCTAGTTTCTCAAGGTAATCTGGTGCATAAACAACAATTGGTTCCGAATTCGTCACGTTCAGAAGCACTGTCGAGAGGATTTGATTGATGAAATCACTCCAGCTGAATGACTGGATCAAGAAAAAAGAAATTGACTCTGTAATTTCATATGCACAAATTAATTTTAAAAAACTATGATTGCATCCTTTCACCCAGCGCAGACTTAATGGGCCTTTGCACTCACCACAAGTAAATACTTGGCTGCCAAGTGAAAGAAAACCAAGAAATAAAAAATTTAGAATCAGTAAAAGTGACCACAAAGCTCCTGAATTGTTAAAACACTTCTGGTTCACTAATGTCCTTCAAGGAAGGAAGCTGACCAGTCTTGCCCTGTCTGGGCTTATATATGACTCCAGTCCCACACCAACATGGTTGACTCTTAACTGCCCTCTGAAATAGTCTAGCAAGCAAGCCCCCAACCACTCTCTCAGGGCAACTAGGGATGGGCAATAAATTCTCACTTTACCAGCGATGCCCACATCCTGAGGATGACTAAAAAGGCGAAGAAAATGTTGATCTGAACTCCAAGTTCACAGCTCTTTACACTTTCTACCTTTCTTTTGTTCTTTTGGGCCTCCTTATCTCGAGAGACAATGGATACGCGCCTGGAGGTGGTCAGTGGTTTGTGAAGCAGCGCCTGGAGTGGCTATAAAGGCCAATTCTGGAGTGACAGGCTCTTCCACAGGTGCTGCAGAGAAATTTGTTTGTTGGGGCTGTTGCACAGTTGGCTCTCCCCTTGCGCCTCTGTCTTTTTTCCTGCCAACTACTAAGTCTCTTCGACTCGCCACAATTTAGCCCTGTCTTTATGGCTGCCCGCCAGCTCTGGCGAATGCTGGCAACTGACTCCCACGACTTGTGATCAATGTCACACGATTTCATGTCGCGTTTGCAGACGTCTTTATAACGGAGACATGGACGGCCGGTGGGTCTGATACCAGTGGCGAGCTCACTGTACAATGTGTCTTTGGGGATCCTGCCATCTTCCATGCGGCTCACATGGCCAAGCCATCTCAAGCGCCGCTGACTCAGTAGTGTGTATAAGCTGGGGATGTTGGCCGCTTCAAGGACTTCTGTGTTGGAGATATAGTCCTGCCACCTGATGCCAAGTATTCTCCGAAGGCAGCGAAGATGGAACTTTCTACCTACAAACTCCAATAACAGTCCGGAAAGATGGTGGTCAATTAAACAACTAACGGGGGTGGTGGAGGCTCCATAAACATTGCCCATTTTTCAATGCTAATGGGTCCAGAACGTGAATGCAAAAGGAAAGGCTGAAGCATTTGCAAGACATCTTCAGCCAGAAGTGCCAAGTGGATGATTCATCTCAGCCTCCTACTGAGGTCACAGATGCCAGTCTTCAGCCAATTCAACTCACTCCACATGATATTAAGAAATGGCTGAGGGCACTGGAAATAGCAAAGGCTATGATTCAAACAACATCCCAGCTGTACTGCTGAAGAACTGGGCTCCAGAACTAGTCACGTCCCTAGCCAATCTGTTCTAGCATAGCTACAAGACTGGCTCCTACCCCATAAAATGCAAAATTGCTCAAATACGCCCTGTCCACAAAAAAACAGGATAAATCTAATCCAGCCTACTCTCAATCATCAGCAAAAGGATGGAAGGTGTTGTCAACAGTGCTATCAAGTCACACTTACTCATCAATAAACTGCTCACTGATGCTGAATCTGGGACATAGACAGACGGGTGAAATGGGCAGACATATGGCAGATACAATTTAACATGGATAAGTGTGAAGAGGTGTACTTTGGGAGAAATCACATGGAGAGGCAGCATAATCTAAATGGTACTATTTTGAGGAGGGTGCAAGAACAGAGGGGTCGGGGGTGTATATTACAAATATTTGAAGGTGGCTGAGTAAACTGTTTCTCCAGGGAGCAGAGAAGGTTAAGGAGAGACCTAATAGAGGTATTCAAAGTTATGAGGGGCTTTGACAGAGTAAGTAGGGAAAAGCTATTTCCTCTAGCAAGTGGAGTGGTAACCAAAGGTCATAGATTTAACACAATTGACAAAAGAAAGCAAATGGAAATGAGGAGAAATTTCTTCACACAGAAGGTCGTTACGATTTGGAATGCCCAACCTGAATCAGTGGAATTAGATTCCATTAAAAAATACAATTGGACATGTATTGGAAGAGGACTAATTTGCAACGTTATGGGGAAAAAGCTGGCATTTGCCACTAATTTGGACAACTCTTTCAAAGAGCTGGCACAGGGATGATGGGTCAAATGGCCTCCTTCTTGGCTGTAAGATTCTATGATTCTTTTAAAAGCTTAAACTGGTTAGTGCCTTTCTTAAAATCTTGACTGCAGAATATCATGTTAAGTGTTTGGTCACTTATATCATAAATTGAAATTCCAAAGTCAGACATCGATGATAAATCATGACTAAAAATCTTGTTATAGTGCGTCATTCTAATATTATTGAATACTCTTGTGGAAATAACAAGCATTGAGATGGGTTGTAAATTCTTTCCAGACTATTTTGTAGCAGGTTAAAAATATTAAAATAACACTCACAGCATTTGATATGAACGTGTTAATCAGTGCTCCAAAAATAGCACACAGAGGAATTTCAACCTCCCAGGGGTGTTGGCTTGGAGTCATTAATGAACAGCACAGAGTGATCATAAAAGGAGTGCAGGGTAAACAAAATGGAAAAAGTTGGGAATTTGGTGCAGGGGAGAAGGACATGCTGCTTTCTCTCTCCAATACTTGTAGTGATTCATGTAAGCTTGAGGTAGGATGTTTTAAAAAAATGTTTGGCCAGTGTTTCCATGCTTAGTGCAAGTTAAGTGTGTAGAAAAAGAAAAATCTTTCAAAAACTAAAAAGTAGTTATAAATAATCTGGACTAAGACATAGCAGAGCAGTGTGTGTGTCTGGACTGCAGTATTTGAGAATTTGTGGACAGTGAGACTGTCCCAAGTGAACACATCTGCAGTAGATATCACCATATCGAACCTCTCCAGCTCAGAGTCATTGAGCTGAAGTGTGAGTTGGAGACACTCTGACACATAAGGGAAAGGGAATAGTATCTGGACAGTTTGCTCCTGCTTTTGGTCATACTTCATAGAGAGATGCAGGCTCAAAACATGGTTGGTGTGATCAATAGCAGGCAGAGTAATTGGACCCCAGGTAAAATAGAGAATAAAGATCCGCAGAAACTGATCCTATTCAACAGGTATAATGTACTGGCTACCTGTGATAAAGACTGTCAGAAGGACAGCCAGAATGCAGACCATAGCATAATAATAAAATCAAAATACTGCAGATGCTGGAAATCTGAAAGAAAAACAAGGAATGCTGGAAATACTCAGTAGGTCTGGCAGCATCTGTGGAGAGAGAAGCAGAGTTAATGTTTCAGGTCAGTGACCATCAGAACTGACAAATATTAGAAATGTAAAAGGTTTTAAGCAAGTAAAGCGGGGGTGGGGCTAGAGATAACAAAAGAGAAGGTGTTGATAGGACAAGGTCACAGAAATAACTGACCAGAAGGTCATGGAACAAAGGCAAACAGTATGTTAATGGTGCAGTGAAAGACAAAGCATTAGTACAGAGGGAGTGTGAATAGACTGTAAATTGGGGTGACAGAGAGACAGAGCAGACAGAGAGAGAGATAAAGGGAGAGAGAGAGAGAGAGAGAAAGGGGGACAGAGAGACAGTAGGGGGGACAGAGAGGGAAAGAGGGTGTTGGTGGGGGGGACCACAGAGAAAGCGAGGACGACACAGAGTGGGGAACAACATGGAGGGGGGGAATACAGAGAGGGGGGAACACAGGGAGAGAGACAGAGAGAGAGAGAGAGGGAGAGAGAGTGATCAAGATCACTCCTGACAGATGGACATCTATCTGGAATACTCCGTATGCTACAAGTGTGAGGGCAAACATTGACTACTTGCGCAAGCAAAATGGTGCAAGGTATCTCACTAAATCAGTGTCCAACATAGTGAAGAGAAAGTAAGTCAATAAATCTGTCTTCTCATTTAAAGCTTCTTCACAAAAATGTATAAAAATGTGCATTTGCTCTTGTTTTGATGAATGGTAAAATACATTTTAATTGCCTTTATCTTTCCAAAATTGTCTCACCGGGCCCCTATGCAAGACAAAAATTGTAATGTGCCCCCTACCCCACCCACACGAAAAGGTTGGACAACCCTGGCTTAAATTATGAGCAGAGATTATATAAACTAGGGTTGTATTCCCTGGAATTTAGAAGGTTGGAGTGTGATTTGATTTAACTTTTCAAGATATTAGGGTGAATGGATAGGGTAGATACAGAGATTTAATTTCCACTAGTTGGGCAGTCCTGGACCAGGGAGTATAGTCTAAAAATTAGAGTCAGACTTTTCAGAAGTGAGTTTAGGAAACACTTCTAAACACAAAGTGTGGTAGAAATTTGGAACTCTCTTCAGCACACGGTAATTGATGCTGGATCAATTGTAAGTTTTAAGTCTGAGATTGCTAAATTTTTATTAACCCAAGGTATAATGGGATATGGGGCAAAGGCGGGTACGTAGAGTTCGGTCACAGATCAGTCATGATCTCTTTGCATGAATGCAGCTTCAACAACACTCAAGAAGCTTGACACCATCCAGGACAAAGCATCCGACTTGATGGGCAACCTATTCACAAACATTCACTCTCTCCACCACCAACGCACAGTGGCAGCAGTGTGTACGAACTACAAGATGCACTGCAGCAACCCACCAAGCCTTCTTCGATCGCACCTTCCAAACCCATGACCTCTGCCACCTAGAAGGACAAGGACAGCAGAAGCATGGGAACAAAACCACCTGCAAGTTCGCCTCCAAGCCACACACCATCCTGACTGAGAACTATATTGTCGTTCTTTCACTGTCCACTGGGTCAAAATCCTGGAACTCCCTTCCTAACAGCACTGTGGGTGTATCTACCCCACATGGACTGCAGTGATTCAAGAAGGCAGCTCACCACCAGCTTCTCAAATGCAATTAGGGATGGGCAATAAATGCTGCCTAGTCAGCGACGTTCACATCCCATAAATGAATAGAATAATAAACATGCTGTTATGACCGAACCGGGAGGAGTGCACTGTTTACTCTCGTTCCACTTCTCCATAGGTCACAACATATATTTACATTTTTTCCCACTTACTGATACGGTCAATCATAGACTCTGGCTGGAATTTTACACGCCCCAAACGAGCGGGCTGAGGCATGAGTTGGGGGGGTGGGGTGGGTGTAAAATGGAGTGGTGGGCTGGGGGGATTGGGGGGTGGTGCTCTTCCTGACCTTCTCCCACCCCGTTGCAAATTTACACAGGGCAGCGGCAAGAAGCGGTCCACCTGCCCCAGGCCAATCAAGGTCCTTAAGCGGTCAATTAACTGCCACTTAAGGATCTCCGCCCGCCACCGTGGGTATTTTACGCTTGGCTGGCGGGCAGCTGAGCTTTCAAAAAGCCCGCCTCGTGAAACAGGCAGCGTTCTTGCAGATTGTGAGGTGGGGGGGATCCCTCCTGATCGGGCACGCTGTGCCATACGGAGGGCCGCACCTAAAGCCCCAACTGCCCCCAATGCACAACACTCCCCCCGCCCCTCTAACTGACCCCCCCCCTTGCCTCGCCGGGGCCCAACCGGTTGTTCCTGGGAAAGGCCTACGTTCTTATCTTTTTTCCGGGCTGTCCTTCATCTTCGTTCCAATAGGTGGTGTATTCCCAGCAGTGGCCACCACTCCCGGTGACTAAGCTCCATTAGGCGGGACTTCCTGCCCAAGACCAATTAAGTGGCTGGGGAGCATAAAATCCAATCTAGATCCCCAGGCCCAGTGGAGGCGGGCTCGCCACCGACTTTTCGGCCAGTGGACGGTGCTCCCCTGCCCAATGAAAAATTCCGGCCTCTATTTTTATCTCAGAATCAAACAAACCAACTAGGTTTCTTTAATAAACAACAAAGTTATCAGTTTACTATAAAACAAGTCTTTACTGGTCATGAAGCAATGTATAAACACACAGATTGAAATAGAAATGTTCCCTTCTTACCTTAGCTCCTCAGACACACACACACACACATACATATACACCTACATACACCGGTTAACCAAAAAAAAGAGAGATTTACTCTTTAGAGCTCTAGTACAAAAAAACAAAAAGAGTACGTTGGCAAAAATACTTGCTAACTCTTGAAGAAAAATAGAGAAGATATGAAAAGATGGCAGATATCTTTTTTGGTTTGGTGTCCCGAATACATATGGTTTTACACCCTGCTGATCTTACTCCTTATTGAAGTCAACAGAGTGCAATATAGGGTACGTGTAAAACCGGCATTCCTATCGAGACCATCAGATTCCATAAGGCGAGATTACATTAAAATTGCCTCCAAATCTCTGTTCAAAAAAATCAGACAAAGGAATGTCCTGTGAGCATATTGAACCAGCATTGCTAATAGTAATTCCAAGGCAAAATTGGACCAAGGAAGTTGAAAAGATGAACTGGACAAAGCTGTGCATTGTAGCTGTAGGCTGATCAGTGTTGGCTGCACTAGAAACTTGCAGTTTCTATATTTTAAAAGATGTGACTCCCTTTAAAAATGTGCAAAGAATTAGAATTAGCTTTTAACAGCTCAGCAGCATTAAGTGCATTGCATCATTGAAATAATGAGATTATACTGGAGAATGTGGGTTAAAAATTGAAACTGTGGCAGTTAATTAGTTCTCACCTTCTGGTTACATTAGCATAGGAACAGGAGTAGGCCATTTAGCCCCTTGAGCATGTTCATTATTTTATTTGTTTAAGGGATGTAGACGTCGCTGGCAAAGCAGTATTTGTTGCCCATCCCTAATTGCTCTATGGACTGTTCCCAGGGACACACACTGAGATAAGCATCAACTGCTGCTGGAGGACCGTCAACTCGGTAGAAGACGCTCTTTGGTCTGCCCGGTCTTCCAGTGCAAAGAGCTGTCGACGAACGAGTGTTGCAGACTGGCACATTCCAAGATCCAAGACTATGTGCTGAGGGTCGCACTAAAGCTTGGGGCAGCTGCCACAAAGGCTTAACGGGGAAAGACCACTGTGTAAGGTCCTACCTCTATAGTATACCAAGAGGCTGGAAACCTGTAAAACCCCTTGGGCTCTAATCACCAGGGAATGTTTGTAAATCTACATTGCAAATATAACCTGTAAAGGAAAGTGTATATTGTATTGAAAGAAACTGATCTGTGTTATACTATATGGAATGCCAAATTTGAACTGTTATGACATGTATTTTTACAAATTTTATGAATAAAGCATAATTTTGGGGGAAAAAATGAACAGGAGGAGGCCATTCAGCCCCATAAGTCAGGTCTGCAATTCAATTACATCATGGCTGATTTGTATCTCAACTCCATCTACTTGCTTTGGTTGTGTAACCTTTAATACCCTTGCCTTACAAAAATCTATCCAGTAAAATTGCTGATTCAGTGTCACTGCTGGCAAGTGTGGGCTCAGGACCCCCATGTGGTCCTGATGTCGGGGTCCCGAGACCCATAATAAAATCCTGCCTAATGAGGCTACAACAGACCCAGACATGGCGTGAGGAAAAACCCAGTGGTAGAGAGGTTCAAAGCCATCTTGTTCCTCCCAAGCATGCTTAGCTCACCACATGTCATAGACTAGACTAATACCTGGGATGGGCGGGTTGCCTTAAGAGGAAAGATTGGACAAGCTAGGCTTATATCCGCTGGAGTTTAGAAGTCTAAGAGGTGACTTGATTGAAACATATAAGCTTCTGCGGGGTTTTGACAGGGTGGATGTGGAAAAGATGTTTCCTCTTGTGGGAGAATCTAGAACTAGGGGTCACTGTTTAAAAATAAAGGGTCGCCCATTTAAGACAGAGATGAGGAGAAATTTTTTCTCTCAGAGGATCATGAGTCTTTGGAACTCTTTTCCCCATAGGGCTGTGAAGCAGAGTCTTTGAATATTTTCAAGGCAGAGGTAGATAGATTCTTGATAAGCAATGGGGGTGAACGGTTATTTGGGGGGGTAGGCTGGAATGTAGAGTTGAGGTTACAATCAGATCAGCCATGATCTTATTGAATGGCGGAGCAGGCTCGAGGGGCCAAGTGACCTACTCATGCTCCTAATTTGTATGTTCGTATGTTCATATGTTTGTTCAAATTGCTTATACATTGGATCCCAAGGTGTTATTTTCTAAAAGAAATCAATCTAATTTGCATTTGAGAGCAGTGCCAGAATGCTGGTGTCGTGCAGCATAATAGCACCACTTGGCATTGACACTGGATATCAGTGGGAATAGTTTATATTTCCTATCCACTGACTTCTGTGTCTTTGACAAGACACACACTATTTCATTCAAGAAAGCTTCTTACCTTAGCATCAATTATTAGAGGGAAGTGTCTGGTCAGGTTGGACAAAGTCATTTTGTTGTACAGTTGATTGGGATCAGTTCTATCTTCAGATTTGGTTGTTGCCTATCAAATAAAATATTTAAGTATGAATATTCCTTTTATCTTGTTTCAAAATTACCATACATTTTGTGGTATAACACTCATTTTCTTCAACCAATAATTGTCCAAAAGTGGACAGTACATGTTATTAGGTGTCAGCTGTGCCTCAGTTTGTAGCACTCTTCTCTCTGAATCAGAAAGTTGTGGGTTCAAGCCCCACTCCAGAGACTTGAGCGCCCTACCCGATACTCAGTGCTGTACAGAGGGAGCACAGCACCTTTGGCAGTGCCATATTTCAGATGCAATGCTAAATCAAGGCCCTGTCTGCCCTCTCAGGTAGGTGCAAGATCCCATGGCACAACTGCAAGGAATTCTCCTGCTCAATATTTCATACTCAAGCAACATAATTAAAAAAAAAACGATCTGCTCATGATCACATTGCTGTTTGTGGGACCTTCCTGTGGGCAAATTAGCTGCCATGTTTCCTACAACAGTGACCAAACTTAAAATGTACTTCATTGGCTGCACAGCACTTTGCCGCATTCTGAGGATATGGAAGATGCTATCATAGAATCATAGAAAGTTTATGGCACAGAAAGAGGCCACTTGGCCCACTGTTTCTGTGACAGCTGAAAAAATGAGCCAGCCAGCCTAAACCCACTTTCCAGCATTTGATCAGTCGCCCTGTAGGTTACGGCACTTGAGGTGCATATCCAGACACCTTTTAAACGAGTTGGGGGTTTCGGCCTCTACTACCCTTTCAGGTAGTGAGTTCTAGACCCCCACCACTTTCTGGGTGAAAAATTCTTTCCTCATCTATATACATGCAAGTTCTCTATTTGGAATGTGAGAACAAGTTGGAACTTCCTGTTTTATCATTCTGGGTCTAGAAGGTTGACAGAACAAAAACAAAAAAAACACACACAAATATGGCATTTTTCACCAAACCAGGACTGGAAGGACAAAGAGCAGGAAGCAGGAGAGGGGGTTGTAGGCCAATTAAGCTGCTAGATTTGTGAGGATGTTTTTGGAGGTGACAATTTGAAATGAAAGTTTGGAGCACAGGGGCATGGTTGCTGAACAGTGGGACAGGAAACGGTCAGATCAAATTGCAATTGCCACTTCGCTGCTCCATTGCGCAAAGTGACTGTTCTCTAAAGGGGAAGGGGGGTGGAATTATTCTTTCAACCACATATAGGACAATGTTGTAATTAACAAACTGCCAGTAACGCAACACACTCAGAGATCAAAGCAGGGTGTTTGTAGAATTCTATTAGTGGTCGTTAGGAACAGACTGATTTTCATAAAGAGGGAACTTTATCCCTGTAAGTTATTAGTCTAGCATTGCTATGAAAAAAGAAAATCAAAGCGTGCCTTTTGCACACTAAAGATTTTGCTGATGTTATTGCACCAACATTTAACATCCTCAGACCAAGTTCTACTCAAAGAAGTTTAAAAAGAGGCATTAACAACAAAAACAACTTGCATTTATATAGTGTGTTTAACATAGTAAAATATCCCAAGGTGCATCTCAGGAACAATACCAAACTAGTTTTGACAGCGAGCCACATAAGGAGATGTTAGGACAGTGACTGAAAGGAGCATCTTAGAGGAGGAGAGTTGAGTAGAGAAGAGGAGAGGTTTAGTGTTGGAATTCCAGAGTTTAGGGCCTAGAGAGCTGAAGACATGACCGTCAATGGCAGAGCAGTGAAATTTGGTGGTGTGTAATTTATTAACACATTTATTTTAAACAATTTAGCTGTGTGGTAAAATAGTGGACAAACCAATGCTATCTGAATGCATTAATTGTATGTAAAGCTTAATTTCTTGGACATGGAAGTGTAATGTATTCTCTAATACCAGACTAAAGGTGAGGACTGTTGTATTGAGAATAATTTAATATCATCTTCAAAGGATGCTTATGAAAGAGCAGGTACTTTACTATATTCAGCATTAAAAATAATGCACGGGGGCGGGGGTGGGGATAATTCTGTCATTGCGTGACAGAGTAAAATGGGTGATAGTGAGTCAGCAGCCTGCTTTACATCTCTCCTCATTTTTATTTTTGTTGACTTTGAGCCAAAATGACTCCCACTGAATGTGGGACAAATTACAGACTCGCATGAATTGTGTGTATTAAAAAGCTCCATATGCTTTGGAGCATTGAAACAAAAATTATAGCATACAGAATGGGTGGATTGCAAACAGCCCATCTCTCCTTCCCCTTCTCTTTGTAAAATAGGCAGAGGTACATTTCCCAGTGTCTTGGGCACATGCCAATGCCTCACCCAAGCTTTGATTCTAGCCAACAAAGGGTTAATTTCATGAGGTTCCACTGTATGATGCTCATGAGCCAGTTCAGAGATAAGTGTCGCCCTAATCCTCCAACCTGTGCTCACTGCTAATGAGGCTTCATGTCTCAATAGGGGCAACACAGGACAAATTAAATTTTCCTCTCATTCGCTATCTACGTGCATGCGTGACTGGAAAGAAAGAGGAAGACTTGCATTTATATAGCACCTTTCACAACCTCAGAATATTCCAAAGCACTTTACAGCCAATGAAGTACTCTTGAACTTTGCTCCTTCTTGTAACGTAGAAAAACATTGTAGCCAATTTGCACACTGCAAGATTCCAGAGACAGTTTACTCTATTTGAGGTGATGTTGATTGCCGGATAGATATTAGCCAGGACACTGGGCCGAGCTCCCCAACACTTCTTTGAAATAGTGCCGCAGGGTCGTTTACATTCCCCTGAGGGGACAGGCAGGGGCACTGTTTAGCATTTCATTGGAAAAACTGCACCTACAACATGGCACTACTCCATCAGTTCTGCCTCAAAGCATCAGCCTAGATTTATTTACTCAAGCCACTGGAGTGAGACTTAAACCCATTACCATCTAAGTCAGAGGGGAAAGCAGTATCCATAGAGCCAAAGGATCAGGAGCTGAAACTCTGAGTTTCCTCCTTCCAAACCTAGATGCCAAGACCGATAAAATAACTCTACCACCCCCGAACACCCGCTTCCCCATCACTCAGAACAGACCAGGATTCTTACTCTGTATGGCTCAGTCACCAACTGGACCATGGGGTGAAGTCAGACCACCATTTCTTATCTAGACAAATGAGGCAGCACAAGTGGCAGTAAAAAGAAAAAGGAACTTACATTGGCTATTTCTTTCTCCAGCTGCAGGACAGCATCCATTTCCCGTTTGATTTCAGAATTAGTCACGTTTAAACCTTTATCCTTACGAACCAATGTAGCCACTTTCGTCATGAACTGGGAGTAAGCTTCGCATGACTGTACAGAATCAAAAGAAATAAACGGATGTAGCATTCCCTTGGAAAAATCCCAGGACCATATCAGCTTTGTTATAGTAGTATATAGCATCACCTCTCAGTCTTTCTTCTGCACAAACCCCAACCTACTCAGTTTTTCCTGAAAATGACCTCTCAATTCTAGTATCATCCTTGCAAATCTTTCTTGCAGCTTCCCAATGCCTCTATATTCCTTTTATAACATGGAGACCAGAATTGTACACAGTACTTACTCCAAGTGTGGTCCAAACAAGACTCTACATAAATTTCAACATGACTTCTTTGCTTTTGAATTCTAATCTTTTACAAATGAACTTGTGCTTTGTTTGCATTTTTTATTGCTTTGTTAATCTGTGTCGCTACTTTAGTGGTTTGTGAATCTGCACCCCTAGATCCTTTGCTCTTCTACCCCATTTTATCTTCCAAACAATATACACCTATCAGAATGCATCATTTAACAGTCTTTTGGCATTTACATGTCCATTCTGCAAATTTATTAAGGTCTTTTTCTATTTTGTCACAATCTTCTTCAGTATTAACTATTGTTACAATCCTGTGTTTTTTTTTTCTCGGGAAATGTTGAGGTTCACCTTTAAGGCTGTAAAAGATCAGTAATTCTTTAAGGCAGTAAGCTCCAGAGACTGTAAGCCAAAGTACATTCTGCCAACAACAACCATACAGAGAGGGAGAACAGGACTTCAAATGCATCCATTTTGACTTTGAAACTGGCTAGCAGAGACACACAGTTGACAGACGGATCTGGCACGTGAAGGAAATAGGAGAACTCTCTCTAATTCAATTTAGACCCTGGGTAGTTTTTCTCTTAAAATTCTAAAAGCTTCAAGCCTGATTAATTTCTTAAAGAAATAACAGATTATTGATCTACTGGGTTCATCGCTGGACAAAAGAAGAGTTTAAAACTAGAACTGCTAAACTGAACTGCTGAATTCCTATCTCTGGAAGGACCTTCAGATTCATCTGACCTTGGAAGACTGCAAGTGAACTTTGACTGTGTTGTATCAGAAGACCATTTGTTGGAAGAGTAATCTGCAAAGACTTCATTGTTTTTTCAATTTTTTCAGGCAGCTAATTAAAAACTAAACTACTGTTAGTTTGAGTACATGTATGCGAATGCAGGTGTTAGTTTTTTAAAGTAACAAGTTATAAGGTCTTTAGATATTAGTTTATCTTAGTAGTGTTTAAGATTTTAGTTTTTTTAATAAACAGTTAATTCATTGATATCTAAAGATATCTGGTTTGCTTCGCCTCATTTGGGGGTTACTAGATTGTTTCAATTCGGCTGCTGCTTTCTTCGATTTGGAAAGCTTAAAGAAATATAATGCAGCCTGTGGAGTGAAGGGACTGAATTGACAGTGCATTGCTCCCACCGCAATCAGAATCATATATTTTGATTGGGGGCTTTGTCCTGAGCAGTCGTAACACTATACCTCCCAATTTGGCGTCATTCAAAAGTTTTGATATATCAGATTCATATGGGAGAAAGGAACAGAAGGATATGTTGATACAGTGAGACAAAGTAAGGTGAAAGGAGGCTTGTATGGACAGTGGACAGGATACTTGTTGGGCCGAATGGCCAGTTTCTGTGCTGTAAAATTCTATGTAATTCTGTGGAGAGGTAGGTCACACAAGCCCTGATTTCATTGCCTACACAAACTGCTTCAAATAACTTTTTAAGTCTTTTCACAAACTGGATTCTCAACTCAAGATGGTCCAGAACTCCTGCTTCTCATTTTTCCTTCTGATTGTGATGTGTTTTCTAAATTGATCGCTTGCTGAATTTATGTGCTCACTGAAATGAATTTTTATTAGGAAGGAGTATTAAGGGTTAGGCAACCAAAATGGGGAGAGAGAGTTGTGATACAAGTCAGCCATGATTGAATTAAATGGCGAAACGGCCTGAAGAGATGGAATGGCCTACTCCGATTCCTAGGTTCCTTAGCATCAACTTCAGGAGAGTAAACACTTGCTGAATGTGTCCATCGAGAACTGGCTTAACACTGCATGAGGATACTTTATGTACAGGCAAATCAAGTAGGCTTCTTTTCTGGCATTCTGAGGTGGATTCAGGTTTAAATATCCTGTGTCGAAATAAACTCCACTTCTTAGTCTTTCAAGCTCTGCCTGTGATTCCAAAAGTATTACTTTCAGTCAATTTGAAATAAAACAGCCTCAAATATATTCAGATAATAGGACAATGCTGTCCAATGGAAATTGCGAACTAACCGTAGATGTGGCTATGGTGACACTGTTTTAACCTCTTACCCTAATTTATTCCAAAACATTTTACACTAAATACAGGTGAATAGACTGCACATGTGTATATTCACTTAACACTTATCACCATAGACTAACCAAGGAAGTAAAGCACTTGCAACGATCAAAGAATTCTCAACAGCCTGCTTTTCGTCTTAACATTTTGCCAACAAACGTTCAAGAATGGTTCAAGTTCACATGCACAAGCCGTGCGAGTACGGGTATGGAGATCACAGGCCCAACACTGACTGTGTCTGCTACTCATTTGTTATTTAGGAAAATTAGCCACATCTGGAATTCCAATTACCACATGTGTTCGAAAAGACTGCGTTGGGAAAGGTAGCAGCCTTGGTTAAAAGCGAAAACAGCATCTTTGAAAAAACATGCATGCACAAAACAATTTATACACTGGGCATGGTGCTGCAGAGATTGCTGCATAAAGTGCATGGCCCCTTCACATTGAGGGACCTACAGCCAGCACTGCAGAATCATGTCCTGGACCAGCTTGGTCAGAACAATGCACCGTGTCTAGCTTAGTGTTTACTGTTTCTTGTCAGCAATCAAAGAATTAATGGTTACTTCTAAATTGTCCAACATCTGGAGCACTTATGAAGCCAGGAACCCTAATTACTCACCCTTGTTACCAGTAAAATTCAGTGATAATATAAAACAGAGCTAATTATCAGCAGCGTTATTAATAAAAGTAACGATAGCAATAAACAGGCTGCTGTGGCTAACCAATTCCCCCTCCCCCAGGGACCTATGCTAGGTCTTCTGTCACTTGTAAACTTAAATAGCTGAAGATACTGCATCTGGAATGTATATGGTCTCAGATCATGCAAAGCAGTGTCGTGCAGGAAGAACTTGGTTGTCAGCTATGGCTCAGTGGGTAGCACTTTTGCCTCTAAGTCAGAAGGTTGTGAGCTCATCCTCACTCCAGAAACTTGAGCACATGATACAGTCTGACACCCCCATTGTAGCACAGAAGGAGTGCTGCACTTCTGGAGGTGCCATCTCTCAGAAGAGATTTGAAACAGTGGCCCTGTCCAGCCTCTCAGGTGGACGCAAAAAATTCCATGCCACTACTTTGAAGAAGAGTAAGAGAGTTCTCCCTGGTTTCCTGAGCAATATTCATCCCTCAATCAACATCACTAAAAATGATTATCTAGTCATTGTCACATTGCTGTTTGTGGGATCTTGCTGTATTCAAATTGTGTGTATCCTTCTTTACAACAGTAACTACACTACAAGTATATTGCATTGGCTGTAAAGTGCTTTGGGGCATCCTGGAGTAATGAAAGGTGCTGTATAAATATCACATTCTCAGGACCTCCAAAAGTGTGGTTGCAAAGAACGAAGAACAGTACAGCACAGGAACAGGCCATTTGGCCCTCCAAGCCTGTGCCGATCTTGATGCCTGTCTAAACTAAAACCTTCTGCACTTCCAGGGACCGTATCCCTCTATTCCCATCCTATTCATGTATTTGTCAAGATGCCTCTTAAACATCGCTATCATACCTGCTTCCACCACCTCCCCCAGCAGCAAGTTCCAGCCACTCACCACCCTCTGTGTAAAGAACTTGCCTCGCACATCCCCTCTAAACTTTGCCCCTCGCACCTTAAATCTATATCCCCTAGTAACTGACTCTTCCACCCTGGGAAAAAGCTTCTGACTATCCACTCTGTCCATGCCACTCATAACTTTGTAAACCTCTATCATGTCGCCCCTCCACCTCCGTCGTTCCAGTGAAAACAATCCCAGTTTATCCAACTTCTCCTCATAGCTAATGCCCTCCAGACTAGGCAACATCCTGGTAAACCTCTTCTGTACCCTCTCCAAAGCCTCCACGTTCTTCTGGTAGTGTGGCGACCAGAATTACACGCTATATTCTAAGTGTGGCCTAACTAAAGTTCTGTACAGCTGCAGCATGACTTGCCAATTTTTATACTCTATGCCCCGACCGATGAAGACAAGCATGCCGTATGCCTTCTTGACTACCTTATCCACCTGCGTTGCCACTTTCAGTGACCTGTGGACCTGTATGCCCAGATCTCTCTGCCTGTCAATACTCCTAAGGGTTCTGCCATTTACTGTATACTTCCCAACTGCATTAGATCTTCCAAAATGCATTACCTCACATTTGTCCAGATTAAACTCCATCTGCCATTTCTCCGTCCAACTCTCCAACCAATCTATATCCTGCTGTATCCTCTGACAATCCTCATCATTATCTGCAACTCCACCAACCTTTGTGTCATCTGCAAACTTACTAATTAGACCAACTACATTTTCCTCCAAATCATTTATATATACTACAAACAGCAAAGGTCCCAGCACTGATCCCTGCGGAACACCACTAGTCACAGCCCTCCACTCAGAAAAGCACCCTTCCACTGCTACCCTCTGTCTTCTATGACGGAGCCAGTTCTGTATCCATCTTGCCAGCTGTTACAACTGTTCTGCCCCACTGTGTGAAGGAGGTTCCCACAACCAGCAATGAGATAAATGGTCAACCTGTCCCATTCCCTGATAATGTTGGTTGCCTGCTCCTCTTTGAATGGTGTCATGGGACTAAAACGAACCAGGTAAACTAGGACTGAGTTTGACAGCCCACCTGGAAGCTGTCGCTTCTGCCACAGTCCCATAGGCTCTGGCCTAACTTGTCAAAATGGTAATTTATCTTTTCTCTTCTCTCTCCCTCAACTTACTATTGCTTCAAGAGGAGCACTCGTGGTTGTCCTCGGGTTGGGAAACTCTTCTTTTCATGTTGAAAAGAAAATTAGACAGGGTGTATAACAGGCAGCCAAAGACTGCCATTTTTTTGCGCCCTGCCAAATTTGACTCTTTGAACCACTACCCTTACTCAAGTGGCAGCTTGGCTCAGTTGGTAGCACTCTTTCCTCTATATGTGAAGGATTTGGCTGCAGTAGTTCAGAATTTGAGCACACAATCGAGGATAACACTCTAGTGCAGTACTAAGGGAGTGCTGCATCATTAGGGTTGTCATGCTTTGGATGAGATTTTTTTTAACATTAAGGTAATCATGGGATATGGGGATAGGGCAGGAAAGTGGAGTTGAGAAAGAAGATCAGTCATGACCTTATTCAATGGTGGATCAGCTTGAGGGACCATTTGGCCTAATCTTGTTTTTATTTCTATGTTCTTCTGAACTGGTAACTTATTCCCCAGCTCTCATTACCCTTTCAGTCAAGAGGTGTCACCTGACTTTATTTCACCCTCCTAACCACCTCATTTAAAATTTGTAGCCACTTGCGATATGAACTCTTTGCTACGGTACACAGCTTGCCTAAATCAACTCGGTCACTTTGTAGTCTCCTCATTCCCAAGGACAAGGTAGACAACTTCTGTTACTCTGCTCACAGGCACAGCTGCAAAGTTAATTTAGACAACCTATTAGCAGTTTTTAAAGGGTCAAAGGGGAGTACAATTTAAAGGCCAGAAATTACTGTGAGCAATATTACCACATGCGACCTCTTAAAGCATTTGTACACTTTCTGGTCTGCTATTTTAACAGATGTAATGAATGCTTTTATTTTAAATAGCTTAACACAGCCATGAGAACAGCAGACAGAACATGATACAAATGAGCATATTTGTCTGCCCATAATCTCCAGTCCATAATGCTCCAAGAAAATGTTAACAACCAGCTCCTCAATGGCATGCTGGGTACATGCACTGCCGATGCCATCAAATCACTTGTCAGCACTCTAATTTCAAAGGGATGAGAATAGAACCAGGGACGATAAACTGGAAAAAAAAACATATTGATATACAAAGAGATAGAAAAGCCATGGGATATATTTAAAAAGGGGATCAAAAGAGTTTTGTAGAATTATATTCCATTAAAAAAGAGCAAACTATCCAAAATGAGACACCATGGATGAATAAAGAAAGGAGGGCAAAACTGAAATAAAGAAAAAGATATACTCTAAATCCAGGGACAATAAAGGAGAGGATGATAAACAGAAATACAAAGAGGTTAGGAAAGAAGTAAGCAAAAATTTTGAAAAAACAAAGAGGAACAATGAAATTAAACAATCAAGCAATATAATAAGAAATAGCTAAGTATTCTAATAGCTAAGACACAGAAGAATATATTTTGATAGGTTGAGATGAAGTTGGCAGGAAGAGGTTCATGTGGAGCATAAACAGTGGCACAAACCAGTGGACTGAATAGCCTGTTTCTGTGCTGTAAATTCTATATAACTCTCTCCAGACCCACACACGAAGATTTCCACTTGGTTGAGATACTGGAGGGCTGCCAGTGGTTGTGGAAAGGTGCCTCAACAAGGAACTGGCATCTTTGAGACCCAAGGGGAACAAAGAGATGAATATTGGAGAAGACAGAAGAAGTCTGGCCAGTACTGGAGTGTAGCTTTGACATAAATTCCCATCTCACTGCCTTCCCACCCATTGTTCGAAAACAAAATCATGTAATTAATCCTTCTCAGTTCCAAAATTTGAAAGTTAGCCAAATATTACATGCTGTGATAATACTCATTAAATAGGTTATTTTAAAATAATTTATATATCTGCATTTCAACAAAGGCTCAACAATGGGAGAAAGACTATCGTGCTCATAAGGTTATAATTTGGGAATGTTTAGAATGTTATGAAATCTGGATGAAATCATTGCCCATTTGTCTTTTAATATAGCCAATAAACATTTCTGCATCTCAAGAGCTCCTAATTGTCTGCAAGTAGCCTGGGTTACATTCTGAACAAGAACTGTGGTATTAGTAAGTTAGTATTTTCCCAGTAATAGACCCCTTAGCAATCGACAATACTGGCCATATTTCCATTTTACAGCCTCCTTGAGTTAAAAGTTCAAACATCACAACATCTGCAAAAACAGAACAAATGATCTCCAGTAATTGTAATCATTACAATTGATTCATGAGCTTGTGATCAACAAAGACTGTTGACATAGTATCAAAGAATCAAGCTCCATATGTTAAGCCAGTGCCTTTTCCAAATTTAACAGCAAACAGATTGCAGCAGAAGGTCTTCATGAGTTTAACCGTAGGAAATGTTGTGTATGTTAGCACTGAAACCTGAAGAATTGTCAGACACATGATTGGGAATCACTTTGGTATCGGAGACTCCTAGGTAAACACAAATCTCTGTTGCAGTATCTACATGTCGATCAGGCTGTGATATAGTCCCGGAACAGATTTACACTGTACCACCAGTGTAGGCTATTCTGTGCCGACTATGTAGGTTTATAAATATAGCCGTAACCTATCCTGTGCTATACCTGACCAAGACATAGTTAATAATGTGTGACTGAATTAGGAAATGATTATCTTGCTAAGCACTGAAATCTCTCACCTTCACGAACACAACATTCTCCATAATAATTTTTTTACAGTAAATGTGTTAAAGAGTGCAGATTTGGCTGCTTGATTGGCACTCCATCTACCACCCTAAACTCTCCACCACTGGCATACGGTGGCTGCAGAGTGTACGTCTACAATGCAGCAACTCACCAAGGCTCCTTCAACTGACCTTCCAAACCCACGACCTCTACCACCTAGAAGACCAAGGACAGCAGGCACATGGGAACACCACCACCTGCAAGTTCCCCTTCAAGCCACACACCATCCTGACTTGGAAATATATTGCTGTTCTTTCACTGTCGTTGGATCAAAATCCGGGAACTCCTTCCCCCAACAGCACTGTGGGTATACCTACACCACATGGACCACAGCAGTTTAAGAAGGCAGCTCACCATCGCCTTCTCAAGGGCGATGAGGGATGGGTAATAAATGCTGGCCTTTCTGGGAATGTCCACATCCCACGAACAATTGAAAAGAAGATTAAAAAATACAAGTTGTGGGTGAAAGTCTCACTCCAGAGATATGAGCACAAAATCCAAGCTGACACTCCTGGTACTGAGGCAGTGATGCACAGCTGAGGATGTCTTCTTTTGGATATGAAGTTTAATCTGGGGCCCTGTTTGTCCTGTCAGGTGAATGTAAAAGATCCCATCATGTTATTTGAAGAAAAGCAGGGAAATACTCACTGGCGTCCTGGCCACTAGTTATCACTCAACCAACATCACTAAAAACAGATTACCTAGTCTCTTCATTGGGTTGAAATCCAGATTCATTGTACCATCTTCATTCTTCTCCCTCAAACTTGGAATGCTTTATATTTCTCTGTGTCTTCCCTTCCTCCGACAGTCTACAGGCTTTTAAAACCCAAACAAGGCATTGCCAAGCTATTGACTAGCTTTCTTTAGCTAAGAATTGATTAGATAATCTTTTGAACATTGGTGCACCTGAAGCCTTATCCTTTCACTGAGGCTTCTCAATAATGAAGATTACAATAAACAGTTTCCATAGGACCAAAGCTGTGAGATTACCATTTGGGATACTGGTTGATGTGTTACCAGTATGATAGATATCAGTTTCCTGGAATTATGCATCACAGAATGAGGCTATTCAGCCAATAGTACTTCTCCTGGCTCTTTGAAAGAGCTACCCAATTGATCCCACTTCCGTGCTCGTTCCCCATAGCCCCATAAATGTTTCTTTTTTGAGTATTTATCCAATTCCTTTTGGAAAGTTCCCTCTGAATCTACTACCACCACCATATCAAGTGCAGTAAAAGCTTTGTTATCCGGCACTTTACCAACTGGCAAACTCTTATTATCCAGAATTTCCAAAATCTTCTAATGCTCTCCCAGGCCGTGTTTTCCCAAGTGCAGTCAACTGTTCTCGGCATTAGTGAGCGATGCTCATTGGAAAGGTCTGACTCTCGTGAGTACAACAGGTATATTGTTGCGCTGACCCCAAAGGAGTAAAGGAAAATAAAAAATCGGCTTTCTCAATGCCGGGCCCTGGGTACCCTTCGGTCCTCCGGCAATAACCTCGGGACGGAAGGTCCAATCTCCATACAGACAATGGCAGGTGACAGGGCTCAGTGAGATGCGATGAGCTGTACCAGTGCCCCATGGCTACACCTCTGCTCTGCCAAGTGACAATAGGAAAAGTGAAAACTGCTTTGTGTCTCTTGAATCCACAAGGCCAAGGCTGACCATCTCCGTGTGTCAGTTGGTGATAGCAGGGCTCAAGGGGCATCCAATGATACTAGGGTTCCGAAGAAGGGTCACTGACCCGAAACGTTAACTCTGCTTCTCTTTTCACAGATGTTGCCAGACCTGCTGAGTGGTTCCAGCATTTCTTGTTTTTATTTCAGATTTCCAGCATCAGCAGTATTTTGCTTTTATGATACTAGAATCAACCCAGTCGGACACCGGGAAGCCGGTTGGGAGACTTGGCAACCTGTCGGGTTGGACCACTAAGAACTGCGGGAACTAATGTTTCCATCTGCGGCTGGAAATGCTACCTTGTCTCAGTGACTGGTTCCCCATTCACTAAAATGGGATTCTTGGTCCCTGTAGTCAGTCTTGTTTTGCTCTGGAGCTCCGCATACAATACATGATAAACCGAAATGTTTGATTATCCAGCCCCTCTCAGGTCTGACACATGCCGGATAACAAAGCTTTTACCATTCCAGATCCTAACAATGTAAAACAAATTGCCCTCATCTCCCCATTGGATTTTGTCCAATTATCTTAAATCTGTGCCACTCTCCTGCCAATGGAAACAGTTTTTCCTTATTTATTCTATCAAATCCTTTATAATTTAATGTTTGATTAACTATATAGTCTTTGTAGAAGATTTAAACTATTTGAAATATAATGAGGAATGCTACATACCTCCTTATAAGCACCTGTGCATTCATAGTAATCACGGGAAGGCAGGCCAAGGTTGGGCTGGTCAATCTGTTAATTCACCAAATGTTAAAATATGTTTAATGTTTTGTCGATTCCAGCTTCTTTACTCTAATCTTGAGCCAGATTTTGCGGCAGAAATAATGTCTTGGTAATGACATGTACGGTTGGCAATGTGCTAATCGGCCACTTCAGGGAATTAAGAGACGCACAGTGAGGCTGGAATTTTACATTGGGTGGGGCCAGCCAAAATGTTTGGGGCGAGACTGCCTCCGCTGGGCCAGGGAGCCACTCTTTGATTGTATGTGATCCAGGCCCTTAATCGGCCACAGGCAGGGCTTCCGCCCCTCTGAGGGGTGCCTGAACAGGAGGGCCCCCTCCAGCCCACAAAGAGGCCACCAAGTTTTACAGAATGGCCTCCAGAGGGTCCTGAGACACCTGCCTGCCACTGGTAATATACCAGCGGCGGCAGAAGGTGGTGCTTAAGTGGCAGTTAATTGGCCACTGAAGGGCTTTAATTGGCCTGGTCGGGCCATTTCTCACCACCGCCGCCCCTCGTAAAATTGCACCAGGGGCAGGAAGGGAACAGGAACAGCATCCCCACTCAATTTCATGGCCCACCCGCACCTTCATCCCACTCCTGCAGGGGGTGTAAAATACCAGTCTGAATTGCAAATCTTCAGAACTAGCTGGTCGATTTTCAGTCCTCCAGTGTTTGCCTCGCACAAACGGCATCTTGTGCTTAGCCTCCTCATTATTTTTCAGAACTTTTGGATTTGCACATTAATTACCCATTAAACTCGCTGCAGAAAGTTAAGACTGGTAACTAACAACGCAATTAACTTTTTTACTCACACAATAATTATTAATGCGATGCCAATCAATCTCTCCACCCCAGAAATTAAATTATTTAAATTGTAAGATGGTAAATCTTTCCTAGAGATTTAAAAATGTCAGATTTTAATTATTTTTCCTTTCTGCCTTTTTTCTCTCTCTCCTCAATCCTTAACTCATATTGGTTGAAGAGATAGATGGTTGGTCCCATCGTTCACTGAGGTCCCAGATGCCCCGTTACCCGTTATCAGCTTGCAATTCCCACAAGTTATGGCCAAAAAACAGTTGAGCTGAAGAAAAAGTGTAACTAATGGGGCACAACATGAGATGGCTTGCTCCAGTGAGATCCGAGCCTCCCAAGACTATGTGTTGGATTTTGTTGGGCCCCATGTCGTGGGGTTGGAGGTGAGGGTGCATGGAGTATCGCAAGAGGTGGCAGGGGACGGCGGGGCAGAGGACCCGTCAGCACCCTGTCACCCAGCAATCTTCCCAGGTCAGGGTAGGTCAACGGCCTTCCCGCCCACAGGCCAATTGAGGCCCTTAAATGGCCTATTAACAGCCAATTAAGGGCCTCTTCCCAGTGCTGCTGGGATCTTACCAGCAGTGGGGGGGCCTCCACCATGTGGGGAGGGCGTCTTGTAAAACAAGGCACCATCCCTGCAGGCTTGGATTGGGTCCCTCCTTCGTGGGCAATTTGTGGCCCATGGAGGATGCCCACTGGGAACAACTTTACCCCCCCATCCGGACTGCACGTCCACCACCCCCCCCCACCGCCCCCCCTCATTGGGGCCTTTTAAACTGGCCCAGGGGACCTCGCCTCACCCATCTATGGTCCAGGGTTCCAGAGCTGGGCCTGGGTCCAAGGCCTCTGAAGTACCAACAGTGGCCACCACTCCTGGTAGCGCTGCCAACACTGCTGAGCTGCAGGCCCTCTGATTGACTGGCAGCTCTTGGAAGCAGGATCTCCGTCCATTTGAAGACTTTATAAAGGGACAGGGATCCTGCCTCCTGAAACTTCAATTTAAAAAGACCGGCGGATCACTCGGGTGTCTGCGAAAATGGAGAGATGGGTTTCCCCCCACCTTTTTGGCCCGGGGCCCCGCCTCCTACACAAGTTCCAGCCCCCTATGACTGGACCTGCCCAATTTGCCTCTGTTTAATTTTAAATGGAAAAAAATCAGATGGATTCTGTTCCCATCCTGAATCCTCCTCTCCTGATTTTTCTCCTTGCGATCTGCACAGATGACGCCTCAAATTCAAAATCTACCCCAATGTGCCTTTCTCAACTGAGCAAAAATATGTTTGAAATTTGTATGCTATATGTAAAAATAATAGTTTGCAAATAAATTAATCTAAATGGCAATATAACAAAAATGAGCGTTAAGAAAGACACTTACGTGGATTATGTGAGCATTGGAGTTTTTGTCGTCTGTCCCAACAAAAAAGTCTATGATGACCCGCTTTCCATACTTGGCGGTCATTTTCCCAATGACAGCCTCAAGTGTCCAGTTTTTACCTAGGAGAAAGCAAACACAAAACATGATTAGAGCAAACTGGACGACCTTCAGTTCAAAGAATATTCCCTTACCTCGCCCAAAAATAAAATTCCCTTGAGCAGCTTACAGAAAATCGGTCACCTTCTCCTTGGGAATGAGGAGACGACAAGGCGACCAAACTGATTCAGGTAAACTGTTATCCATAGCAAAGAGTTCATAACGCGAGCAGCCACAAGTTTAAAATGAGATTAGGAGTGTGGAATGAAGTCAGGTGAGGCCTCTTGGCCCAAAGCTTGATGAAAACTGAGGAATAGATTATCAGTAAAAACAGTGAAAGTGGAAGGAAGGTTCTAAAAATCAACTATGGAGGGGGAGAAAAATGCTCAGCAATGGTTTGGGTGTCCTCTATATACCCTGTCTGATCTTCCTTTCCATTGTCTAATATCAAGGGCTATGAACACTATACGAGATGCTTCCTTAATAGAGACATTAAGCATTTTATTAAAACAGGTGAACACTGCCACTAAAATAGAAAAAAATTAGTACACATTAATATTTTTGGCTAAAGTATGAGTCGCTTGCAAAGGGGATTCATTTAGCAAATTGTGCTGTGCCTATGTGTGTGTGTGAGCGTATGAATGTGTGTGTGAATCAGTGTTTATGTGTGGCATTGTACATTTGGAGTGTAGATCAGTCCTCGTCATTCTGTCAGTGTAAAAGATATCCACTCCAAGTAGGAGTGAGTTCCACATTTTCACCAGTCTCTGCAAATAAATTCTTCCTAAATTATTTATTTGATCTTTTAGTGGTATCTTACATTTATGTTGCCCTTGCTCTGGACTCACCAACAAGTGGAAACAGTTTATTCACACCCACACTATTAAGTCCCTAAGGGCAGCACAGTGGCGCAGTGGTTAGCACCGCAGCCTCACAGCTCCAGGGGCCCAGGTTCGATTCTGGGTACTGCCTGTGTGGAGTTTGCAAGTTCTCCCTGTGACTGCATGGGTTTTCGCCGGGTGCTCCGGTTTCCTCCCACAGCCAAAGACTTGCAGGTGATAGGTAAATTGGCTGTTGTAAATTGCCCCTAGTGTAGATAGGTAGTAGGGAATATGGGATTACTGTAGGATTAGTACAAATGGGTGGTTGTTGGTCAGCACAGACTCGGTGGGCCGAAGGGCCTGTTTCAGTGCTGTATCTCTAAATAATTAAATATTCAGGAGTTCTATAGGTCTCCTCTTAGTCTTCTCTTTTACAGAGAATAAAACACCATCCTGCTTAATCTTTCCTGATCGATGCATCCTCTTGGTCTGGTAACATGCTTGTCATTGTTTTCTGCACTTTCTCCAATATTTCAATGTTATTTTTATAGTCTGGAGACCAGAACTGTGCATTATACTCAAAGTGTGGTCAAATCAAGTTTCTCACATATATTTAATGCTATCTCGCTGCTTTTGTGTTCTATTTCCCTAGAAACGCATTCCATTACTTTATTTGCGCTCTTAATGGCCTTGCCAACTTGTTGCTACTTTTAGCCATTTATTTATCTGTATTCTCTGGTCATTGCAGCACTTCAGGAGACTCGCCTCCCCGCGAGTGGCTCTCTAGCAGAGCAAGACTACACCTTCTTCTGGCAGGGCAGGGATCCTGAAGAACCAAGACAGCATGGAGTGGGCTTCGCCATCAGAAACTCCTTGCTCAGCATGATAGAGCCTCCCTCAAATGGCTCGGAACGCATACTGTCCATCCGACTGCTCACCACCTCTGGTCCAGTACACCTACTCAGCATCTATGCTCCAACACTCTGCTCCCCACCTGAAGCTAAAGACCAGTTCTATGAACAACTCCATAACATCATTAGCAGCATCCCCAACACCGAACACCTATTCCTGCTGGGGGACTTTAATGCCAGGGTTGGGGCCGACCATGACTCATGGCCCTCCTGCCTTGGGCGCTATGGCGTTGGAAGGATGAATGAGAACGGGCAGAGACTGCTTGAGTTGTGTACCTATCATAACCTCTGCATCACCAACTCGTTCTTTCACACTAAACCCTGTCACCAGGTTTCATGGAGGCACCCAAGATCACGTCGTTGGCACCAGCTAGACCTCATTGTCACAAGGCGAGCCGCCTTAAACAGTGTTCAAATCACACGCAGCTTCCACAGTGCGGACTGTGACACCGACCACTCCCTGGTGTGCAGCAAGGTTAGACTCAGACCAAAGAAGTTGCATCATTCCAAGCAGAAGGGCCACCCGCGCATCAACACGAGCAGAATTTCTCACCCACAGCTGTTACAAAAATTTCTAAATTCACTTGTAACAGCCCTTCAAAACACTCCCACAGGGGATGCTGAGACCAAGTGGGCCCACATCAGAGACGCCATCTATGAGTCAGCTTTGACCACCTACGGCAAAAGTGCGAAGAGAAATGCAGACTGGTTTCAATCTCATAATGAAGAGCTGGAACCTGTCATAGCCGCTAAGCGCATTGCACTTTTGAACTACAAGAAAGCCCCCAGCGATTTAACATCCGCAGCACTTAAAGCAGCCAGAAGTACTGCACAAAGAACAGCTAGGCGTTGCGCAAACGACTACTGGCAACACCTATGCAGTCATATTCAGCTGGCCTCAGACACCGGAAACATCAGAGGAATGTATGATGGCATGAAGAGAGCTCTTGGGCCAACCATCAAGAAGATCGCCCCCCTCAAGTCTAAATCAGGGGACATAATCACTGACCAACGCAAACAGATGGACCGCTGGGTTGAGCACTACCTAGAACTGTACTCCAGGGAGAATGCTGTCACTGAGACTGCCCTCAATGCAGCCCAGTCTCTACCAGTCATGGATGAGCTGGACATACAGCCAACCAAATCGGAACTCAGTGATGCCATTGATTCCCTAGCCAGCGGAAAGGCCCCTGGGAAGGACAGCATTACCCCTGAAATAATCAAGAGTGCCAAGCCTGCTATACTCTCAGCACTACATGAACTGCTATGCCTGTGCTGGGACGAGGGAGCAGTACCCCAGGACATGCGCGATGCCAACATCATCACCCTCTATAAAAACAAAGGTGACCGCGGTGACTGCAACAACTACCGTGGAATCTCCCTGCTCAGCATAGTGGGGAAAGTCTTTGCTCGAGTCGCTCTGAACAGGCTCCAGAAGCTGGCCGAGCGCGTCTACCCTGAGGCACAGTGTGGCTTTCGTGCAGAGAGATCGACTATTGACATGCTGTTCTCCCTTCGTCAGATACAGGAGAAATGCCGTGAACAACAGATGCCCCTCTACATTGCTTTCATTGATCTCACCAAAGCCTTTGACCTCGTCAGCAGACGTGGTCTCTTCAGACTACTAGAAAAGATCGGATGTCCACCAAAGCTACTAAGTATCATCACCTCATTCCATGACAATATGAAAGGCACAATTCAACATGGTGGCTCCTCATCAGAGCCCTTTCCTATCCTGAGTGGTGTGAAACAGGGCTGTGTTCTCGCACCCACACTTTTTGGGATTTTCTTCTCCCTGCTGCTTTCACATGCGTTCAAATCCTCTGAAGAAGGAATTTTCCTCCACACAAGATCAGGGGGCAGGTTGTTCAACCTTGCCCGTCTAAGAGCGAAGTCCAAAGTACGGAAAGTCCTCATCAGAGAACTCCTCTTTGCTGACGATGCTGCTTTAACATCTCACACTGAAGAATGCCTGCAGAGTCTCATCGACAGGTTTGCGTCTGCCTGCAATGAATTTGGCCTAACCATCAGCCTCAAGAAAACGAACATCATGGGGCAGGATGTCAGAAATGCTCCATCCATCAATATTGGCGACCACGCTCTGGAAGTGGTTCAAGAGTTCACCTACCTAGGCTCAACTATCACCAGTAACCTGTCTCTAGATGCAGAAATCAACAAGCGCATGGGTAAGGCTTCCACTGCTATGTCCAGACTGGCCAAGAGAGTGTGGGAAAATGGCGCACTGACACGGAACACAAAAGTCCGAGTGTATCAGGCCTGTGTCCTCAGTACCTTGCTCTACGGCAGCGAGGCCTGGACAACGTATGCCAGCCAAGAGCGACGTCTCAATTCATTCCATCTTCGCTGCCTTCGGAGAATACTTGGCATCAGGTGGCAGGACTATATCTCCAACACAGAAGTCCTTGAAGCGGCCAACACCCCCAGCTTATACACACTACTGAGTCAGCGGCGCTTGAGATGGCTTGGCCATGTGAGCCGCATGGAAGATGGCAGGATCCCCAAAGACACATTGTACAGCGAGCTCGCCACTGGTATCAGACCCACCGGCCGTCCATGTCTCCGTTATAAAGACGTCTGCAAACGCGACATGAAATCGTGTGACATTGATCACAAGTCGTGGGAGTCAGTTGCCAGCATTCGCCAGAGCTGGCGGGCAGCCATAAAGACAGGGCTAAATTGTGGCGAGTCGAAGAGACTTAGTAGTTGGCAGGAAAAAAGACAGAGGCGCAAGGGGAGAGCCAACTGTGCCCCAACAAACAAATTTCTCTGCAGCACCTGTGGAAGAGCCTGTCACTCCAGAATTGGCCTTTATAGCCACTCCAGGCGCTGCTTCACAAACCACTGACCACCTCCAGGCGCGTATCCATTGTCTCTCGAGATAAGGAGGCCCAAAAGAAAAAGAAAAGAAATTCTCTGGTCTCTTTGCTCCATTACCCCATTTAATGTCTTAGTTTCCAAGGAATAAGTGGCTTCTTTGTTCCTCCTACAATCTCACACTTTGCGATGGTCAATTTCATTTACCATTGATCTGCCCAATCTGCAAGCCTCTTGATGTCTTCCTGTATTTTGGTGCAGTCCTCCACATGATTAGTTATATACCCCTCAATGTTGATATCGCCTGGAAATTCCGATGCCACACCTCCAATTTTGGAATCCAAATTATCTACATGCATGGCCAACTGCAGTGGCCCCATCACGGAGCAGCAGTGGATCGACAATTGCACAGCTGGCATGCGCTCATTGCTCAATTCATGACTGTGTGCTGTTTATATTAACCTGAGGGGCTTCCTTTCTTCAGCTTGACAATTTCGATAAGAAATAAAGATGCATCAAATGTTCTAAAACCACTTTCTGATCTTACCGTGTTCCTTGTCCCAGTTGTCTGTTGCGACTGGCCATTCAAACACACCGGACAGCATGTTAATTAATGGTGCCCCACCTTTGCTTTCAATTGCAGCTGAAGTAAAACAAGGACAAGCGTTAGCACATGTCAAGGCAGCCATAAAAATGGTTGGGTTAGTCTCGAGATCATCACTTACTTTGATTCGTGCATGACTTGTACAGTGTCTTTGCTTTCTTAATCGCTTCAGGATCTCCGTTATCTGGCTTCTCAAGGACATCTAGAATCAGTGTACAGAAGAGAAATAAAGTCATCAGGTTGGCTGAGACACATTTTTGGTAAGTTGATGTAATTTTTTTTCCACAACCACTTAATGGTAAGAAGGTATTTCATCCAAGGATTGACAAACATAGTAACAGTAGGAGCAGGAGTAGTCCATTCAGCCCTTCAAACCTTTTCTGCCATTCAATCAGATTGCAGATGATCTGCCTTTGCTGCATATCCTTTGATACCCTTCCTAGTGTTGCCTGGAGTATTTCTTTATGAGCGCTCCTTCCCTTTGAAACATTTTCATTTCGAGATCGTCAGGAGATTATCTAAGATTAGGAATTTCATTTTAAAGTCCTACAGCTTGACACTGCTCTTTGAATTGTGCCTGCTATCTCTCAATCTCAGATGTTTCAGGTTGCCAACTGTGGTTGGACATAATTTGGTCATCACATGACCTCCAACTGCCCCCCCCCCCACCTCTGACCGCGCCCCCCCCCCCAACCCACCCCCATGAAGCTCCCACACTGGTTACCCAATAAGTCCATCCTCACGGACTCTTCATTACCCCGATTGAATGATTCTTGGCTGTTAGTCAAACAGTTTCTTTCCTCCTCATCACCAGTACTTTTTATAACTAATAAATTAAAACACTCAAAGAAAAGGAACTCAAATGCAATTATTCTCCTGTGTTTGCTCTCAGCAGCATCCAGTGAATTACTCTTAAATTCCTGGAGACTCCAGGTCAATACTGTAGGGTTGGCAACCTTAGCTGGGTCGTATTGACGTCTTCACACCAGCTGCTAGTACCACAGCAATAAGCCAACTCACACTTAACAGCAGTACAACAGTGCTCAAGCATGCCTATTGCATTCCAGTACTCGATGCAGATACGAAGCTGTAAAAGTACATCAGGACAGTTTAAAACACATGGCTGCTGACAGATAAAACAGTCCAGCTATGCAAGCTCTCCTAACAGCTTATAAATGAGCAGGTTTCAAGAGAATGACCTTCAACTCCAATTCCTCTCAGGTCAATCCATGCTTTCAACACCAAGTATTATCTGCCACAGGTCACAGAGCCACAATCGGTACTTCTGGCATTTTCATAAAGTTGTTGTGAGGACATAATTTAGACTAACATGAGCACAGACCATTAACCTGGTATCAGCTGTGGCTCAGTAAGCAGCACTCTTGTTTTTGAGTCAGACTTGGTTATGGATTCAAGTCCCATGCCAGAAACCTGAACATGGAATCCAGGCTGACATTGTCAGTGCTGGTATTGAGAGAGTGCTGCACTAATGGAAGTGCCGTCTTTCTGATGAGATGTTGTACTGATTCCCTGCCTACTCACTCAGGCAGATATAAAAGATACCAGAGCCCTATTTTGAAGAAGAGTTATTGTCAATGGCCTCGGCCAATATTTACCTCTCAACCAACATCCTTAAAAACAGATGATCTGATCATTAGCTCATTGGTGTCTGTGGGATCTTGCTGTGCGCACATTGATAGCCCTGTTTCCCTATCTTACAACAGTGACTACACTTCAAAAGTGCTTCATTGGCTCTAAAACACCTTAGGAGATCCTGAGGTCATGATAGACGTTATATAAATGCAAGTCCTTCTATCTTCCATTCTTCAAGGAAGAATTGTGGGACCAAATATTTTCCTTTCCTGTCAGACTGAGCACAAGTTGGATGGTGGGCAACCAAGGTGGGCTCCTGTTCGAGGAACCAGAGCCTTCCTGTATGTGCCACTTAAGTCATTACCATGATTAGCAATGCTCTGAAATGCACCCCCCCCCCCTTCCCCCCCAAACCCCCTGGTGGAAAATACATCCTTTCCAAAGAGTTTGTGTTCAAAACTGAGGGAGGAGAGTGAATCATTAATAGCTTCCAACAGTTGCAATGTCCTCTGGCTTTGGGGTGTTCTGACTGCTGTCCAAAGCAGAAGATGGCAGAGGTCTTGTCGCCAGGGCGGAAAGTGGGGCGGTGACCCCACTTCAGAGGGTAGTGGGTCCCAGGGCCACATTTTACAGTTGCCAGCCAATTACGTGGCTACCACTAGGGCTGCCGTCCAATTAAGGATGGTGGCCCATCCTCAAGAACTGCCAGCCCAAGCAGAAGACCGGTAGCTCAGCAGCGCCACTGGGAGCGGTGGCCATTGCTGGGGCTGTACCTGGAGGAAGAGGGCACACCGTTGGACATGTGCCTGTAAAGTAAGATAATCAGGATCTGGGGACACTGGGACCAGTCATGCTGTTCCCAGCAAGGACGAGGGGTGAGCAGTCACTGAGGGTAAGCATCTTTGATGCTGCGGGTGCTGCCATTGCTGCTAGGGGCTCCTTCCATGCCCAAAGAGTGTGTGAAGAGGAGGGTCTCCCCTGAAGCCCACTATGAGAGTAAAATACCTTTAATTGGCCACTTATGTGGCTCAACTGGGCTCCGGGTAGGCCTTGTACCACCTTTCCCACCGCTGACAAACTGGCATGGTGGGGGGGAAGACATTGGGCACACCACCTGCTGCCTTCCAACGTCATCTTGACAGCCTTCTTGCATCCCAGCTCAGCCCCAAAGGCCACATAAAATTTTGGTCATAGAAACATTACCGGAAGAGATATCCAGCCTAATCCTACTTTCCAGCTGTTGGTGCTTTGCCCTGTCGGTTAAGGCACATCCACATATTTTTTAAATGCAATGAGGGTTTCTGCCTGTATCTCCCTCTCAGGCAGTGAGTTCCAGACCCCCACTTCCCTTTAGGTAAAAGCACTTCTCCTCAACTCCCCTCTAATTCTTCTACCAATCACCTTAAATCTATACCCCGGATTATTGATCTGTCTGCTAAGGGAAAAAGGTTCTTCAAATTTGCTCTACTAAATTGTAACAAATTCGCTCTACTAAACTGTAATTAATAAAAAAGAATGCAACAAAATACAAAAAGACATAAATAAGCTTGCAGAATGGGTAAGTAATTGGCAAATGAACTTCAATACAGATAAATGTAAAGTGACACAGTTTGGTAGGAAGATTAAGGATGCCACATACTACTTGGATAATCAGACTCCAGAGGGAGTAGAGGAGCAAAGACACACAGATCAGTAAAAGTAGTGACACAGGTTAATAAGGCCAAAAAAAGCAAAAATAAAAATTGGGGTTTATTTCTAAAGGGTTAGAATTGAAAAGCAGAGAAGTTATCCTAAAACTGTATAGAACATTGGTTAGACCCACGCTTGGTGTACTGTGTACACATCTGGTCTCCATATTATAAAAAGTATATAAAGGCAATGGTGAATGTTGTGTGATTGCCATGACACTAATAAAAAGTTCACAAGGATGATCCTGGAACTGAGAGGATAAACCTATCAGGAAAGACTGAACAAGTTTGGGCTCTTTTCTCTGGAAAAGAAAGGCTGAGGTCTGGCCTGATAGAGACCCTTAAGATAATAAAGTGATTTGATAGGGTCGATGTAGGGAAGATGTGTCCACTGGTCAACGGATCCAAAACTAGAGGTAATCAATATGATAGTCACTAATAAAACCAACTGGGAATTCAGTAGAAACCTCTTTACCTCAGAGAGTGGTGAGAATGTGGAACTTGCTACCACAAAGAGTAGTTGAGGTAAAAAGTACGGATGCATGAAGAGGAAAGCAAGGTAAACATGAGGAAGAAATGAATAGAAGGACATGCTGATAGGGTGAGATGAAGAGGAGTGGGAGGAAGCTGGTGTAGAGCATAGACCAGTTGGGCTGAATGGCCTGTTTCGTAGATTCAGTGTACTTATGTGAGGGTGCAGGGAGGTTGCTGGCCATTTCCCCTCTCAGATCTTCCACTGCGAGAGAGGTGGGCCCAAACCAGAGGCCCATTTTTAATGGGTGCCATTCCGAAAGGGCCTCCATCAGACTGACATCCATGAAAATGAGGAGGGGCGCATCTTGATATTTCACCTGCCTCATTAGCAAGGCATTTAAATACTGCCACCTGTTTCACACACTCCCCCCTCATCCCCACCCCACAGAATGCTTTTAAAGCCATTTCTCCTCACCACTACTCCACCTGAGAAATGGGCCTACCTGGGACACAAAGCAAAGGAAAATCCACCTTTACATTTCAGAATCAGAATAAATGTTCCCATGCACTGGCATGAAGACTGGATCAATTAAAACAGAACCTGTGTTTAAGTAATGCTTCATCACATCTTCAGATGGCCCAACGTGCTTTGTATCCAATGAGTTACTTTTGCCGATGCACTCTCTGGCCAAATAGTCTGTTGAAACTCACTGTCTAGAATTATACATGAAGAATAGCCAATTGGGCAAGTGAAAGGAGGAACTGAACAATAGAATAGTATCATACAATCTTAAAGCACAGAAGCAAGCCATTCAGTCCATCATACCTGCGCTGGCTCTTTGAAAGAGCTGTCCACTTATTCCACTGCTGACAATAAGTTCCTGAAAAAGTATCCTCAAAATTTCTTGCAATAATTAGAATTACAGGTAATTTAAAATTTGGTTTGTACATAGGAGTAGCTTTTTAGGACTTATGGAGAACTTAGTGAGTTAATGAATAGAAAATCATGCAGGTCAGAAAATGGACACACTAAATACACAAATTATGTGCACCTCAAAAAGGACACACTAACCTTCTCACTCACATGGCCTCAAAATGGACACACAAACCTCCTCACTCACACAGCCTCAAAAAGGACACACCAACCTCCTCACTCACACAGCCTCAAAAAGGACACACTAACCTCCTCACTCACACTGGCTCAAAAAGGACACACCAACCTCCTCACTCACACAGCCTCAAAAAGGACACACTAACCTCCTCACTCACACTGGCTCAAAAAGGACACACCAACCTCCTCACTCACACAGCCTCAAAAAGGACACACTAACCTCCTCACTCACACTGGCTCAAAAAGGACACACCAACCTCCTCACTCACACAGCCTCAAAAAGGACACACTAACCTCCTCACTCACACAGCCTCGAAAAAGGACACACTAACCTCCTCACTCACACAGCCTCAAAAAGGACACACTAACCTCCTCACTCACACAGCCTCAAAAAGGACACACTAACCTCCTCACTCACACTGCCTCAGAATGGACACAATAACCTCCTCACTCACACTGCCTCAAAAAGGAAACACCAACCTCCTCACTCACACAGCCTCAAAAAGGACACACTAACCTCCTCACTCACACTGCCTCAAAAAGGAAACACCAACCTCCTCACTCACGCTGCCTCAAAAAGGACACACTAACCTCCTCACTCACACTGCCTCAGAATGGACACACTAAGCTTCTTACTTGTGCAAGTCTCAAAATGGGCAAACTGCACACTGGGAGCTGGATTTTATGCGGCTGGCGGGGGTTGCAGCACCTGGCCCAAAAGGTGAGGGAATCCAGCCTCGGTCCTTTGGAGGAACACCCTGGCTGAATTCAATGGTGTTCGGGAAATTAACTTCCTGGTCCTGGGCGCCCCATTCCTTTAAGGACGGGTACCTTGCCTCCAAGAGCTGCCGGCCAATCAGAGGGCCAGCAGTTCAGCAGTTCCAGCAGCACCACTGAGAACAGTGGCCACTGCTGGAACTGCAGCAGTCACTTGAAAAAGAGCAGCCATGGACCCTGGACTGAAGGTAAGTTGGAGCAGGCTCGCCGGGACCACTCAGGCAGGTCATGGTGAGGTGGGGGAGGGGGATCCTGAGGGCAAGGGGATGGGTGATGCCACAGGGGCGGCTTTTGCCATGGGGGCCCTCCGTGGCCCACAGATTGCCCATGGAGGAGGGCTCCCCCCCACATGCCCACATGGAGGTTGCCTTAGTTATTGGGTGACGTCTTCCCATGTTGGAAGCAAACCCCCACTGCCGCTGGTGCAATTAATTGGAAATGTAAGGGCCTCAATTGGACTTTCGGTGGGAAGGTCTTTCTTGGCCTTCCCCACCCCAGACTAAATTTGAAGGCATCGGGAAGGCGACGGGCATTCCATCCTTTCCTTCACTCAAATTTTATTCTCATCCCTCAGGGACCCATAAAATTCAGCTCTGTGTGCTGAAGGTGATCTTCTGAATTAGAGGCCTTCAATTGTCCATTTTACCAGTAACAGCACACAACCAGAAGAACCAGCAATGTTTCAAAACCAGCTAAAAAAAACCCTCAAGCTTAAGATGATCATTTTCACAAATAGCACAAAAAAGGTTCCAATACTAACAAAAAGCTTCACTTCAATTTGACACTTTAATCACCTGTATTTCCAAATGCCTCGCAGCTTCAGCCACAATTTCCATAGATTAAAAAGGCACAGAGCTATTGAGGACAGAGAAGGTTCACAGCCTATTTATAGTTTCCATAGCAACAAAAAGGTGACAATAAACTGGAAAGTAAGACTGTCATTCGTGTAAAATTTCAAATGTTGTTTTAATATATTTGCAGCTTAATTACGAAACCAATTTTTATAATGTACCTTCACTATAATTAGATTGTATGATGAGGGGTCTCTATGAACAGATCTGAAATCTGTGCATTCATGTAAGGAGAGATTCCCTTTAAGGGAAGGAGAAAGCCTTGCATTTATATAGCACCTATCACATCCTCAGGACATCCCAAAGCGCTGTACAGCAATGAAGTACTTTTGAAGTGTAGTCACTGTTGTAATTTAGGAAATGTGACAGCTAGTTTGTGCATAACATGGTCCCACAAACAGATTTATGATCAGATAACCTGTTTTAGTGACGTTGTTGGAGGGATAAATATTGATCAGACACCAGGAAGAATTTTCCTTTTCTCCTTTACGTCCACCTGAAAGGATAGCTGGGGCCTCGGTTTAACACCTCATCTGAAAGAAGGCACCTCTGACAGTGCAGCATGCCCTTAGTACTGTACAGGTACAGCAACCTGAATTTTGCGAGCAAGTCCTTGATGTGAGATTTGAACCTATTCCCTCTTGCTCATAGGTGAGACTGCTACCCACAGAACCACAGCTGACAGCGCTATGAAATGATAGTATAGATTTCCCTGTCTGGTCTCTGACCAGGAAAGCATCAGGTGAAGCGTAATGCACGTGACCTTTAGTTATTATGACGACATTGCCAGAATTTCTGGGGTAGGCCTCAACTACAAGGGTTCAGCGAGTTCTCACCTTCAAAAATACCTTTTAATGCAAGTTTCCTATTCTGTGGCTGGCAAATCAGGTGCTGCTATAGCTTTTAAAGGTCTGCAGCAACTTAAAAATGAGGGTATTTTCTGGAAACCACATAGTGACATCACTATTCCTATCCAGAATGGAAATTACTGAGTCAATCACACCTAGAGACCAGACTGCTGTAAGTGACTGGCGTTAATGTTATGCACATCATTTGTGTTATGTAACTATACTGCACTCATGCATTTTGCTGGAGAAATCACCCCGCTGTTATTAGGAGACATTGCTGTAGTTTTGGTCATGTCTCCTTTTTCTGTAGTGCATAGAGACTCTGTTTTCTTTTTGCTGAGTAATTGGACTCTGTTTGCTGTAAAATAGACTGTTTGTTGCATAAGTCTTACTCCAGCTTCAACTTATTGGCTGACACAGTGGAGTCAGTAGGCACAGTACATTTTCTGGCTATGATCTTTAATACCAGGAGATCCAGGCAAATTGCACACTGCTTGGAAGAAAAGAACTTCCCTGATTTGGGAGCCACTGAAATGGTAACTGGGAATTCACTGGGCTGTAGTGCCACAGTAATGGTGCATGTCATTACTATCACCACTACAGTTGCAGGAAATTATGGCATTCATGAATAATACCATTGTCAGCATTAAGGCTTGTTTCATTCCCACTTGTGACAGGATCACTGGAGAGAAGTCCCTAGCGGTAAGGTTCTGAGATAGACAACTGGTGAAAGATATAGAGAAATGTTTCCATTTGTGGGACAGTCCACAACTGGGGACCATGACTTTAAGACAGTCACTAAATCAATGCAATAAAGGATTCAGGAGAATCTTCTTTACCCAGAGAGTTGCTAGAATGTGTAACTCGCTCCACATGGAGTAGTTAAGGAGAATAGCATAGTTACATTAAAGTGGAAGCTTGATAAGTGCAGGAAGGAGAAATGAATAGAAGGTTTTTTTTTTATTAGCTTGGAATGTGATTCTCACTGGCCAGGCCAGCATTTATTGTCCATCCCTAATTGCCCTTGAGAAGGTGGTGATGAGCCGCCTACAACTGAGTAGCTTGCTAGGTCATTTCAGAGTGCAGTTAAGAGTCAACCAGATTGCTGTGGGTCTGGAGTCACATGTAGGCCAGACTGGGCAAGGAGGGCAAATTTCCTCCTCTGAAGGACATTAGTGAACCAGATGAGTTTTTACTACAATCCAGTTGCTTCATGATCATTATTAATGAGACAAGCATTTTATTCCAGATATAATCAATTAAATTTTAAGCTCCTCCAGCTGCCATGGTGGGATTTAAACTCATGTCTCCAGTGGATTAGTCTGCTCAAAGTGCTCCCACTCCATCCCCTTGCCCCCCCGTCACCACCCACCCCAGTTAGTGCCCCACATTTTGCCGACTGTCCTGATGGTCGAGTCTGCTGCTGCACAGATGCAGGAGGGCCAGTCTTTTCCAGGGCCCTGACAGGCTCCAAAATCTACAGGATGTTGACCAAGAGCATCTCAGCAGTCAAAGCAGAGATGTCAGCAGCCTGTCTCTATCCCTGCTGAAGTCACAAGAGTTGCACCATGTTGAAGCAGTGGGAAAAGGAAGAGTAAAGATTTGTAGTTGCACATGGGTGTATGACACAATGTTAGGTTGTTAATTTCTGTTTAATCTTTCTGTAACATTAAAGTTATTTGTTTGCTCTATTTCCCCATATTGACCATTTTTGCCTGGCAAGTGGCCTTCTCACTTATGATAAATGGTAAAACAAGAGTTAAAGACGAGCAATGGATATTTCTAACAGGGATGCTTTGTTGATTCTATAACTACTTTCCATTGGGGAGAGGGGGGAAGCTAAGTGGGTTCAGAAATTGGCTGCCAGATGGGTATACTTCTTCAGCCTAATGGAAGCGGGCCAGGATTAGGCCATGCCGGGCATCAAAGTGTGCCACTGCTGGTGTCCTCTCCACATCAAGTCCCTCCTCCCTCTGCTCCTGTTGTTGTTTCTCCTCCTCCTTCTCCTCCTCTGAAGAGGCAATGCGCTCAGCATCTTTAGGCAGAGTCAACATTGGTTTATGAAAGGGAAATTGTGTTTGACAAACCTACTGCACTTTTTTGAGGATGTTATTTGTAGCATAGATAAAGGAGAACCAGTGGATGTGGTGTATTTGGATTATCAGAAGGCTTTTGATAAGGTCCCACACAGGTTAGTAAACAAAATTAGAGCGTGTGGGATTGGGGATAATGTACTGGTATGGATTGAGAATTGGCTAACAGACAGAAAACAGGGAGAAGGAATAAATGGATCATTCTCAGGATGGCAGGCTGTTACCAGTGGGGTACTGCAAGGATCAGTGCTTGGGCCACAGCTGTTCACAATCTATATTAATGATTTGGATGTGGGAACCAAATGTAATTTTCCAAATTTGCTGATGACACAAAACTAGGTGGGAATGTAAGTTGTGAGGAGGATGCAAAGAGACTTCAAGGGGACGTAGACAGGCTAAGTGAATGAGCAAGAACATTGCAGATGGAATATAATGTGAATAAGTGTGAAGTTATCCACTTTGGTAGAAAAAACAGATAGACGGAGTATTTTTTAAATGGTGAGCGGTTGGGAAGTGTTGATGTCCAAAGGGACCTGGGTGTCCTTGTTCATGAGTCACTAAAAGCTAGTATGCAGGTGCAGCAAGCAATTAGGAAGGCAAATGGTATTTTGGCCTTCATTGCAAGGGTTTTGAGTACAGGAGTAAAGAAGGCTTGCTGCAATTGTATAGAGCCTTGGTGAGACCACACCTGGAGTATTGTGTACAGTTCTGGTCTCCTCATCCAAGGATATACTTGCCATAGAGGGAGTGCAACGGAGGTTCACTGGGATGGTGGGATTGTCTTATGTGGAGAGATTGAGGAAACTGGGCCTGCCTTCTCTAAAGTTTTGAAGAATGACAGGTGATCTCATTGAAACTTACAAAATTCTTTCAGGGCATGACAGGGTAGATGTGGATAGGATGTTTCCCCTGGCTGGTGAGTCTAGAGCAAGGGAACATAGTCTCAGAATAAAGGGTAGGCCATTTAAGACTGAGATGAGGAGGAATTTCTTCACTCAGAGGGTGGTGAATCATTGGAATTCTCTCCCCTAGAGGACTATGGAAGCTCAATTATTGAGCATGTTCAAGACAGAAATTGATAGATATCTGGATACTAATGGCACCAGCAGAAGCGGGAGGAGACCATTAAGTGGCAATTAATTGGCCACTCAAGGGCTGTAATTAGCCTGGGAAGGGCAAGCTGCTTGCCACCTCCCCCGCCACTGGTAAAATAGCAGTGGGGGTGGGTAGGCGATAGGAACTGCATCCCTGCCTCCCACTTGATTTTACGCACCCCCCCACCCCCCGCACCCTGCCTCCAAGCCCAATCCCGGGGGCACGTAAAATTCCAGCCTGTTTCACACTCCACAGTTGCTACCTGACCCGCTGAGTATTTCCATCATTTTCTGATTTTAAGATCTGTTAGAAGTTGGCTTTGCTTCTGTTGTGCTTAATGTTTTGTTTTGAATGGCTGTTCTTCTAAACAACATCTGTGAAGTTTTATCCTCATTTGGCTGTAAAGGACTGTCACTGCTATTCATCACCTTGTCTTCACTCACTGTCCACACACATGCACACAGCAGGAACCACTGGACCATAGTCAAGAATGGGAAACTTTGGCAAAATCCTCCTATCGCAAGGTCACTTGGATGTATATTAGTGACCTGCTACTGTTTGGCAGCTAACTCACCACAGCTCAGGGATCAAGTCTGAGACCTTTCAACTCTGCACAGTTCCATGTATTGGTTCAGGAGTTGTTGAGAGTTGTGCTGTACTTTACAAATTCAAGATTGCGTTGAAATGACTGTAAATATAAAAGTAAATATATATATTTGAAGGAAAACTGTTTGCAGGGCTATAGGGAACTAGCAGGGGCTGGGATTATTTGGATAAATCTACCAGGCTGAATGGCCTCCTTCTGTGCTGTAACTTCTATAATTCCATATAAATGTCATATTGCCCTTAACTATTTCACAACAGAATAGAAGGCCCACGTCTTGCTTTAACGCGAGTATGTGTGCTTGGCAGTGATAGAGTGACACCTGATCCTTCTAACTAAACTTTTATTTTCTTTGAAGGTGATCACACGAGCCAAACATTTGCACTGACCAGCTATCACATTAAGCAGTTCTTACATGGACTGCAAATGAATGCTAAAAATAATTCGATTGGATTGCAACAGCTGCCACCTCATCACAAGTTGTGATTTCAGGGTCAAACGCTAATGTGCAAATGCTGTGGAGCTAAAACAGAAAGATGGCAGCAAGGCTGCATAATACAATGGGGACTGAAAACAGATCAAAACTTTGTCCACTGCTAATCCAGAAAATTGTACCTCATCGAATATATTTGAGAATATTGGGCTTATAACCGTCTGGAGTTACGAAGAATGAGAGGTGATCTCATTGACGCTTAGAAGATTTTGAGAAGGCTTGACGTTGAGAGGTTGTTTCCCCTGGCTAGAGAGTCTAGAATGATGGAGCATAGTCTCAGGATAAGGGGTGAATCATTTAGGACTTTTTTTTAATTCTTTCACGGGATCTGGGCATTGCTGGCTAGGCCAGCATTTATTACCCATCCTAAACTGCCCTTGAGAAGGTGGTGGTGAGCCACCTACTTTAACCACTGCAGTCCACGTGGTGTAGGTGCAACCACAGTGCTGTTAGGAAGGGAATTCCAGCATTTTGACCTAGCGACAGTGATAGAATTCCAAGTCAGGACGGTGTATGGCTTGGAGGGGAACTTGCATCTGCTGCCCTTGTCCTTTTAGGTGGTAGAGGTCAGAGGTTCTATTGCTGTTGAAGGAGCCTTGGTGAGTTGCTGCAGTGCATTTGTACATGGTACACACTGATGCCATTGTGCATCGGTGGGTGGAGGGAGTGAATATTGAAGGTGGTGGATGGGGTGCCAATCAAGTGGGCTGCTTTGTCCCACTGAGGTGAGGAGAAATTTCTTCACTCTGAGGGTTGTGAATCTTTGGAATTCTCTACCCCAGAGAGCTGTGGATGCTCAATGGTTGAGCACATTCAAGACAGAGCTTGATAGATTTTTAGGTACAAAGCGAACCGAGGAATATGGGAAGAGTACAGGAAGGTGGAGTTTATTTATTTAGAGATACAGCACTGAAACAGGCCCTTCAGCCCACCAAGTCTGTGCCAACCATCAACCACCCATTTATACTAATCCTATATTAATCCCATATTCCTACCACATCCCCACCAGCTACCTATACGAGGGACAATTTATAATGGCCAATTTACCTATCAACCCGCAAGTCTTTGGCTGTGGGAGGAAACTGGAGGACTCGGCGAAAACCCAAGCTGTCACAGGGAAACTGTGCAACTGTTGCAAACTCCACACGGGCAGTACCCAGAATTGAACCCAGGTCGCTGGAGCTGTGAGGCTGCGGTGCTAACCACTGCACCACTGGTCCGAGGTAGCACATCAGCCATGATCTTACTGAATGGCAGAACAAGCTTGAAGGACCAAATGGACTACTTAGGCTCCTATTTTTTATATGTATATTTCTTAGGTTGCCAGACCTACTGAGTATTACCAACACTTTCTGTTTGTATTTCAGATTTCCAGCATCTGCAGTATTTTACTCCTATTTCTTCTGTTTTATTTTCATAATAGCAATGTGAGGAGAGTTTTTTTTGTAAGCTAAAATTTTAATTTAAAAAAATGTTTGCTCCATTAATTTTAAAGCGTTTGGAAAACAGTGGCACTTTTAACCAATGGTTTGACTCTACACCTGTGCATGCCATCCGCAACATGAAAACAGGGAACATTTTTTCTGTCTCTTCTCATCTGCATAACATTCTAAAAGTATCCTTTTTTTTAAAGCAGCGAAAGATGTTGAGCTGGATTTTACAGCCCACCCAACATCGGGGGCCGTGGTGGGGGGGGGCCTGAAAATGCCTCCGGCAGATGCCCATCACAGGCCTTGACGCTGGGAAGGCCTGGCCTGATATCGCCGGTGGCGGCGAGGTCTCGTTAATTAATGAATTAAGTTCTTACCCCCCCCCCCACCCCCCCCCGCTGTCCGTTCCGCTCCAATAATAGTGCCAGTGGCTGGCACTCCCAAGCATCCAAGGCGCAACCCTGCTGGGAAGGGGGGAGCTGGTAAGTTTCTCTGTGCGGGGAGGGGGGAGGGAGTGGCATCCGAGCAATTTGATTGGTGTAGGGGATGGTGGGAAGGGGTAAAGATTAACGTTTGTGAACCTTGTGGGGGCGGGGGAAGGTCAGGTGCACAAGGTAAGCAGTTTGGGGGCAGAAGACAAGGAATGAAGTGTTTGGTCATTGGAGGGGTGGGAGAGGGGCTAGAAACATTTATTTAATTTTTTGAATAAATTCTAACTCACTATTTCTTTAAAAATTCAAATGAAATGTAAAGCTTTGGAGCCCTTTAAAAATGGCATTGGCACCTGCACAATGGTGCCTGACACCATTGCCGGGGATGGAGCGCCTGCCCCCTCCATGTCATCGGGGAGGTGGGGCGGGGGGCGGGGGCAGTCCGCCCTGTCCATTTAAATGAGCAGCTGCATTTAATATTGTGGCGGCTGCCAAGATCAAGATATGTAAGATTCAGCCCGTTATTTTGTACTTTCTTTTCTGACCTGGAGCCAGAAATTTACCCCAATTTCCAATCTGCAATTATGTCCAAACAAGCAATAATTTAACTCTAGTTGATATCAGGATATGTATACTTCAGTAATTAGATTGTGTGACTTTAAAGGAACAGACCCTTAAACATAGCTACATCTGTTTAGCAGCAGTTTACTACATTGCATATTAAATGGAATAAAACTTTTCTCATTTGACCAGCTGTATAATTGCTTGCTTACCCAGATTTATTCTGCCAGTTTATTAAACTCTGGATTCCCCTTAATTTATCATTTTATATTACTAGTTTTTTAAAATGAACCAAACATAAAGTATTACAATTCACAGCTACCCAGTTACAACTGAATAGCCATGCCTCCATCAAACCTATGATTAATCACCCTGATTTATCATTGATTTAATTTTTCTTGCTTCGTCCACACTCTTTTCCTTTAAATCAATAGTGTCAGCCATTCCAATCTCATCCTACAAGTCCTTGCTGCAAGTCTTCCATATATCAAAGTCCATGGTATCTGCAACTTCATCAGGGAGTTGGACAATTCATTTTTGGTGAAAAAAGCAATTGAAACAATAAAAACTTCCATTTATATAGCACTTTTAACATAGTAAAACATCGCAAGGCACTTTACAGGAATGTTAACGGACAAAATTTAGGAACTTAGAGAGAGAGAGACTGTGAGGTTGTTGAGCAAATTGTCATAGTAAGTCACAAGGTATTGGAGGTTTTGGAAGGCTTAAAAGTGGACAAATCTCCAGGTCCGGACGATTTGTGTCCCAGGATGCTGCGGGAGGCGAGGGTGGAGATTGCAGGGGCTCTGACCCTAATTTTTAATTCCTCTCTGGCCAGAAGGGAGGTGCCAGAGGACTGGAGAACAGCTAATGTGGTCCCACTATTTAAGAAAGGTTATAGAGATAAGCCAGGGAACTACAGACCAGTGAGTCTCACGTCAGAGGTAGGGAAACTATTGGAGAAAATTCTGAAGGAGAGAATCTTTCTCCACTTGGAGAGGCAAAATTTGATTAGAAATATTCAGCATGGCTTTGTCAGAGGGAGGTCATGCCTAACAAATTTGATTGAATTTTTTGAGCATGTGACCAGGTGTGTAGATGAGGGTAGTGCAGTTGATGTAGTTTACATGGATTTCAGCAAAGCCTTTGACAAGGTCCCACATGGGAGACTTATTAAGAAAGCAAATGCACATGGGATACAAGGTAACTTGATAAGGTGGATTCAAAATTGGCTTAGCTGTAGGAGACAGAGAGTAATGACAGACGGCTGTTTTAGTGACTGGAAGCCAGTGTCCAGTGGCATACCACAGGGATCTGTGCTGGGTCCCCTATTGTCTGTCATTTATGTAAATGACATAGATGACTATGTGGGGGGTAGGATCAGTAAGTTTGCAGATGACACAAAGATTGGCCGAGTGGTTAACAGTGAGGTGGAGTGTCTTAGGTTACAGGAAGATATAGATGGGATGGTCAAATGGGCAGAAAAGTGGCAGATGGAATTTAACCCTGAAAAGTGTGAGGTGATACACTTTGGAAGGAGTAATGTGACACGGAAGTATTCAATGAATGGCCTGACACTGGGAAGTTCAGAGGAACAAAGGGACCTTGGCGTGTTTGTCCGTAGATCTCTGAAGGCAGAGGGCAGGTGAATAGGGTGGTGAAAAAGGCATATGGGATACTTGCCTTTATCAATTGAGGCATAGATTACAAAAGCAGGGAGGTCATGTTGGAGTTGTACAGAACTTTGGTAAGGCCACAGCTGGAGTACTGTGTGCAATTCTGGTCGCCACATTATAGGAAGGATGTGATTGCACTGGAGGGGGTGCAGAGGCGATTCACCAGAATGTTGCCTGGAATGGAACATTTAAGCTATGAAGAGAGGTTGGATAGGCTTGGGTTGTTTTCAATGGAGCAGAGAAGACTGAGGGGTGACCTGATCGAGGTGTACAAGATTATGAGGGGCATGGACAGGGTGGATAGGGAGCAGCTGTTCCCCTTAGTTGAAGTTTAAGGTGAGGGGCAGGAGGTTTAAGGGGGATATGAGGAAGAACCTTTTTACCCAGAGGGTGGCGACGGTCTGGAATGCCCTGCCTGGGAGGGTGGTAGAGGCAGGTTGCCTCACATCCTTTAAAAAGTACCTGGATGAGCACTTGGCACGCCATAACATTCAAGGCTATGGGCCAAGTGCTGGCAAATGGGATTAGGTAGACAGGTCAGGTGTTCTGATGTATCGGTGCAGACTCGATGGACCGAAGGGCCTCTTCTGCACTGTATTATTCTGTGATTCTGTGAAAATTTAACACCAAGCCACATAAGAAGATATTCGGACAGGTGGCCAAAAAGTCTGGTGAAAGAGATAGGTTTTAATGAGTATTTTAAAGGAGGAGAGGTAGACAGGCAGAGGTTTAGGGAGGGAATTTCAGAGCTTGGAGTCTTGGCAGCTGAAGGCATGGTGGAGTGAAGGAAATGACAGGAGCACTGTGTGGTAGTTTTGGAACTCCCAGAAGGAGCCCAATGGTCTTTCTCGGCACTTTCCATTCCTAAGTTCCTATGAAATACTCCGCATAATGGTTTTTACTCTGCTAGGACCAAGGAAATGCAATTGTGGAACACACTAAATAATGGAATTCTGCTCAATATAAATATCAGAGAGTGCTTTTTTCCCCAGAATTATTTTAGTAGTTTAAATATGAAAGGAAAACTCTAACATAAAGCAGATTTTAGGTAGCCAGTGGAGGAATGGGTTTGATAATATTTGCTTATCCCGATGCTTTCTTATCTATATAATCGAAACCTCTAATCCTCTTAACGCCTCTCTCCTACTGCAAAAAAGTGTGTATATTGCTGTCCGTCACACTTCAAAGGTCTGTCACATTACAGTTGTTGCATATTGTTTAATGTGAATTTCTATGCTGCACTTGAGGATAAAATAGATGATGAACAAAGGCAGTAATTTGTAATGTACAAAGTCTCCAGTAACATCGCCCGGACCACAATATCCTGGAGGCAGAATGTTTGTAGTCTCCTAACTGACGTCAATATGAGCTCATCCTCTGTTTTTGTAAGAGCAGCAGCTTCTTAATTGATTTTTGCATGAACAGTGTTTCCTTTGTCAAAGTTAAAGGCCTTAAAGTAGCACACATCTGCATTTCCAATGCTATTATCTTGCTGAACCTATGGATTTGAGAAGATAAACCTCCAATGATTGGTGAGCCGGTAACTAGAGGACGTAGATTTACAGTAACTGGCAAAAGAACTGGATTGGGTGGAGATGGGGGTAGGGTGGGGAAGGTGGTAGATGAAAAGAATTTATTTTACACAGAGATGAGTTCTGATCTATAATTCACTGCCTGAAAAGGTGGTTGAAACAGATTCAGTAATAACTTTCAAAAGGGAATTGGATATATCCTTGAATTTATAGGGCTAGGGGGAAAAAATCAGCAGGGAGCGGGACTAATTGGATAGCTCTTTCAAAGAGCCAGCATGGGCATGGTGGGTTGAATGGCCTGCTTTTGTGCTGTAAACTTCTATGATGATTTTATGCTTCTGTACAGCGATGAGTAATGTACCAGGTCAGTCTATCTTATTGGTGGCCATTGAACATTCTGATACTGGTTAGTCTATCTTCACAGCTTTGGCCAAGATGTGATGGAAGAATATGGCAAAGGCACGAGTGTTACAATGGACAGAGTGTAATAGTAGCCCCCAGTATATTATGGTCACACATACTGGGAAAGGTAAAATGGGAAGAGATACCTGAAAGAAAAAGTTAGAAAGAAAATGGGATAGTTTTAAAAGGACTGTTTTAAGATGCAAAAAGAATTTATCCCTGAAATTGTTCACTGACAGAATAAAAACATAAGACCGGATTGGGTTACTAACAACATTGTGAAAGGCATTAGAGTGAAAGAGAAAGCGTGTTTAAGTGCTCAGGAAAGGAACAGGATCATAAGATCTTTAAAGATAGATCAACATGTACCAAGAGAGTGATATAGTCTGCAAAGAGGGATTACAAAGAAATCATAACCGGAAGCATAAAGCAGGATAGTAAACCATCCATTTAATATGTCTGTGTGTGCACACAGCACATCTGCTAAATCATATGGCTTGCTATACAGAATAGCAATGGGAATTTGGTGCAAGTGGGAATTCAGTGCAGAAGGGAAAAAAAGGTGCTAATAGCTTTAAACCAGCAATAAATATATAAATAAACAAATCATAATTTGATCTGTAGGACTAGAATTAAAATTAAATAATTAGAGGATACCATCATTAAAGGAATCCAAATTACATTAAACAAAAATCTTGTCTATATAAATAACAAAATAATAAAGCTCAATAATTCATAAATAATCAAATAATAATAAGCTAAAAATGGAAGAGGCATCTATATCTATATTATGAGCAGATAGAGATTCAACCAAAATAAAAAAAACAGCTGACACATGCATTGCCTGCAATTTCTGTGCCATCTGGGAAACTCAGGATGCTCCATGTGTCCTGGATAACCATGTCTGCAGGAAGTGCTTCCACTTACATAGAAACATAGAAAATAGGAGCAGGAGTAGGCCATTCAGCCCTTTGAGCCTGCTCCGCCATTCATTATGATCATGGTTGATCATCCAACTCAGTAGCCTGTTCCCGCTTTTACCCCATATCCTTTGATCCCTTTCACCCATGAGCTATATCTAACTCCTTCTTGAAAACATACAATGTTTTGGCCTCAACTGCTTTCTGTGGTAGTGAATTCCACAGGCTCACCACTCTCTGGGTGAAGAAATTTCTCCTCATCTCAGTCCTGAAAGGTTTACCCCGTATCCTTAGACTATGACCCCTGGTTCTGAACTCCCCCACCATCGGGAACATCCTTCCTGTATCTATCCTGTCAAGTCTTGTTAGAATTTTATAGGTTTCTATGAGATCCCCCTCACTCTTCTGAGTTGCTTGGAATAGAGGTCAGGGTTTCTCAGCTTGAGGAGCAGCTGGAGTCACTGCAGGGAATAAGGGAGGCTAAATATTTTCTGGCGTGCACAATCCAGGAAGTGATCAACCTGCAGCTACAGAGATTTCCAGAGTATATAAGTAGATGGCCATCCAGTAGGGTAGGAAGAGACCGGCTGTTCAGGAATTCTCTGGGAGTGTGACGCTTTCAAATGGATTTTCAGTGCTGAATACCAGTGAGTATGATGACAGCTTGGGTGAGTGCAGTCCACAGCATATCCACAGCACTGACTGGCAATGCCTACATAGGGCAGCACAGCAAACATGTAGGAATGCAATGATTTCGGGGATTTGTTAGTCATGGGGTTAGATAGGCATTTCTGCAACTGCCCCGATGTGAATCTTGCCCAGTGTGTTGTTTCCCTGGTTCCAAGGTAAAGGACATCACTGAGAGAGTGCAGAACATTTTGAGGGGGATGGGGGAGGAGGGTAACAGCCAGAAGTCATGGTCCATGTGGGAACCAATGACAGGAAGGAAAGGGGTTGAGACCCTGCAGTCAGAGTTTCAGGAGCTAGGGAGGAAGTTAAAAAGCAGGACTTCAAAGGTAGTAATCTCTGGATTACTCCCAGTGTCATATGTTAGGAGTAGTAGGATAAAACAGGTTAATATGTGGATGGAGAAATGATGCAGAAGGGAGAGCTTCAGATTCCTGGGGCATTGGGACCAGTTCTGGGGCAGGATGAATCTGTTAAAAGTGGACAGGTTGGATCTCAACAGAGCTGGGACAAATATCCTTGTGGGGCGATTAACCACTGCTGTAGGCATAGGGATGGAAACCAGGATGAAAAATTAGAGAGCAGAAATAAGGTACAATGAGGACTAGAAGAGGCAAATAGCACTAGAGTACAGAATAGTTCAGAAATAGGAAGGGTCAGACAGGGGCAAATGTGAGGCAGTCTAAGATGGGTTTGGAGTGTATGTAAGTTAATGCGCAGACGGTATGGGAAAATATTTAATTGGGGGAGGGGGAATTACAATGCTATTAGGCAGGAACTGGGGAGCATAAATTGGGAACAGATGTTCTCAGGGAAATGCACGACAGAAATGTGGAGGTTGTTTAGGGAGCACTTGCTGCGACTGCTGGATTGGTTTGTCCCGATGAGGCAGGGAAGGGATGGTAGGGTGAAGGAACCTTGGATGACAAGAGATGTGGAACAGCTAGTCAAGAGGAAGAAGGAAGCTTACTTAAGGGTGAGGAAGCAAGGATCAGACAGGGCTCTAGAGGGTTACAAGGTAGCCAGGAAGGAACTGAAGAATGGATTTAGGAGAGCTAGAAGGGGACATGAAAAAGTCTTGGTGGGTCGGATTAAGGAAAATCCCAAGGCGTTCTACACTTATGTGAGGAACAAGAGGATGGCCAGAGTGAAGGTAGGGCCGATCAGGGATAGGGGAGGGAACTTGTGCCTGGAGTCGGAGGAGGTAGGGGAGGTCCTAAATGAATACTTTGCTTCAGTATTCACTAGTGAGAGGGACCTGGTCGTTTGTGAGGACAGCGTGGAACAGGCTGATATGCTCGAACAGGTTGAGGTTAAGAGGGAGGATGTGCTGGAAATTTTGAATGATATGAGGACAGATAAGTCCCCGGGGCCAGACGGGATATACCCAAGGATATTACGGGAAGCGAGGGAAGAGATTGCTGCGCCTTTGGCGATGATCTTTGTGTCTTCACTGTCCACTGGAGTAGTACCGGATGATTGGAAGGTGGCAAATGTTGTTCCCTTGTTCAAGAAAGGGAATAGGGATAACCCTGGGAATTATAGACCAGTCAGTCTTACGTCGGTAGTGGGCAAATTATTGGAGAGGATTCTGAGAGACAGGATTTATGATTATTTGGAGATGCATGGTTTGATTAGAGACAGTCAGCATGGCTTTGTAAGGGGCAGGTCATGCCTCACAAGCCTTATTTAATTCTTTGAAGATGTGACAAAACACATTGATGAAGGAAGAGCAGTGGATGTGGTGTATATGGATTTTAGCAAGGCGTTTGATAAGGTTCCACATGGTCGGCTCATTCAGAAAGTAAGGAAGCATGGGATACAGGGAAAGTTGGCTGTCTGGATACAAAATTGGCTGGCCCATAGAAGTCAAAGGGTGGTAGTAGATGGAAAGTATTCAGCATGGAGCTCGGTGACCAGTGGTGTTCCACAAGGATCTATTCTGGGACCTCTGCTCTTTGTGATTTTTATAAATGACTTGGATGAGGAAGTGGAAGGCTGGGTTAGCAAGTTTGCCGATGACACGAAGGCTGCTGGAGTTGTGGATAGTGTGGAAGGCTGTTGTAGGTTGCAACGGGACATTGACAGTGTAGAAGGAAAAAAATTGTGGCCGATGCAGCTAAATAAATACATATATATATAAGATGAAAGTATAGCCACATATTGTTACAAAATGGAGTATTTACCCAAGGCATTGTGGGACAAGTTAGTTAGCTTGCAGCCTTGAGCATGGTACTGCTTAGCACAGGCAATTAGCCTGACCAAGGAGGGCCCCTCATATCAGTGTATAAGACAGCTGCTTTGTGTAACTGCAGACTGCACGAAGCAATCAGGAATGCAAGCTTGATAAAGGTAGAAGGATTCATTGTGAAGACTCAAGGATAGTTGATAAGGGGGTCTGGGAAACATCACAAGATGATCAGGGGGCTTGCTATGAGCTGATCACGTAGCCACATGATGCCTAATGAGTAATCTAATTGGTAATATGTGTAATGTATGTAATCAATAACCGTTATGATTGGATCATGTCCAGCCAGGATGGGCTGAGTAACTGTTTGAAAAATGTATAAGTATGGATGATTTTCCTTTGTTCGGTGGAGAGGCATCTGGACAGACCAGTGACCTGCTTGCCGCTTGCGTAACTAAATAAACTGTTTGACATTGGAGCAGACCTGAGTGTTGAGTGATTCTTCTAGATTCATTCCCGCTAACAACAGGATGCAGAGCTGGGCTGAGAAGTGGCAGATGGAGTTCAACCTGGAAAAGTGTGAAGTGATTCATTTTGGAAGGTCGAATTTGAATGCAGAATACAGGCTTAAAGACAGGATTCTTGGCAGTGTGGAGGAACAGAGGGATCTTGGGGTCCATGTCCATAGATCGCTCAAAGTTGCCACCCAAGTTGATAGGGTTGTTAAGAAGGCGCATGGTGTGTTGGCTTTCATTAACAGGGGGATTGAGTTTCAGAGCCGCGAGGTTATGCTGCAGCTCTATAAGGGCCTGGTTTGACCACACTTGAAATATTGTGTTCAGTTCTGGTCGCCTTATTATAGGAAGGATGTGGAAGCTTTAGAGAGGGTGCAGAGGAGATTTACCAGGATGCTGCCTGGACTGGAGGGCATGTCCTACGAAGAAAGATTGAGGGAGCTAGGGCTTTTCTCATTGGAGCGAAGAAGGACAAGAGGTGACTTGATAGAGGGGTACAAGATGATGAGAGGCATAGATAGAGTAGATAGCCAGAGACTTTTTCCCAGGGTGGAAAGGGCTATCACCAGGGGGCATAATTTTAAGGTGATTGGAGGAAGGTTTCGGGGAGATGTCAGAGGTAGGTTCTTTACACAGAGAGTGGTGGGTGCGTGGAATGAGCTGCCAGCAGTGGTAGTAGAGGCAGATACATGAGGGGCATTTAAGCGACTCTTGGATAGGTACATGGATGATAGTAAAATGAAGGGTAGGTAGTTAGTTTGATCTTAGAGTAGGTTAAAGGTTCGGCACAACATCGTGGGCTGTGCTGTACTGTTCAATGTTCTATGTTCTAAGATTGGAGAGCTGCAGGCACAAGTCTCCAATAGGGACTATGACGTAATGGCAATGGCAAAGACCTGGTTCAAAGAAGGGGAGGATTGGGAACTAGATATTCTTGGCTATAGGAATTCAGAAAAGATAGGGAAGGAAAAAAAGGAGGGGGCTGTCAGTATTTATTAAATAAACTATTATCGCACTGGAGTTGATGATATAATTGAGGCGCCAAAGACAAAAGCCATTTGGTTAAAATTAACAACTGAAGAGCTATTATGCTACTGGGTGTATACTATAGGCTACCAAATAGTGGGAAGGATATGGAAGAGAAAATTTTCAGGCAAATTACAGAAAGATGCAGCAACTACAGAGTGGTGAAAATGGGGGACTTCAATTATCCTAATATAGACTGAGATAGTAACCCAGTAAAGGGCAAAGAGGGGAAGGAATTCCAGAAATTCATACAGGAGAATGTTTTTCATTAGTGTTTCCAGTTCAACAAGAAAGGAAGTAGTGCTGGATCTAGTTCTGGGGAATGAACTGGGACAAATTTCAGTGGGACAGCATTTGAGGAACAGTGACTAGAATATCAGCAGGTTTAAAATAAATATGGAAAGATTCAATCAAGTGTAAAAATACTTTACTGGAGGAGAGATAGCTTCAATGAGTTGATATGCGACCTGGTCCAGGCACTGGAATCAAAATTGGTAGGCAAAACAAGAATTTAACAATGGGAGGCCTTCAGAGAAGAGATGATTTAGCTACAGAGTAGACTCCTTGCTATGAGGGGGAAAGGAAGGGAATCCAAAGCTCCCTGGATGACTAAAGATGAATTAAAATGAGGCCAGAAAGGAGGCTGAAGACAATTGTAAGGTTCAATTTATTAGTTTTTGATGAAGTAAAAGAAAGGGTTGATCAGGGTAGTGTTGTTGATGGGAGATGGACTCAAAAAGTGTTTGACAAAGTACCACTTTTTAGACTTGTTGGCAAAATTAAAGTCCATGAGATTAAAGGGTCAGTGGCAGCCTGGATACAAAATTGGCTGAGAGGCAGAAAGCAGAGAGTAATGTTGAACAGTTGTTTTACAGACTAGAGGGAGGTATACATTGGTGTTCCACAGGGCTTGGTATGAGGGCCACTGTTTTTTTTGATATACATTAATGACCTGGACTTGGATATACAGGACATAATTTCAAAGTTTGCAGATGATACAGAACTCAGAATTGTAGTAAACAACAGACTTCAGAGGGTGTAGGTAGGTTGGTGAAATGTGCAGCCACAAAGCAAATTAAATTTAATGCAGAAAAGTGTGAAGTGATTCATTTTGGTAGAAAGAATGAGGAGAGGTAATATAAATTAAATGGTGCATTATTAATGGGAATGCTGGAACAGAGAGACTTGGGGGTGGGCAGACACAAATCTTTAAATGTGGCAGGTCAAGATGAGAAAGCTGTTAAAAAAGCACACAGAATGCTTGGCTTTATTAATAAAGAAATAGAATACAAAATCAAGGATGTTATACTAAACATCTATAAATCACTGGTTAGATCTCAGCCGGAGTACTATGTCCAATTCTGGGCAGCACACTTTAGGAAGGATGTCAAGGCCTTGTAGAGAATGCAGAAGATTTACTGGAATAATACCAGGTATAAGGGATTTTAGATATCTGGAGAGATTAGAGAAGCTGGGATAAAAGCAAAATACTGCAGATGCTGGAAATCTGAAATCAAAACAAGAAATGCTGGAAATACTCAGAAGGTCTGGCAGCATCTGTGGAGAGAAAAACAGAGTTAACGCTTCAGGTCAGTGACCCTTCTTCAGAACTGGCAGATGTAAGAAATGTAAAAGATTTTAAGCAAGTAAAGCAGGGTGGGGCAAGAGATAACAAAAGAGAAGGTGCTGATAGGACAAGGTCACAGAATAGCTGACCAGAAGGTCATGGAGCAAAGGCAAACAATGTGTTAATGGTGTGCTGAAAGACAAAGCATTAGTACAGATAGGGTGTTAATGGACTGAAAACTGAACAGCCACAAGCACAAACATGAAAAAAACACAGTGGGTAGGCACAGTAGAAACAAAGTCAACAAACTAACATTTTTTTTGTGTTAATTTTATTTTACATTTCTTACATCTGCCAGTTCTGAAGAAGGGTCACTGCCTGAAACGTTAACTCTGCTTCTCTCTCCATAGATGCAGCCAGACCTGCTGAGCATTTCCAGCATTTCTTGTTTTTATTTTAGAGAAGCTGGGGTTGTTTTCCTGAGAGCAGAGAAGGGTAAGAGATATGATAGAGGTATTCAAAATCATGAAATGTTTTTAATGGAGTAAATAAGGAAAAACTGTTTCCACAGGCAGAAGGGTCAGTAACCAGAGGACAAATATCTAAGGTAACTGGTATATGATTCAGAGGCAATATGAGGAAAAAAAATTTTTACGCAGCAAGGTTTATGATCCGTAATGCACTGACTGAAAGAGTGGTGGAGGTAGATTGAATAGAAACTTTCAAATGATAATTAGGTAAATACTTGAAGGTGAAAAAAATACAAGGTTATGGGGAATGAGCAAGGGGCATGTGATTAACCTGATAGCTCTACCAAAGAGACAGCTCAGGCATGATGGACTGAATGGCCTCTTTCTGTGCAGTATCATTCTAAGATAATGAATTAAGAGTACAGAGAGGCTTTATTCCACTGAAAAATGAGGAATAGGCAAGTGGCATCCTCGGAAATAGAAACTGTTGAAGTATTTAACCAATATTTTTCAAAAGAAATGAGGAAGAAAAGCTAGAATTGGGGCAAAGTTTAAAGCTGAGTTATTTTTCAAATCACAAGAAAGGACATACATTTGAGAAAGATCAAGAGAGTGAAACTATTTTGAAAGAGTTGGCACAGGCCGCATGGGTTGAATGACCTCCTTTGTGCTGCATGATTCTACAAATCTTTATTAGGGACGTTGTTGAAATTTAAGGTAGACAAGGCTTGGCAACTTTCATCCAAGAGTTCCAAAGGGATTGGCTCAAATGATTGTGAGTTCTCCAGTATTTAGTGGCCTCAGGCAATGACTGTAAGCCTCAGATTCACTGTTGGAAGAAAGGATAATATAATGGAACAAGGAGCATGAGCTAATCCAAGACAGTGCAGTTTTAGAAGTGCAACATCATGCTTGACTAGTTTATTGGATTCTTTTTGGAGATGGCAGACCTGGTAGAAAGGGGAAAAAAAGTCTATCCTATCTATCTGGAATTTAGGAAGATATTTGATATTGTCGCACATAATAAGCAACTACACAAGATCCAAGCCCGTGAATAGATAAGAATGTATTAAAATAGATTGATATGTTGACAACAATGAGTAGTAGTTTATGGATGAGTGAATTGATGGAGTCACAGTTGCTTATAATTTTTATAAAGGATTTTGGAGATGGAATTGTGGCCAAAGTTTCAACATTTATACATAATACTAAATTGACACCAGTGGCAATTCTTGAATATTGATGCATACAAATTCAATTCTCTTAACAAGCTCGATCAGTGGGCAGATACAATTCAACAGAGGGAAATGGAAAATTCTGAGATTTGGTAGAGGGAAGGTTGATGAGGATTATGTCCTAAATGGGAATGACTCACAAAAACCATCAGCACAATGTTCCCAAGCTGTTTATAAAAGAAATAAAAGAATGTTGGGATGCATGACAAGGGGTATTAGCATATAAATCCAGGAAAGTAATTTTAAAACTATATTTCACCCTGGTGAGACCACAACTGGAGCAATGCATGCAGTTCTAGCCTCCTTCTTTGAAAAATTATATGCAATTATTGAAGGGGATACAGAGAATGGCTACAGGGATAATTCCACAAGTTAAGGGCATAACATTTGAGGAAGGATTGATGATTCTGGGTTTTTTCTCTCATACAAAGAGAGTGGATATGATAGAAGCTTTTAAAGTTATGAAAGATTTGCATAAGTTTGATCCATGTAAACTTTTCTGCTGTGGTTAAGCGCAAAGAACAAAGAACAAAGAACTAAGAACAGTACAGCACAGGAACAGGCCATTCAGCCCTCCAAGCCTGCGCTGATCTTGATGCCTGTCTAAACTAAAACCTTCTGTGCTTCCGGGGACCATATCCCTCTATTCCCATCCTATTCATGTATTTGTCAAGATGCCTCTTAAACGTTGCTATCGTACCTGCTTCCACCACCTCCCCCGGCAGCAAGTTCCAGGCACTCACCACCCTCTGTGTAAAGAACTTGCCTCGCACATCCTCTCTAAACTTTGCCCCTCGCACCTAAACCTATGTCCCCTAGTAACTGACTCTTCCACCCTGGGAAAAAGCTCCTGACTATCCATTCTGTCCATGCCACTCATAACTTTCTGAACCTCTATCATGACACCCCTCCACCTCCGTCATTCCAGTGAAAACAATCCGAGTTTATCCAGCCTCTCCTCATAGCCAATGCCCTCCAGACCAGGCAACATCCTGGTAAACCTCTTCTGTACCCTCTCCAAAGCCTCCACATCCTTCTGGTAGTATGGCGACCAGAATTGCACGCAATATTCTAAGTGTGGCCTAACTAAGGTTCTGTACAGCTGCAGCATGATTTGCCAATTTTTATACTCTATGCCCCGACTGATGAAGGCAAGCGTGCCGTATGCCTTCTTGGCCACCTTATCCACCTGCGTTGCCACTTTCAGTGGCCTGTGGACCTGTACACCCAGATCTCTCTGCCTGTCAATACTCCTAAGGGTTCTGCCAATTACTGTATACTTCCCACCTGTATTAGATCTTCCAAAATGCATTACCTGACATTTGTCTGGATTAAACTCCATCTGCCATTTCTCCGCCCAAGTCTCCAACCAATCTATATCCTGCTGTATCCTCTGACAATCCTCATCACTATCTGCAACTCCACCAAACTTTGTGTCGTCTGCAAACTTACTAATCAGACCAGCTACATTTTCCTCCAAATCACTTATATATACTACAAACAGCAAAGGTCCCAGCACTGATCCCTGTGGAACACCACTAGTCACATTCCTCCATTCAGAAAAGCACCCTTCTTCCACTGCTACCCTCTGTCTTCTATGACCGAGCCAGTTCTGTATCCATCTTGCCAGCTCACCTCTGATCCTGTGTGTCTTCACCTTTTGTACCAGTCTGCCATGAGGGACCTCGTCAAAGGCTTTACTGAAGTCCATGTAGACAACATCCACTGCCCTCCCTTCATCAATCATCTTTGTCACTTCCTCAAAAAACTCAATCAAGTTAGTGAGACACGACCTCCCCTTCACAAAACCATGCTGCCTATCGCTAATAAGTTCATTTGTTTCCAAATGGGAGTAAATCCTGTCCCAAAGAATCCTCTCCAATAATTTCCCTACCACTGACGTAAAGCTCACCGGCCTATAATTTCCTGGATTATCCTTGCTACCCTTCTTAAACAAAGGAACAACATTGGCTATTCTCCAGTCCTCTGGGACCTCACCTGTAGCCAATGAGGATACAAAGATTTCTGTCAAGCCCCAGCAATTTCTTCCCTTGCCTCCCTCAGTATTCTGGGGTAGATCCCATCAGGTCCTGGGGGCTTATCTACCTTAATGCTTTGCAAGACGCCCAACACCTCCTCCTTTTTGATAATGACATGACCCAGACTATCTACACTCCCTTACCTAGACTCATCATCCACCAAGTCCTTCTCTTTTGTGAATACTGATGCAAAGTATTCATTTAGTACCTCGCTCATTCCTCTGGCTCCACATATAGATTCCCTCCTCTGTCCTTGAGTGGGCCAACCCTTTCCCTGGCTACCCTCTTGCTCTTTATATACTTATAAAAAGCCTTGGGATTCTCCTTAATCCTGTTTGCCAATGACTTTTCATGACCCCTTTTAGCCCTCCTGACTCCTTGCTTAAGTTCCTTCCTACTTTCTTTCTATTCCTCAAGGGCTTCGTCCATTCCCAGCCTTCTTGCCCTTATGAATGCTTCCTTTTTCTTTTTGATTCAGCTCACAATATCCCTCGTTTTCCAAGGTTCCCGAAACTTGCCAAACTTATCCTTCTTCCTCACAGGAACATGCCGGTCCTGGATTCTAATCAAATGACGTTTGAAAGACTCCCACATGTCAGATGTTGATTTACCCTCAAACAGCCGCCACAAGGGATTATATTTGCAAATTAAAGACAGCAAAGGAAAATTCAGGGGTTTTCTTTTACTGAAAGACTGGTAAAAATATGGAACAGATTACCAGCAAGAGTGATGAGACAAGAAATCTTAATTAAGGGATAGTAGAAATTCCCCAAGTGAACATTGTGGATAGGTAGGCTAGATGGGCTGACGATCTTCTCCACCCTGAAACTGTTTGTATGTAACTATGATACTTTCATCTGATTGTTTGCTCAACAAGATCTAAATGGCCCCTTAATAGCTTCTCTGGCATTGCTTTTGTCAAATCAAAATTTTATCAAGATTTTATTATGTCATTCTTACAAGTAGTTCCCTCCTCCATGTTGAATAACGAATAATCAGCATGTCATTTTGTTGGCAATAAATCACTTGTCTAGGTCAAAAAGAAGTCTTAATGTTTCCAAGCTAATCAAATAAAACTGCGTCTCAAAGCCTTTTCTCCATCTCCGATCCTTCAAACAAACTTATTCATGTCAACTTGGCAAGGATCACTTTACATTTCAGGACCATTATAACAGAAACATGCTGTATTCATTGAACTGAATGTAAACTGAATGACCTTCTTTCCAAAATATGTAATTATTATCAGTTAGCTTTTGTAGCCTTGGGGCAAAGGAGATTGAGGGGAGATTTGATAGATGTGTACAAGATTATGATAGGTTTAGATGAGATATACAAAGAAAAGGTGGTCCCATTAGTTGATGGTACAAGGACTAGGGGACACATTAAAGTTTTTTGGGCAAGAGATGCAGTGGGAATGTGAGGAAGAACATTTTTTATGCAACAAATAGTAATGACCTGGAAATGGCTGCCGACGAGGGTGGTGGAAGCAGAGACGATCAATGATTTCAAAGGGAAATTGGATGGGCCCTTGAAGGAAAAAAACGTGAAGGCTATGGGAATAGAACAAAGAAATGGGATTGACTGGATTACTCTACAGAAAGCCAGAATTGACTCAATGTGCCATATGGCCTCCTTCTGTGCCGAAAATGACACTGAGGTGGGATGTTCATTACAGAGGCGAGAAACAGGAACCAGGTCTGATCTGGGCCAGAAACCTGCCTCCAGTGGGAAACTGATTCAGATTGCAATTTTCAAATGGATGAGCCCTTAATTGCTACGGAGATGGGTTTCTGTGGAGTGGGCCCAGGAATGGAGGTGAGTCGAATAAAGTGTGGAACTCATGTAGACTCCCAAGGCAAGCATCTCAGAGGCTGCTTGTTGTCCTGAGGGAGAGGGGGTGGCAGGAGGAGGCCACCTTGGTCATGCAGCAGAGGCAGCTCACTGTCTCCTCTTTTTCCTCCTCTCTTACCTCCTGCTCCTCTCCTGATGAGCTGTCTCCTTCCAGTGCCTTACTTTCCTTAAGGTCCACACCTCTGTGGAGCGGCATGTTATGGCGAGTAGAACAGACCTCAACAATGATAGAGTCCATTGCAGGAGGGTATTGGAGGGAAACACCCGACCAGTCCAGGCACCGAATCACTTCTTCAGAAGCCCGATGGCCTGTTCAATGGTTGGCCTACTGAATAGGTGGCATTGGTTGTATCGCCTCTGTGCCTCCGTCTGGGGCTCCCTTAGAGGAGTTAGTCGCCATGTCTTCAACGGAGATCCCTTGCCTCCTTGGATCCATCCAAGAACTTTGGGAGTTAGAGTGAAGATCTGAGGCAGCCCGGACTGGCAGAGGATGACGGAATCATGGCAGCTGCCAGGAAAGGGAGCACACATATGGAAGAACCTCTTGTGGCCACAGACTAGATGGACATTGAGGAAGTGGAAGCCCTTCCTGCTGATGGATTTCACTGGCTGGTCACTGGGGGCCTTGATGGCCACATTGATGATGCCCTGCACTGAGGGGAATCCAGCGATGGAGGCGAAACCCAATGCCCTCTGTGCCTGCACAAGCCCGTCTGTGTCAAATTGGATGCAGTCCCACTCCCTCTGGAATATGGTATCTGTGACCTGCCTGATGGCGTGATGAGCTGCTGATTGCAAGATGCCACCTAGGTCCACAGAACATCCCTGGAACAACCTGGTTGCATAGAAATTCAGGTCAACAGTAACCTTGATGGCTGCAGGTAAGGGACTGCCATGGGGGATGCGAGGCTTCAGATCATTGTGGTACACAGCATAAAGGTCCAAGACCATCTGCCTGGATAAGCACAGCCTCCTACGACACTGGCACTGACTCCTTGCTCCTCTGGCCTCCTGCTGTCCAGGAGGTTGGATCTGCTGAAGCTCATCCTGGATGTTCTGTCCAATGTCAGATAAGCCTGCTCCTATCTGAACTCCCTCAGCTGGGCTTTGTGCATTCACCAGGCCTTCCCCTGTCCACCCAAGGTGCCTAAGTGAGGCCAGTGGGCTTACGTCCCTCTCCAGATTCCTGCCACTCACCATTGAGAAAAGAAAGTCTCACTGCTGCAGCAATGGCTACTCCGTGGCACTCTTGAAACTGCTGAGCTTTCTTTTGTGCCTCAGTATTATTTTAATCAGCCCTTCCCATAGCCCGCATGGTCTTGCGCAGTGTTCATATCTTGTACACCCTGCTGTGTTCCCCACATAGCATTCTCCCCATTCCCTACCTTTAGAAAAACCCAAACTGCTGCTTACAAGCCTGTTAATGAGCTCCATAAAGAGCTCAACATCAATTACTTGGAGGCGTGTGAGTTTGGCGTTCCCTGCCTCCCAGCGTCCCTCTAAAAATGACTTCCCATTCCGGAGTTGACAGATCCCAGTGCTAACTTCCGAGCATGTGATCTTCAAATCATGGTCACCCCCGCACCCGCTCTCAGCGAGCTTTAGAAATCCAGCCCAATGACTCAATGACATCTGTTGGCAATCAGAGTTGTGGGCATGATGACAACCTGCACCTGACTGTTAAGGCCTCAGGATTTAAAGGGGCCCCAGCAAGCGACAGAATGGATTCATTCTACAAGTGTCAGGAGAGAGAGAGCAATTGTACTGATGATGCTTTAATGTGGGAAGGCTGCCCCCCCGCACGCCCCCTCCACCCCAATTGCCTCCACCATCAGTTCTCGGAGGCATCCATGGAGATCATGCTGCAGGCAATAACAGCCTACAGAAAAATATTGTTCCCCGCAGAGGGGAGGAAGAGGCCAGCCTGTGAAAGCAAATGGATGTGGCTGGAAGTCATTGAGGAGGTGAGCAGCAGGACTGGGATCCCTCGCTCATGGATATTGTGTCATAAGAGGTTCAATTACCTCATAAGGGCAGAAAAGGTGAGTGTCATGGCACACTCAAGTGGCAACCCACTCCCCCCACCCACCCACTCTGCCCTCTCAAGCCTTCTCCTGCACAGCAGTCCTCAGAGCAACACCCATTCCTCTCTCTCGATGCACCTCCTCACTTCACCATCTGAACAGCCAACTCACATTCCCCCTCATCTAATTGCCATCTCACACCCATGCCTCACAGTCACCGTCCCAAAATGTTGTCATTCTATCCTCTCAGGATGAAGATTTTCAGCTGCCACTATTCAACTATCGATCAACGCCACTCCAGAACGGGTAACCCGGCCCTATGTGAGCTGCTAACGGGTTGGATGTTAAGGACGCAACTACCCACACTCCCAAGAACCCTTCGAGCATGAATCGGTGCAGAAGACCAGGAAAGGGTCAGGGTGAGAGAAGAGAAAGAGAGGTCAATCCAAACACAGAATCATGATAGATACTACAGAGCAAAAACTCAAACAGATCTACGACCTGGAGATTTGGTTTGGATTAAAGATTAGGGTCGATATGGGGAAGTGATGGAGAAATCTCCATATCCTCAATCCTACATAGTGCAGACAGACCATGGATGGATAAAAAGAGATAGAAGATCATTGATACTGCATCACAGAAAAAACAAATTGGAAAAAAATCAGGAGAATCACATACCAGAGAGAGCTGATGAACTGGTGATACAATTAACAATAGATCACCCAGACGACAACGAAAGCAGAGAACTTGAGCCATCCAGTAGTTCCACTCACACACAGGAAAGTGAGGAAAAAGAACTGAAAGACCCAATACCCCAAAGAAGTGAAAGAAGAACACGCTGTGGCAGAGTTGTGAGAACCCCACAGCCAAGAGACTCGGGGGGAAATGTAGTATAATGTACGTAAGCTGTTGCTGGGTAGATTATGTATATAGACCTTCAGCATCATCACAAGATGTGATGTCAAGAGTATGAACCTTGTGTTGTTGAGTGTTAATATAAATGCTTTGGAGTTAATAAATAAACTCCTGTTACTTTGACCCAAAGTCTGCTATCCTCATTTAATATTAATCGCACACTGACCAGTATAGTGTACTCAACAGCTTCCATTTCTCACACTCGTAGATCCTTTCTTTCTCTCCTTGCAGGAGAAGAGGGTGCAGAACACCAGGGAGAGGCAGAAAACCGGGGCTACCCTCCAGTCATAGCCACCCTCACCACTGTGGAGGAGCAGGCCATGGAGATCAGCAAAGTGGTGAAGTGCATGGCCATTGGAGATGCAGAGATGGGGATCTCCCAGCTGCCTGGTGTCAGGATTAAATATCACACAGCCGTGTGGCACACAATGTTCCTTCATGTTGAGTTGATATCAGCAGCCACTGAAATATGATGATCTGCACAATAATGACTTAGAATCATTCTTCGGCCTGCACTGACACCTGCGCCCTCCCAACACCAACCACTCCCCCCCACCTCCCCCTCCCCCCCAGCCCCGCCACCGTTGCAGGCTAAAAGTCCTCTGATTCTCATAACAGCATCCCCAATGAGGCCCTGGGCTGACAACAGGGCTGTGACGATTGCAGAACGGGAACTCATGAGGTAGGTTTCCAACTTCCTGCCCGGGTGTAAAATTGCGCTGTATATCAGCCACCTGCTTTAGAAACTGCTCGATTCTCATTTCCATTGATTTGGGTTTTGATAAGGGACATCTGATCCACCAATGCAAGTTGAAAATTAACGTTATACCACTTATCATGTCGGTATTGTCACTCCATGTATCAGCAGTTGTAATCACGAAAAATTGGCACCATAATAATTATTATAGAAACATAAAATATTATACTTCAGAAGGAAGCCATTCAGTCCATTGTGTCTTTGATGAGTCTTTGAAAGAGCTATCCAATTATTCCCATTCCGCTGCCCTTTCCCTATAGCCCTGCAAATATTTCCCATTCGAGTATTTATCCAATTTCCCTTTTTGAAAGTTACTACTGAATCTGTTTCCACCACCCTTTCCGGTAGTGAATTCCAGATCATAACATCGCACTGACTAAAAAACATTCTTCTCATCTCACTTTGGCTCTTTTGCCAATTACCTTAAATCTGTGCCCTCTGGTCACCGGACCTTCAGCCACTGGAAAGTTGTTTTTTTATTTACTCTATCAAAAGCCTTCATGATTTTAGAACCCCTGTATTAAATCTCTCTTAACTTTTTCTGCTCTAAGGAGGACACTCAGCGGCTCTATCTCCCCTCAAATGAAGTCCTGTATCCCTGCTACCATTCCTGTGAATCTTCTCTGCACCCTTGCTAACTTCTTGATATCCTTTCGAAAGTGTGGTGCCCTGAATTGGACAGTACGTGATTTATTATTCCATTTAATCTGTTTGCATCATCTCCATCTGTATATTGCCATATTTAGAGCAATTAATCCACTGACACTAATTAACCACACCCAATCCAAATTCACAAAGTTCAATGTGAAATTGCTGGTTCCAGCACAGTTGAGCCTAATATACTTTATGATGGTTTATAAATAGCTCCATTGCAAATATAAACATGTCCTGCCTCAAACTGCAATTGTACCCATAAATTATTCCCACATCTTGTTACATTTTCTGAAAATATGAAATGACATTAAGTTAGACAACTCAGTAGAAAAAGATCCAGGCTCATTCTAAAGAAAGCCCTCTGTACACAATGAGGATAATTGATTTGCATTCAGTTTTGGGCACTGCACCTCAGGATCGATATATTGGCCTTGAAAGGGGTGCTGTGCAAATTCAACTAGAATCATCTTGAAGCTTAGAGAGCCCAAAATTCATTCACTGGGGTTTTGGGGTGTGAGGTCGGTTCATGGCGTGCCTGTGCCCATTTCAAACAGTTTGGGTGAGACATAAAGTTTATCCAACTACCTCACCTCCATGATCGTTGCATGGCAAGGAGCGGAACCCACCCAGCCCCAGTCTCCATTTCAGTGCAGTCATCCTCAGGACACCGAGTAGTGTTCTTCAGAAACCACATGCTACAGCCTCCCCTATTTAAAGGTGCAATGCCTATACAAGGGAAGTTGCAGCAATGCACTTCAGGCTGCTGGATAATTGCTTTTGGCCAATGAAAGAGAAGCTATGTCACACCTGTAATAAGAAGGTTTTTATATTGTCTGATGCAACATAAATAAGATGCGTGGCATTGAATTGATTGAAGATCTCAAAGGTTTATTAACAGCTAACAAGTATATACAGTGCAGAACTATCTATTTACAGATCTTGCCTCTTGGTGTTACAGTTACAGAGTGAAGCTGGCAAGTAGTCATGTGACTGCATCCTGGCACATAGCTCATTAGCATACTAAGATCTTAAAGGGACATCACTCTTAAAGGCAATCACATAACAACACCAAGGGAAGGAGTGGGCGCCCAGATTTATCGATGCCACCCTGGACTCACTTTGTGGAAAGGCTGAAACCAAGATGCAGGTGGCTTTGGAGGCTGGAAGGTGTGGAAATTTCAATGGAATCACATTGGGCCTACACTGTGACATTTCCTGCCTCGCTGCCCTTTTCCCAGAGGCAGATTCCCAGCAGTGGCGCATAGCCAATCAAGGCACTTAATAGGACAATCAATCCCTATTCTGGCAATGGACTGAAATTTTCCCAAATGGGCACTATGTCAGGAACCCGGCAATGTAGCAGCAGCGGCTTCACAGCAGGAGGTCCAAGATTGGAAACATTTACATACGGATATATGAATTAGGAGCAGGAGTAGGCCACTCAGCCCCTCGAGCCTGCTCCACCATTCAATAAGATCATGGCTGATCTGATTGTAACCTCAACTCCACATTCCCACCTACCTCCAATAACCTTTCACCCCTTTGCTTATCAAGAATCTATCTACCTCTGCCTGAAAAATATTCAAAAGCTCTGCTTCCACAGCCCTCTGGGGAAGATAGTTCCAAAGACTCAGGACCCTCTGAGAGAAAAATTTCTCCTCATCTCCTCAACTCCTTAATTTGGTGACCCCTTATTTTTAAACAGTGGCCCCTAGTTCTAGATTCTCCCACAAGAGGAAACATCCTTTCCACATCCACCCTGTCAAGACCCCTCAAAATCTTATATGTTTCAATCAAGTCGTCTCTTACTCTTCTAAATTCCAGCAGATACAATCCTAGCCTGTCCAATCTTCAAGATTACAGTAGAAGCTGCTTCCCTCATTTTAAAGTGACACATTCACCAGATATTAAAACATGATTTTCAGTTTCTCAGTATCATAGAGTCATAGACGACATAAAACGAGGCCTCATTTCTAGGGCTGCTGTACTACTGTAGCTCAAGCACAGTACGAGCACACAAACATACGTATTAGGAGCTGGAGTAGGCCACTCGGCCCTTCGAGCCTGCTCCACCATTCAATACGTTCATGGCTGAACTGATTACTCCACATTTCCAACTACCCCCAATAACCTTCCACTCCCTTGCTTATCAAGAATCTATCTACCTCTACCTTAAAAAAATTCAAAGACTCTGCATCCACTGTCTTTTGAGGAAGAGAGTTCCAAAAATTTACGACCCTCTGAGAGAAAACATTTTTCCTCATCTCTGTCTTAAATGGGCGACCCCTTATTTTTAAACAGTGACCCCTAGTTCCAGATTCTCCCATAAGGGGAAACGTCCCCCCACCACCCTGTCTCACCCACCCCCCGAAACTGCTGGGCAATGGGACTTGGATTAAAATATTCAAATTACCACAATGCATACATTTAAATAAAATTGACTCCAATCTTACCGTCGGGCTCCGATCTTCTGAGCAGCGGCTGGCACTCATGCGTCTTCAATATCCCGTCTGGAGAAAGCAGGCAGCGCAGTGAAGGGGAAGGGGGGAACTTAAGATTTGTAGTGTGGGGTGGCGGGGGGGAACGGGGTCAAATTTTCATCATTAGTGTAGGGGATGGTGGGAAGGGGTGACCTGTGCACTTTGTTCAGTATTGGGGGGTGTGGGGGGAAGGTCACGTGTGGAAGGTATGTGTGTTTGTGGGGGAAAGGGCAAATAATTAATTTTATTGTTATTGGGGGGGGTCGGGAAATGGTGGCAGATCTTTGATCAGAAAAGTGGGGGGAGGGGGGCTTTAACCTTAAAAATGTAAATTAGCTGGCTGCCCTTTAAAATGGCACCAGCGCCAGCGCACATGCACCTGACGCCATTGCCAGTGTCGGAGAACCCAGTCCCTCCATGTGATTTCGGGGGTTGGGGGGTGGGGGGGGTCGGCCCGACTTGATCATTAGCATAGGCCGCTGCAAGGAAGATCGCGGCACATGGCGGCGAGCAGCCCGCGGTGGGTATGTAAAATCCAGCCCATCATTATTACAATGGGATTTCCTGGGGTACCTCAGTAACTAGAGTAGAGCTAATGGAATTTGTCAGTATTTGCAGTGCGGCTCCTGGAATGTTGCAGCATTCACAGTAGGATAAGAACTTAAGAACATAAGAAATAGGAGCAAGAATGGGCCATTTGGCCCCTTGAGCCTTGTTCGTCATTCAATAAGATCATGACTGATCTGATTGTGGCCTTAACTCCACTTTCCTGCCTGCCTCGCATAACTTGTAGATCAACCTTCCTTCTATGCCCCTATTCGTGAAGTCCTGGATCCCATATTCTTTGCAAACCACTCTTTCAATATGTCCTGCCACCTTCAAAGATCGATGCACATGCACCTACAGATCACCTCTGTTCCTGCACACGCTTTCGAACTGTGCCATTAAGTCTATATTGCCTCACCCTATCCCTTCTGCAAAAATGCATCACCTCATACTTGTCTGCATTTCATTCCATCTGCCAGTTGGCTGCCCATTCTGCTAGCCTATCTATGTCCTGTTGCAGGCAGTTTGTATCATCCTCACTGTTCGCCATTCCTCCAAGTTTGTTATCATCGGTAAATTTTGAAATTTTACTCTGTATTCCAAGTCATTTATATATAGCTAAAAAAGCAATGGTCCTAGTACTGAACCTTGGGGGTCACCACAGTCTATCATGCACCTGTCTGACAAATAACCATTTACCACAACTCGCTGCTTTCTGTCCTTAAGCCAATTTTTTATCCAATTGGACACTGACCCTCCTATTCCATGAGCCTCAATTCTGTCAACCAGCCTTTACCAAATGCTTTCTTCAAATCCATAAAGAAAACATCCACCACATTCCCTTCATCAACCTTCTCTGTTATTTCATCAACAACCTCAATTACATTAGTCGAGCATGATCTCCCTTTTACAAATCCATACTGGCTTTCCTTAATTAATTCAAACCTCTCCAAGTGCCTGTTGATTTTTTTCCATGATTATTGTTTCTAAAACCTTATCCAACACTGATGTTAAACTAACTGGCCTGTAGTTGCTAGGACGGTCCTTACACCCTTTCTTGAATAAGGGTGTCATATTTGTCATTCTTCAATCCTCTGGCACCTTCCCCATATCTAGGGAAGATTGGAAGATTATGGTAAGTCCTTCCGCTATCTCCACCCCCACTTCCTTTTGCAACCTGGGATGCAAGCCATCTGGACCAGGTGACTTATCTACCCTAAGCATAGCCAGTCTTTCCAGTATCTCCTCCGTCTCACGTTTTACTCTATCCATTGCCTCTACTGTCTCCATTTCTGATATTTTGTTAGATTCTTCTTCTTTCGTAAATACTGCGAAAAATAATTCAATGGGTGGAATTTTATGCTCTCCCAAGTGGCGGGTTTGGAGGCGAGAGAGCATAAAATCGGGTGAGATCGTGGTGGCAGGGACCCCGCTACTATCCCACCTCCACTGAAATTTAGTCCGGGGCAGGAAGACCTGTCAACAGCATTCCCACCTCACCACCAATTGAGGCCCTTAACTGGATAATTAACCCCTAATTAAGGGCCTCTTCCCGCCACAGCCGCAATTAAGCGTGCGGTGGGTGGCCCTGTCACCGCACAGGAAGCATGGCATGATAAACTGTGCGGGCTGCTTCCCAGCTGTGGGGGGAAGGGTTCCTTGTTCAAAGGCACTTAGTACTTGAACGAGGGACCTGGCATTTGGAAGGCGGGGGCCTGCTGAGGGCCACGCCCTGCCCTTGTGCCAACTCCACGACCCTCATTCCGCATGACCCCTCCCGCCCGGACCTACCTTGAGCCTGGTTCCAGCGCTGCACCTCAGTGTCAGGTCGCTGCAGCTATAGCAGCAGTCACCGCCTCCACCGTGGTGCTGCAGCTGCCGACTCTGATTGGCCAGCAGCTCTGCAAGGCCATGACTTCCAGTAATGGGGTTCGAAATCATACAGACGGACCACCACTGTCCATTTAATTGCCTTATTGGTAATAAATTCAGCAGGACTTCTGTACAAGAGCCAACATAGGGATTTCGGCGTTGGTTTCCTCCGATGTCGAGACCCCTGCCGCCAACACAAAATTCCAGCCATTAAGTAGTCTAGCCTTGCCCTGTACCTCTAAACATATATTACCCTCTGACCCTCTTATCTTGTGCAGTGATCTTTTATGTGTCAGTATTTACAGATGGATTTCCTGTGGGGTGTATTCAATTGCAGAGGGAGTTCCTGGAAAGATTCAGTAATTATCATGGGATATCCTAGAATATGTCAGTGCTTAAAATCTCCTGGGACAGAATTTACATTGGTCTTTCCCAGAGTGTGTCCTTTTCTCAAAATGAAACGTCCCATTGTAAATACTGATACATTCACAAAAACCCCATTGTAAACAATGACAGACATGAGGAAATCCCATTGTAAAATCTGACACATTACAGGAAATCCCGTTGTACATACTATCACACTGCAGCAGATTATAACTGTAAATAATAATACATTCCAGAAAATTCACCTCTAAATTCTGACTCACTCTAGGAAATCTAATTCTGAATATTGGAACACTGCAGGAAATTAGGATTTTCTAGTACGTGTCAGTATTTACAATGAGATTTCCTAGAAAATATCATATTTACAATGCGCGTTTTCTGAGAACGTTCGAAATTAAAGTAGAATATAACAAATTGGCCTGAAATTTAAGGAGCTGCCGCGGTAGCTCATTTAAATAGCCGGGGCAGACTTCCCAACCCATTGACATGGAGGGGGTGGGCTGTCCATCCCCGGCAATGGCGTCATCAGCCTTTGCACAGGCATTGATGCCATTTTTAAAGGGCTTTGAGCCCTTCCATTTAATTTAGATATTTAAAGAGAGATGTTACAACATTTTTTTTAACATTTACGTTGCCCCTCTCCCACCCACCCAATGACCATGCAATGCATTACTTACCCTCTCCCCCCAAAACAATTCCCCCACCCACCTGACCTTTCCCCCTTCAAAGTTCATAAATTGTGCACTATAACCCTTCCCACCATCCCCTACACCAATCAGATGCGTTTGACCTCACTACCCCCCCCCCATCCTGCACTGTAAAACTTACCGGCTCCCCCTCCCTACTGGTGTTCCACCTCGGATCCCCGTGCGGCACCAATATCGCTCCGGGACAGACGGTGGGAACGCGACAGTCATTAATTCAGCTATCTACATTAATTTACATATTGAAATTGGGCTCCCGTCTACAAACGACAGGGGTGCTGCCATGAGGCCTCACTGGCGTCGGCAAAATGGGGCCGAGCCTTCCCGCCATCGAGGTCCATGGTGGGCCTCTCCCGGAAGCATTTTCTGCCCTCCCTCCGCCACGCCCCCGATGTTGGGGGGGGTCTGTAAATTTCAGCCCAATGTATCAGTATTTACAGTGGGATTTTCCTCTGTGTGTCAGTATTTATGAGTAGCCTCTCTTGTAGTGTGCAAGTTTTCGCACTGGCATTTCCTAGTGTGAGCCATGATTTACAATGGGATTTTCTAGAATGTGTCAGCATTTACAGTGGGATTTCCTGCAGTGTATCAATATTCAGAATGAGATTTCCTAGAGTGAGTCAGAATTTAGAGGTAAATTTTCTGGAATATGTTATTTACAGTTATAATCTGCTGGAGTGTGTTATAATGGGAATTCCTGTAATGTGTCAGATTTTACAATGGGTTTTCCTCATGTCTGTCATTGTTTACAATGGGGTTTTCTGGAATGTATCAGTATTTACAATGGAACGTTTCGTTCTGAGGAAAGGTCATCAACCTGAAAGGTTAACTCTGTTTCTCTTGCCACAGATGCTGCCTAACCTGCTGAGTATTTCCAGCATTTTCTCTTTATATTTTAGATTTCCAGCATCTGCAGTATTTGGCTTTTGTTTTACAATGAGACCTCTGGAGTTAGTCGCTATTTAGAGCTAAATGTTCCATAATGTGTCAGTATTTACAGTAGTTTCTCCTGCAGTGTTTATAATAAATAATCTTCTAGAGTGTGTCAGTATTTACAATGACATTTTCCAGAGTGAGTCGATATTTACAATGGGATTCAATATTTACGGCAGAATCTCCAAGAGTGCCTTAGTATTTATAATTGGGCTTCTGGGAGTGTGTCAGTAATCACGGTGGGGTTTCCTGGAGTGTACATTTATTTTCAGTTGAAGTTCGTGGAAATTATCGGCATTGGAATCTCCTGAAGTGTGCCAGTATTTAGAGTGGGATTGCCTGGAGTCTGTCAGCATTTGCAATGGGAGTATCAATATTACTTTGGAATTGTCTGGAGTGTGTCGGAATTACAATGGGGTTTCCTGATTTCAGAGTTTACAGTGGTAACTCCTGGAATGTATCAGTATGTACAGTGGGAACTCCTGGAGTTGAATTTTACCAGCCCCTCGACGCCGTGGATCGTGGCGGGGGGGTGGGGGGGGCCCGTAAAATTTTGCGGGGAGAGGCCCACCTCGACCCCCGACGTCGAGAAGGGCCCACCGCACATTACCGGCGGTGGGGGGACCTCGGTGCAGCTCCCCCCGCCACCCCACCCTGCCACTTGGCAGTGGGACCTTCATCTGAATATTTTAATCAACCTAAATTATATGTAAATGCACTTACCTGCTGGCGGCGGCCGTCCCACGCCGATTTTACAGCTGCCGATCGTGCCTGGCACGCCTTCAGAACTCCGTACAGAGTTCCCAGCCAAGAACCTGGTGGGGAGGGGAAGGAATCAAATTTTCAGGGCGGAAGGGGTGGGGGAGTGGGGAGAACACTTTTTATTGGCTGTGGGGATGGTGGGAAGGGGTTGAAGGGCAAATGTTAGAAGGTTGGGGGAGAAAGTTCAGGGTAGAGAATAAAGTGAGATTTGTTCCTATCGGGCAACGAAAAGACCATTGGGGAGGTTGGGGAAGGCCCTCCATCACCAAAGGATTTATTTAATAAAAATTAATTATAATGCACCTTTAAACATTTAAATCTTTGCTAAGGGATTGAAGTCCTTTAAAAATGGCACTGGCACCTGCGCGGTGGTGCCGGACGCCATTGCTGGGGACGCAGCAGCCACCCTCTCTACATCATCGGGGGTGGCCGCTCTGCCCCCTCTATTTAAATTAGCCCCCGTGCATAATATCACTGGGGCTATGCGGCGGCACTTCCATGTCGGAAGGCCACTGCTCTCACAGCGTGCCGCCACGGAACGCGGTGCACTGATAAAATTCAGCCCCTGGTGTCTGTCAGTATTTACAATGAGACATCATGGAGTGAGTTCCAGTTTGCAGTTAAATTTTCGGGTGTATGTCAGCAATTCTAGAAGAATCACCTTCAATGTGTCAGCCCTCACAAAGTAATGTCCTGGAAGGTGCCAGTATTTACAATAGAATACCCTGCATCATGCCAGTATTTATTTTGGGATTTTCTGGAGTGTGCTAGTATTTACAGTGGGATTTCCTTGAATGTGTCCATTTTTATGAGATTTCCTAGTGTGAGTCACGATAAACAGTGAGATTTCCTGGAATGTGTCAGTATTTTCAGTGGGAGTTCCTGGAGAGTGTCAGTATTCATAATAGAATCTGCACTCGTGTGCCACTTTTGGGACTTTCTGGAGTGAGCCAGTATTTACAATGGAATTTTCTGGATTGAGTCAGTTTTTAACAATGGGAATTCCTACAGTCAGTAAGCACTTACAGGAGAATAATTTTTGGAGTGTGTCGCCATACGCATTAGAATCTCCTGTAGTTAGCCAGTATTTACAGCTGGATCTCCTGGATTGTGTCACTATTCACAGCACAACCTCCAGAAATGTGTCAACATTTACAATGGCAGTTCATAGAGTGATCAGTATTTACAATAAGATTTTGTGGGATTTCCCACAGTTTGCCAGTGTTTGTATTGCTTTTTTTTCCTGGAATTTATAGTATAATCTCCTGCAATGCCTCTGTTTTCACAATAGAATTTCCTAGACTGAGTCAACATTTGCAGTGGAATGATTTTCAGTATTAAATGTAGAATCTTCTAAATGTGACAGTATTTCTCATAGTGTTCCTGTTGTTAAATTTGATATTCTGGAGTTTCCCAGTATTTAATGTTAGATTTTCTGCAGTGTGTCAATACTTAAATGAAGGATTTCCTAAGATATGTCAGTGTTTGCAGTGAGATTTCCTACTATGTGTCAGTATTTGCAGTACAATCTTGTATTGTGCCATTGTTAGATTTTCTAGAATGTATCAGTATTTACATTTGATTTTCTGAAGTGTGCTAGTATTTGCAGTAGAATAGCCTGCAGTGTGCCACTATTTACAATTAATTTTTGGGAAAGTGTCGGAATAAACAGTGGGATTTCCTGATGCGTGTTAGTATTTAGAATGGGATTTACTAGATCGCGTCGGTATTTAGCATTAGATTTTCTGGAGTGTGTCACCATTATACACAATGGAATCTCATGCAGTTTATGAGTATTTGCACTGTCTTATCCTGGAGTGTGTCAGAATTTACACTGGATTCTCCAGGGATGAGTAGGAATTTACACTGGAATCTCCTGGAGCATGTCAGTATTTAGATTGGAATGTCAGTTTTTACAGTGAAGTTTCCTTGAGTATTTTCAATGGAAATTCGTGAAATGTGTCAGTATGTGCACTGGAGTCCACTGAGTGTGTCAGCATTTACAGTACAGTATTTATACTGGGTTTCCCTGGATTGTGTGTCAGTATTTAGAATGTAATCTCCTGTATTGTCCCAGTTTTTGTAATGGGATTACCTGGTGTAAATCAGTATTTAGAGTTAGATTTTCTGGAATGTGTCTGTATTTACAGTGGAATTTCCCAGAGTAAGTCAGTATTTTCAATTGACTTCCCTGGTGTGTGCCAGTATAAAAAATGGAATCTCCTTGAATGTGCCAGTTTTTACTCTGGATTCTCTTGGAATGCCTCACTATTTACAAAGGGATGTCCTGGATTGTGTCAGTATTCACAGTGACATTTTCTGCTGTGTGCCAGTATAACAATTGGGATCACCTGGAGTGTGTCAAAATTTACACTGTAATCTCCTGGGTGCATCAGAGTTTACGCTGAAACCTTCTGGAGTGGATCAGTATATATACTGTAATTATAGTATAAGAGTCTGACAGGGTTAATGTTGAGAGTGTGTAAAGAGTACCTCTTACCATGATGATGTAATGATCACACATGAGAGAGACTTGAAGATAGATGCCGAATGGCTTTTGGAGAAGTCACACAGATTGGTGTGAAGTTGTACATAGTTGTAATGTAATAAATGTTAATGTTCTAATTACTCCAGACTAAGAAATCTCTCTAAACTAGACCAACTAAGGTGGCAGTGTACTTAACAAACATACATTAATCTCCTGGAGTGTGTCAACATTTTCACTGTAAACTCCTGGAGTTCATCAATATTTATTTTTATTTTTTTTTTATTTATTTAGAGATACAGCACTGAAACAGGCCCTTCGGCCCACCGAGTCTGTGCCGACCATCAACCACCCATTTATACTAATCCTACGCTAATCCCATATTCCTATCACATCCCCACCTGTCCCTATATTCTCCTACCACCTACCTATACTAGGGGCAATTTATAATGGCCAATTTACCTATCAACCTGCAAGTCTTTTGGTGTAATCTGAGATTATACTGTAATCTCCTAGATGTGTCAGAATTTACACTGGAATCTCATGGAGTTTTTTTTATATTCTTTTATGGGATGTCACTGGCAAGGCCAGCATTTGTTGCCCGTCCCTAATTGCTCTTGACAACTGAGTGGCTTGGTAGGCCATTTCTGAGGGCAGTTAAGTGTCAACCACATTACTGTGTGGCTGCAGTAACATGTAGGCCAGACCAGGTAAGGACAGCAGATTTTATACTGGAAACTCCTGGAATGGCTCAGTCTTTACACTGGTATTTCCTGGAGTGTGTCAGCATTTATGCTGGAATCTCCTGGAATGTGTCAGTATTTACACTGGAATCGCCTGGACTGTGTCAGTATTTATACTGTAGTGTCTAGAATGTGTCAGTATTTATACAGGAATTATGTTTGTGCTTGAAGTGCTCTGTGTTTTACAATCATTCACACCCTCTCTGTACTAATGCTTTGTCTTTCAGCACACCATTAACATACCATTCGCCTTTGTTCCATGACCTCCTGGTCAGTTATTCTCTGTGACCTTGTCCTATCAACACCTTCACCTTTGTTATCTCTTGCCCCACCCCCACTTTACTTGCTTATAACCTTTTACATTTCTAATATTTGCCAGTTCTGAAGAAGGGTCTCCGACCTGAAACATTAACTTTGCTTCTCTTTGCACAGATGCTGCCAGACCTGCTGAGAATTTCCAGCATTTCTTGTTTTTATTTCAGATTTCCAGCATCCGCAGTATTTTGCTTTTATTTATACAGGAATCTCCTGGAGTGTGGCTGTATTTACACTGGGGTTTCCCAGATTTTGTCAGTATTTACTCGGGAATTTCCTAGAGTGTGGTAGATTTTAAGTATGTTAAACCAGTGCTCTGAATAATTTTTGAGCTTTTTTTCTCTATGTGTGAATCTGCCTCTTTTCAGATTCCTCAAAATAGATTGTGTAAGAATTTGTCTATTCTTTAACAAACGATATAGAATCATAGAATCGTAGAGCACAGAAGGTGCCATAATGCCTGTTCCCGCTCTTTGAGAGTGGAATCTTCTTGGTCTTGTGAGGACGGCCTCGAAGGAGGGACTGGGAGTAATTTAACAGAATTTGGCATCGGCCAACACATTCCCACCTCTGGTCAGTGTTTCGGGAAGCGGGTCATCACTGGCAGAGGCTCTCCACTTGGCAGCGGCTTGTAGCCAATCTGTATAATTCTCTGCCTATTTGTGGGCTGACTGGACATGTCATTGGGATCTTCCCAGTGGGAGACAGTTCCCCCCACCTGAGGACCAAGCCTGCAGGTACCTGGAGGCAGCTGGCCTGGGGGACCCATGAAGCCTCCTACAGTCTCCCTCTCATTTGAGCTGCATCCATCAGCAAGCCACAGCTTCGGCCGCTGACCATCCTGAGGAAGGGTTTCCCCTCCACAGGGGTGGCCGCATAGCTGTGGCCAGTGTTTTTACAAAAACAAATCCAAGCCTCTTCAGAGGGTGCTTCAAGATGGAGGGGCCCTCACACTTCCCCTCCAACGGGGGCTGCCATCATTCCAAGGCTGCAGGCAGTCTGATTGGGCCTGCAGCCTCAGGAACCTGCCTGCCTACCTTAATTACATGGTGCACCTGGACGCGGCCTCTTAATTGGTCCCTTCCAGGAAGATATCCCAGGCAGGCATGCCAACAGTCAGTGCGGGGTTGGGAGCCGGAAATGGTCCCAATCCTTGACTATGCCCTAAAGGGCACAAGATTCCGCCCTGAAAGAGCTATCCAATTAGTCCTACTCTCCTGCTCGTTCCCCATAGCCCTTGAAATGGTTTCTACAAACTCAGTTGCAAAAAAAACATTTGATGTAGTGTGGCATAAAAATGTGCTCAACGGATCACAGTATTTTAAAACGAAATTTCATTATGATTTACAATGCGTAACGCTGTGATTGCCTTTCTTCTGCAGGGAGCAGGTACATTAGAATTATATTCACAAAGTGTAGACGGAAATTTTTTCAGAGCAACCCCTGCCGTTAATTTCATGGAATCATGGCGAACCCCTGCTTTTTAAGCTATACTTCTGGCACGGTTATGGGGGGAGAGTGGGAATCCTGAAGTAATTCCCAGCCAATGCTTACTGCAAACCCCCAATATATTTCTCTTCCCATTTCCTTTGCTAAAGGTGCTAGCTGTGAAATTCTATGGGAGATTTTCCCAGTCTCCCATTGAAACTTACAGAGAATCTACGGCAGAGAAACAGGCCAAATGGCCCAACTGCTGCTTGCCGGTGTTTACGCGCCACTTGAGCCTCATTTCCCGCTCTTCAGCTAACCCCATCAACGTAATCTTCTATTCCTTTCTTTGAACTCTCTACCCCAGAGAGCTGTGGATGCTCAGTCACTGAGCATGATCAAGACAGGGATCGATACTAAGGGAATCCAGGGATATGGGGATGAGGCAGGAAAGTGGAGTTGTGTTAGATCAGCCATGATCTTATCAAATGATGGAGCATGCTCGAAGGGCTATATGGCTTACTTACTCAGTCATATCCTTGTTTAGCTTTGTCTGGGGCTGGGCGGGGTGTGGAGGAGAAAGAGGTCCAACAGTCTCCGACCGGGGCTACAACAGGACACTGGAAGAAATCCCAGGGAATGTCAGGGCTGCTGTTGAATCTTCAGGCACACTTGCTGCTCACCCACATAGCATTTTGTCACATGCTCACCTATAGAGTGAGTGTCTGCAAGCTATTTAACTCAGGGGCATCACTTTCCGGCAGGAAAAACAATTAGTTCAAGGATGCTGAGGTGGATTGTTGCAATTTTAACAAGGACTCAGTTAAGGTCAGCCAATTCAACTTAGACCAGGAATTGGTCCTTGGGACCTATTTGATCTTTGTGAGTCATTCTGACACTCACCATTTGCCTTTCGAGTTAGCTCTGTAACTATGAATTGTTAATTAAGTAAGGAAAGAACATAGGAACAGGAGGAGATCTTTCAGTCCCTTGAGCTTGTTCCAGCATTCAATTAGATAATGGCTGATCCATACCTTAATTCCATCTACACACTTTGGTTCCCTATCTCCTAATACTCCTACCTAACAAAAATCTATCATAGCTTTGAAATTTTCAATTGACCCCTCCTGCCCCCGACCCCCTGAAACCTCAACAGATCTTTGGGGGAGAGACATCCAGGTTTCCACTACCCTTTGTGTGAAGAAGTGCTTTCTGACATCACCTCATTGCTGAGCTCGGTTCTGAACTAACCCCAGAGGAAATAGTTTCTCTTCATCTACCCAATCAGTTCCAGTAATCATGCTAAACATCTCATTTTAATTACCCGTTAATCTTCTATACTCAAGCCTTGTCTATATAGCCTGCTCTCATAATTTAACCCTTTCTGGAGGAACAGTTAACTAAGTTTGGTATGCAGCGAGGAATAATCTTTGATTTTTTTTTGCTGCTCCTGCCACTGGTCTTTGCATGCCAGGAACACAAGTTGGCAAGTTGGGCATGTGCCCATTTCTTCACTCCCAGCATGTGGAGCTTTGCATCGGCAGCCTTTCAAATAATAATGCATCCCCAAAAAGAAAACAAGCAAGGGGAGCTGTAACATATTAACAAACAGGCAGATAGTTATAGTGCGGGGATTGGATGTCCTGAATATATGCAAGCTGGTGATTAGTACAAACCCCTGGCTTAAAATGAATGTAATGTATGTTGGAAAGTGCAAGCTTGACAAAGTGAAAGGTGAGTGCTACTTAGATGTGCAACTGAGGAAAACTTGGCACTTCAAAATACATGTGGGGCCTTTGATTGGAGGAGAGGGGTGGTGGTGAAGCAATCTATTTAAGCTTGACCTTCTCACTTGTAAAGTGACATGGCTAAAAACCAAACGATCTGCTTTCTATTTGTGTCAGTAATACGATAAACTGCAGGGCATACCCACACAGCACGAAGGAATGTGCAGCACGCTGCATTGGAACCCATGATGAAATTTCATTGCTAGAGAATAATCGGGAGCTGGAAAAGGAGGTTTCTGAGCTTTCCAAAAAAATTGCAAAGAGCTGCGGCTCTTTTCTCTGGAAAAGAGAAGGCCTGATAGAGGTCTTTAAGATTATCAGAAGATTTTACAGGGTAGCTGTAGAGAAGATGTTTCCACTTGTGGGGGAAATCAAAACTGGAGGCCATAAATATAAGATAGTTAAAATAAATCCAATAAAGAATTCAGATAACATAGAAACATAGAAAATAGGAGCAGGAGTAGGCCATTCGGCCCTTCGAGCCTGCTCCGCCATTCATTATGATCATGGCTGATCATCCAACTCAGTAGCCTGTTCTCGCTTTCGCCCCATACCCTTTGATCCCTTTAGACCCAAGAGCTATATCTAACTCCTTCTTGAAAACAATGTTTTGGCCTCAGCTGCTTTCTGTGGTAGTGAATTCCACAGGTTCACCACTCTCTGGGTGAAGAAATTTCTCCTCATCTCAGTCCTGAATGGTTTACCCCCTATCCTTAGACTATGACCCCTGGTTCTGGACTCCCCCACCATCGGGAACATCCTTTCTGCATCTACCCTGTCAAGTCCTTTTATAATTTTATAGGTTTCTATGAGATCCCCCCTCTCTCTTCTGAACTCCAGCGAATATAATCCTAACCGACTCAATCTCTCCTCATACGTCAGTCTTGCCATCCCAGGAATCAGTCTGGTAAACCTTCGCTGCACTCCCTCTATAGCAAGAACATCCTTCCTCAGATAAGGAGACCAAAACTGCACACAATATTCCACGTGTGGCCTCACCAAGGCCCTGTATAATTGCAGCAAGACATCCCTGCTTCTGTACTTGAATCCTTTCGCTATGAAGGCCAACATACCATTTGCCTTTTTTACCACCTTGTTGCACCTGCATGCTTACCTTCAGTGACTGGTGTACGAGAACATCCAGGTCTCGTTGCATATTCCCCTCTCTCAGTTTATAGCTTTTCAGATAATAATCTGCCTTCCTGTTTTTGCTACCAAAATGGATAACCTCACATTTATCCACATTATACTGCATCTGCCAAGCATTAGCCCACTCACTCAACTTGTCCAAATCACCCTGAAGCCTCCCTGCATCCTCCTCACAACTCACCCTCCCACCCAGTTTTGTGTCATCTGCAAATTTGGAGATATTACATTTAGTTCCCTCATCTAAATCATTAATGTATATTGTGAATAGCTGGGGTCCTAGCACCGATCCCTGCGGTACCCCACTAGTCACTGCCTGCCATTCGGAAAAAGACCCATTTATCCCTACTCTTTGTTTCCTGTCCGCCAACCAATTTTCTATCCATCGCAATACACTACCCCCAATCCCATGTGCTTTAATTTTACATGCTAACCTCTTATGTGGGACTTTGTCGAAAGCCTTCTGAAAGTCCAAATAAACCACATCCACTGGCTCCCCCTCATCAACTGTACAATTACATCCTCGAAGAATTCTAGTAGATTTGTCAAGCATGATTTCCCTTTCATAAATCCATGCTGACTCTGCCCAATTCTACCACTGTTCTCCAAGTGCTCTGCTATAAAATCTTTGATAATGGACTCTAGAATTTTCCCCACTACCGACGTCAGGCTGACTGGTCTATAATTCCCTGCTTTCTCTCTACCTCCCTTTTTAAATAGTGGGGTTACATTAGCTACCCTCCAATCTGCCTGTTCGAGTGTGAAATGCTATATAAAATTGCCCTGCAAATTTACACCAATATAAAGAAAGAACTTGTGCTTACATGGTGCACTTCACATATTCGGCAGGTCCCAAAGAACCTCACAGCCAACTAATTCCTGTTTGAACTTAGGGGGCTGAAATTTACACTGCGCCAGCGGGTTGGATGGTGGCATGGGGGAAAATGGGGGCAGCGTAAAATTGAGCGGGAGGCTCTGGGAGGTCTACCACCCCCACTTCCGCCTCCCGTCAACTTTCTGGCAGTTGGGCAGGGGGGGTTGGTGGGTGGCGGGGGGCAACGGCTCGCCTGCCCGAGGCCAATCAAGGTCCTTAAGTGGCCACTTAACGGCCACTTGAGGGCTCTCACCCACCTCCATGGGTATTTTACCCGTGGCAAGCGGGTGTGCTGAGGATGTGAAAGGCCTTCTTCAAAAACTAAGTGGTCAGAGACCCCAAAACCGCTCCTGAATAGCTGCACTTCTGATCTCAGAAATTCCTTCCAGCCATTCTGCAGGGAAGCACTTCCCATATATGTTGCTCCTGCACATTCTTCACTTCCTGCCAGTTCTTTACAGCTTCTAAATTAGATAAAATCAGTAGACCACTGAAGCATTGCTTGTGCAGGTCACAATATGATCATTGCTGGTGGAATCTCTCAGTTCAGTTAGATTTACATCTGCCTATCAGATATTTCTATCTATGTTTCAGAAACTCATCATCACATCATGTTTGAGATCCAGAATGAAAAGTGACCTCTGACACAGCCTGCTCTTTCCCCCAAAATATTCCCCTGTTTGCTTCTCTCCTCTCTTTAAAGCTCTCACTGATCCTGGAGGGGGTCCCACAGATGCAGCCAACCCTCTGTTATCTCAACCAAGTGGCAAATCATCATCTATGAGCTTTGAAAAAAGAAATAACTTACATTTATTTAGTACTTTTCATGTTCACAGGATGAAGTACTTTTTGAAGTGTCGCCACAAGTTTAGGGTAGTATCGAATTGAAAGAAAGGACACAAAATGCTGTGAAGGTTAGTTGTAGGCCAGAAGATTGGATAAATTTTAGAAACCACCAAAGGATGACTACAAAAAAGGGAGAAATTGGAGTATGAGAGAAAACTCGCAAGAAATAGAAGAACAGACAGTAAAAGCTTCTACAAATATATAAAAAGGAAAAGAGTAGCTAACATGAGTATTGGTCTCTTTGAGGGTGGGACTGGGAAATTCATAATGGGAAACAAGGAAATGACAGAGGCTTTCAATAAGTTAGAGGGAGCGGTGGCATAGTGGTAATGTCACTAAGCTAGTAAACTAGAGGCCCAGGCTAATGCCCTGGGGACACGGGTTCAAATCCCACCATGGTTGCTGGTGGAGCTTAAATTCAATTAATTAATAAACATCTGGAATTGAAAGCTAGTCTCAGTACTGGTGCCATGAAATTATCTTCGATTGCCGTAAAAAAAACATCTGGTTCACTCATGACCTTTAGGGAAGGAAATTTGCCATCCTTACCTAGTCTGGCTGGCTAGTTGTGCCAGTGGATCTCCCGGTTATGGACTGAAAAGGTGAGGGGAACCTCGCCTCGGCCTTTTGGAGGCCCCCCCCACCCCACCCCGGCACGATTCAACTTAGGCAATTAAATGCCCAGCGCCAGGGTCCCCACCCCATTAGGGATCCTGCCTCCAAGAGCTGCTGGCTAAGCAGAAGCAGCTCAGTAGTGTCTGCAATGCCTCTGGGAGCAGTGGCCACTGCCAGTACGACAGGAGGCCTGGGAGAGGCTCAGCGTTGGAGATTGGGACAAGTCGTAAGGTGGGTGGGGACACTGGGGCCAGACCAGTGAGGGTGAGCAATGATTCCGGGGCTGAGGGCGGGATGTTACAGGAGGTGGGGTGTTTGTCAGCAGGGGCACTCTGCGAGCCACAGATTGCCCAAGGAGGAGGTGGTCCGCCTAAGCCCACAGGGAGATCGCCTTGTTTCACTGGGCGCCCTCCTCGCATGGGGAGAGGCTGTCTCTGGCTTACTTCCAGTGGCAGCAGGAAGAGGCCCTTAAGTGGTTAATAATTGGCCACTTAATGGCCTCAATTGGCCTCTGGGCAGAAGACTGTCTTTGGCCTTTCCTGCCCCCAACGTAATCGCGGAGTGATGGGAAGGCACCCCCACCCTCCCCTCCCCCACTCCTCCACCACTTCTTGTCGCGATTCTATGGGGCCCCATCCCCGTCTCTCAGCCTGCCTCCAGGGGGGTCCATTAAATCCAGCCCATAATCTATTGCTTGCTACTATTCCTATCAGAAATTTGATTTAAAACATAAATTTAAAACTTGCAATCAAAACGGATTAATCGGTGCAACTGTTGGTCACTGGGAATCTGATTCTAATGACTGTCAATTACAAACATTTTCTGGTTTTATGGATTATGGGATTTCTGGGCCAATTAGCTTTTTTGTGACATGCGCATTTTTATGTGTGCCTTTGATTTATTATCAAGCTTTTTTTCTTCTCTCCCTGATATGTGGATAACAGTTATGTAGCGTGACTGGAGAAGCAAGGATTGTTCTCCTTAGAGCAGAGATGGTTCAGATGAGATTTAGTAGATTATGAGGAGTTGTGATAGAGTAGATAGGAAGAAACTGTTTCCATTGGCAGGTGGGTCAATAACCAATGGATACAGATTGAGGGTAACTGGCAAAAGAAGCAGAGGCGAGATGATGTGAAAATTTTCTTCAACAGCAAGTTGCTATTCTCTGGAATGTACTGGCTGAAAGATTAAATAATAACTTTCAATAAGGAATGGTCGACATGGATGCGGTGGGCCGAAGGGCCTGTTTCTATGCTGTACGACTCTTTGACTCTATAAATACTGGAAAATCTTGTTTAACTAAATTGCGAGAGTTTTTTGAGGAGAGAACAGGGAGGGTGGATGAGGGCAATGCTGTTGATGTGGTGTACATGGATTTTCAAAAGGCCTTTGATACAGTGCCACACAAATGACCTGTGAGCAAAGTTATAGTTCATGGAATAAAAGTAACATAGATACGGAATTGGCTGAGTGACAGGAAACAAAGAGTAGTGGTTAATGGATGTTTTTCAGGCTGGAGTGGAGTTCCCCAGGGGTCAGTGTTGGGACCCTTGCTTTTCTTGATATATATTGATGACCTAGACTTTGGTGTACAGGGCGCAATTTCAAAGTTTGTGGATGACACAAAACTTGGAAGCATTGTGAACTGTGAGGAGGATAGTGTAGAACTTCAAAAGGACATAGACATGTTGGTGGAATGGGCAGACAAGTGGCAGATGAAGTTCAATGCAGAGATATGTGAAGTGATTCATTTTGGTAGAAGAACATGGTGAGATAATATAAAATAAAGGGTACAATTCTAAAGGGGATGCAGGATCAGAGGGACTGAGAGCATCGTGGATAGCACATTTAGAGAGGTGGTCACACCGCAGCTGAAGGGACTTGAGGAAGGAAGGGAATGGGTGACCACCAGGCAGCCCAAGAGAAACAGGCAGGTAGTTCAGGAGTCCCCTGGGGTCCCGCTTGCAAATCGGTATTCCATTTTGGAGGCTGATGAGGCTGGTTCCTCGAGGGAGCGCGGGCAGAGCCAAGCTTCTGGCACCACAAGCAGCTTGTCTGCACAGGAAGGAGGAAAGAGAGGAAGAGCAATAGTAATAGGGGATTCTATAGTCAGGGGAACAGATAGGCGCTACTGTGGCCGTCAACGTGACTCCAGGATGGTGTGTCGCCTCCCTGGTGCCAGGGTCCGGGATGTCACTGAACGGCTGCAGGGCAGCCTGAAGGGGGACGGTGATAAGGCAGAGGTCATGGTACATGTTGGTACCAATGACATAGGTAGAAAGAGGGATGAGGTCTTGCATCAAGAATTCAGGGAGTTAGGCAGTAGACTAAAAAGCAGGACTTCTCGGGTTGTAATCTCTGGATTACTCCCAGTGCCACATGCTAGCGAGTATAGAAATAGGAGAATAGCACAGATGAATGTGTGGCTTAAGAGTTGGTGCAGGAGGGAGGGTTTTAGATTCCTGGACCACTGGGACCATTTCTGGGGAAGGTGGGACCTGTACAAGCGGGACAGTCTACATCTGAACCAGAGGAGGACTAACATCCTTGCTGGTGGGTTTGCTAGTGCTATTGGGAGGAGTTTAAACTAATTTGGCAGGGGGAGGGGATGCAGAATAGGGACACAGCTAATCACAGGAAAGCAAACAAGTCAGAGGGAATACAGCGGAAGTAAGTTTCAAGGGAGTAAGACCAGGATGGATGGCCTCTACTTTAATGCCAGGAGTATTACAGGTAAAATGGATGAGTTAAGGGCAAGGATTGACACGTGGAATTGTGATATAGTAGCCAGCACGGAGACATGGTTGAGGGAGGGGCAGGATTGGCAGTTCAATATCCCGGGATATAGAACCTTCAGGCGAGACAGGGGAGGGGGTAAAAGAGGAGGGGACATTGCAATATTAGTTAAGGAGTCAGTTACTGCAGTAAGGAGAGATGATATCTTGGAGAGGGCATCAAATGAAGCTTTATGGGTAGAGTTTAGGAATAAAAAAGGGACAGCCACATTGCTAGGTGTTTATTATAGACCCCCAGATAGTCAGCGGGAAATTGACGAGCAAATATGTGTGCAATTCGCAGAGGTGTGTAAAAATAATAATAGGGTAATTATATTAGGTGATTTCAACTTTCCCAATATTAATATTAATATGGGATAGTCATCTTGTTAAGGGCTTAGATGGAGTGGAGATCTTAAAATGTATACAGGAGAACTCTTCAGCTCAATATGTAGAGGATCCAACAAGGGAGGGTGCAGTGCTGGACCTAATTCTGGGGAATGAAGGTGGTTGATGTGTTGGTGGGGGTGCATTTTGGTGATAGCAACCACAACATGGTACAATTTAAGCTTGTTATGGAGAAAGAAATAGAAAAGTTGCAAAAAAAGGTTTTGGATTGGGGATGAGCGAATTTTAATAAAATAAAGCAGGATCTGGCCAAGGTAGACTGGAAAGAGTTACTTGTTGGGAAATCTACAGAAGAGCAGTGGGGGGCATTCAAAAAGGAAATGGGGAGGGTACAGGCCCAACGTGTTCCCTCTAGGGTAATAGGTAGGAGCAACAAGCCCAGAGAACCATGGATGACCAGAAACAATCAGGGTACCATGAGAAGGAAAATAGAGACTTTTAGAAAATACAAGGAGAGAAAACCAATGGAAGCATTAGTGGAGTACAGAAAGTGTAGGATGGAGCTTAAGAAAGCAATTAGGAGAGCAAAGAGGGGATATGAGAAAGCTCTGGCTGGTAAAAGTAGGGAAAATCCCAAGATATTCTACATGTATATCAATGGGAAGAGGATAACCAGGGAAAGAGTAGGACCCATTAGGGACCAAGGGGGAAACTGTGGGTGGAGCCAGAGGACATTGGTAGACTGTTGAACGAATACTTCACATCTGTCTTCACCCAAGAGAATGAGGATGTAGATATGGAACTCAGAGAGAAGACTGTGAGGTTCTTGAGAAAATTGTCATAGGGAGTGACAAGGTATTGGAGGTTTTGGCAGGCTTAAAAGTGGACAGATCTCCAGGTCCGGACGATTTGTGTCCCAGGATGCTGTGGGAGGCGAGGGTGGAGATTGCAGGGGCTCTGACCCAAATTTTTAATTCCTCTCTGGCCATGGGGGAGAACAGCTAATGTGGTCCCACTATTTAAGAAAGGTTGCAGAGATAAGCCAGGGAACTACAGACCAGTGAGTCTCACGTCAGTGGTAGGGAAATTATTGGAGAAAATTCTGAAGGAGAGAATCTATCTCCACTTAGAGAAGCAAAATTTGATTCGAAATAGTCAGCGTGGCTTTGTCAGAGGGAGGTCATGCCTAACAAATTTGACTGAATTTTTTGAGCATGTGACCAGGTGTGTAGATGAGGGTAGTGCAGTTGATGTAGTTTACATGGATTTCAGCAAAGCCTTTGACAAGGTCCCACATGGGAGACTTATCAAGAAAGCAAATGCACATGGGATACAGGGTAACTTGATAAGGTGGATTCAAAATTGGCTGTAGGAGACAGAGAGTGATAATAGATGGTTGTTTTAGTGACTGGAAGCCAGTATCCAGTGGCGTACCACAGGGATCTGTGTTAAGTCCCCTATTATTTGTCATTTATATAAACGACCTAGATGACTATGTGGGGGATAGGATCAGTAAGTTTGTGGATGACACAAAGATTGGCCGAGTGGTTAAGTGTCTTGGGTTACAGGAAGATATAGACAGGATGGTCAAATGGGCAGAAAAGTGGCAGATGGAATTTAACCCTGAAAAGTGTGAGGTGATACACTTTGGAAGGAGTAATGTGACACGGAAGTATTCAATGAATGGCCTGACACTGGGAAGTTCCGAGGAACAAAGGGACCTTGGCGTGTTTGTCCATAGATCTCTGAAGGCAGAAGGGCAGGTTAATAGGGTGGTGAAAAAGACATATGGGACACTTGCCTTTATCAATCGAGGCAGAGATTACAAAAGCAGGGAGGTCACGTTAGAGTTGTATAGAACTTTGGTAAGGCCACAGCTGGAGTACTGTGTGCAATTCTGGTCGCCACATTATAGGAAGGATGTGATTGCATTGGAGGGGGTGCAGAGGCGATTCACCAGGATGTTGCCTGGGATGGAACATTTAAGCTATGAAGAGAGGTTGGATAGGCTTGGGTTGTTTTCGCTGGAGCAAAGAAGACTGAGGGGCATGGACAGGGTGGATAGGGAGCAGCTGTTCCCCTTAGTTGAAGGGTCAGTTACGAGGGGACACAAGTTTAAGGTGAGGGGCAGGAGGTTTAAGGGGGATTTGAGGAAGAGCTTTTTTACCCAGAGGGTGGTGACGGTCTGGACTGCCTGGGAGGGTGGTAGAGGCGGGTTGCTTCACATCTTTTAAAAAGTACCTGGATAAGCGCTTGGCATGTCATAACATTCAAGGCTATGGGCCAAGTGCTGGCAAATGGGATTAGGTAGACAGGTCAGGTGTCTTTAATGCATCGGTGCAGACTCGATGGGCTGAAGGGCCTCTTCTGCAACGTATTATTCTGTGATTCTGATTCTGTGATTTGTGATTCTGTGACTTGGGTGTATATGTGCATAAATCATTGAAGGTGGCAGTACAGGTCGAAAGAGTGGTTATTAAAGTACCGTATCCTGGGGTTCATTAATAGGGGCATAGAGTACAAAAGGAAGGAAGTTATGTTGAACTTATATAAGATACTAGTTTGTCCTCAGCTGGAGTATAGTGTCCTCCAGTTCTGGGCGCCGCACTTTAGGAAAGAAATAAGGGCATTGGAGAGAGTACAGAAAAGATTCATGAGAATGGTTCCAGGGATGAGGAATTTCAGTTATGAAGATAGACTGGGGAAGTTAGGACTGTTTTCCTTGGAGAAGAGAAGGCTGAGAGGTGATTTGATAGAGGTATTCAAAATCATGAGGGATCTGGACAGAGTAGATAGGGAGAAACTGTTCCCTCTCATGAAAGGATCAAGAATGAGAGGGCACAGATTTAAAGTATTTGGTAAAAGAAGCAAAAGTGATATGAGGAAAAACCTTTTCGCGCAGCGAGTGGTTAAAGTCTGGAATGCGCTGCCTGAGTGTGTAGTGGAGGTAGGTACAATTGAAGCAGTCAAAGGGGAATTAGACTGTTATACAAGAAGGAAGAACGTGCAGGGTTACGGGGAGAAGGCAGGGGAAATGGCATTAAGTGAATTGCTCTTTTGGAGAGCCAGTGTGGACACGATGGGCCAAATGGCCTCCTTCTGCACTATAACAGTTCTGTGATTCTGTGAAAAGGAAAAAAATTGCAGGGCTATGAGGAAAGAACAGAGGAGTGAGCCTAATCGGATAGCTTTTTCAAAGAGCTGGCACACGCAAGGTGGGCCGAATAGCCATCTGCTTTGCTGTATGACTCTGTGATTCTATGATTCTATTTGACATGACTTTAACAGACGCACATGGGGAAAGTGTTAGAGCACAAAGTTGAGTTATCATATTTTTCCACATTCTAACTGCATTCCAACCAAGCAGTTAATTGTTTTACAAAGGCATGTAAAACAATCTATCCAAATTGATTAAAATAGCTTTTGGCCATTAGGACACCATTACCCACTGACAGACTATTAGTCAGGGTTTATTTTTCAGAAAAAAATGTCTTTGGGCAGAGATTTTAAAAATGAAAAACTGCTATCTGTCTTTCAGATGCTGAGAGGAAGACATGATGCGGATTTGGTTGTTAGGTTATTTGCTTTAATGAAGAAAGAAATTATTTTATATAGTGCAGTTCAAAACCTCTGGATGTCCCAAAGCACTTTACAGTCAACGAATTACTTTTGAAGTGTAGTCACTGTTCTAATGTAGGAAACTCGGCAGCCAATTTTCCTCAGCAATCTCCTACAAGCAATGCAATTGATGATCCACTTATCTGTTTTGAATGTTGGTTCAGGGATAAATATTGGCCAGAACACCAGGGAGAACTCCCCTGCTCTACTTCAAATAGTGCCATGGATCTTCTACACTCACCTGAGAGGGTAGATGGGGCCTCAGTTTAATGTCTTATCTGAAAGACAGTACCCCTGACAGTGCAGCACTCCCTTGGTACCACACTGAAATACCAGCCTGGATTATGTGCTCAAATCTCTGTTAGTGGCATTTGAACCCACAACTTTCTAACTCAGTGAGCTACCCACTGAGCCATGGCTGACACCTAATGAGATGGGAGATACTAGGGATAAATATGGATCCAGCTCAATAAGTGTAATGGCCTACTCCTGTTGCTATGTATAGACTTAAACATCAGAACATGAAAGTTCCTTTACCTATTCTGCTGAGGACAATTTAACAAGGAAGGAAAGTGGTAGGGGAAATGGGATAGATAGGCACTCTGGAATTTTACTTTCTTACTTTTGTTTATCAGAGGCCATTTATGCAAAACTTTTCAGCAAGAGGTTAAGCAGATGGGGCAGAGTCCATTGAAGGGCAGTTTGTACGTGCAATGGGCTTGTTAGCTCATATGATCAATTCTGCTTCTATGCCTCATGTTCTTATCACTGTGCAATTAAGAAGCACTGTAAAAGGTACTACTGCAATTGATAGATCTTTGAACCCTAGATGTTTATCTTTCAGTTCATGAAGCAGATATTCTCTTGCGTGCACTGTGCAAAGCAGTCTGACAAAAGATAATGAGATGCATTTAACTTCATTAGTAATGAGCATGCATGACTTGCATCAGATTGGCATTAGACTTGTTTTTACGAGTCTCATTTATTTGATCTATGTTCTTCTCTTTCGCTCCCTATTTATGAACATTCATACAGCTAAGATCACAATCTCATTCCTTCAATTTATTGAGTAGAGTATTTTATCATCTTTTCAAAGTCACTGGGTGGAAAAATCATTCCAACAAAAGGAACAAACTATTGGAACATCCATGCGTAATGAGCATTAATCCTCCTATTGTGACAACACATAAACAAGAGTTGCCATTCGGCCCAACTGGCTATACCAGCCTTCTCCCACCCACTTCATCTCCCTTATCAGCATACTCTTCTAATTCTTTCTCCCACATGTATTTATCTCACTTCCCCTTAAATGCACCTATACTATTTGCCTGAACTATTCCATGTTGCAACATGTTCCACATGGATAAATGGGTCATTTTCAGGTTGGCAAGCTGTAACTAATGGAGTACCACAGGGAGCAGTGCTGCTGTCTCAACTATTTACAATCTATATCAATGACTTGGATGAAGGGACAGGATGTACAGTTGCTAAATTTGCTGATGACACAAAGGGAGGTAGGAGAGTAAGTTGTGAAGAGGACATGAGTCTGCAAAGGGATATTGATAGGTTAAGTGAGTGGGCAAAAATTTGGCAGAAGGAGTATAATGTGGAAAAATGTGAGCTTTTTCACTTTGGCAGGAAGAATCGAAAAGCAGTGTATTATTTAAATGGCGAGAGATTGCAGAACTCTGTGGTACAGAGGGATCTGGATGTCCAGGTACATGAATCACAAAAAGTTAGTATGCAGGTACAGCAAGTGATTAGGAAGGCAAATGGAATGTTGCTGTTTATTGCAAGGGGAATCGGGTATAAAAGTAGAGATGTTTTGCTACAGTTGTACCGAGCATTGGTGAGATCACATCTGAAGCACGATGTACAGTTTCGGTCTCCTTACTTAAGAAAGAATATAATTGGATTAGAAGGTTCACTCAACTGTTTCCAGGTATGAAGAGGTTATCTTATGAGGAAAGGTTGAACAGGTTGGACCTGTATCCGTTAGAGTTTAGAAGAATGAGAGATGATCTTTTGAAACATAGAAGATCTTGAGGGGACTTGACAGGGTGGATGCTGACAGGATGTTTCCCCTTGTGGGAGAGACTAGAACTAGGGCACACAGTTTAAAAATAAGAGGTCCCCCATTTAATAGGAAGACTAGGAGAAATTTTTTCTCTCAGAGGGTCGCTAGGCTGTGGAATTCGCTTCGCCAGAGAGCGGTGGAGACAGGATCATTGAATATTTCTATGCATGAGTTGGATAGATTCTTGATTGACAAGGGAGTCAACGGGTATGGGGATAGACAGGAAAGTAGAGTTGAGGCCACAATCGGACATCCATGACATTATCAAATGGCGGAGCGAGCTCGAGGGCCCTAATAGCCTACTCCTATTCCTAACTCGTATGTACATTGTAACCACTTTCTAAGTGAAGATTTTTTTTTAATTGCTTATTGATTTTAGGAGTGATTATCTTATCTTTATGACCCCTAGTTTCAAACTGCCCCACAAATGGAAACATCTGCTCTACCTCTATCCAATTAACCCCTTCATAATTTTAAGACCCCTATCAGATCACCCTTCAGCCTTCTGCTTCCCAGAGAAAAGAGCCCCAGTCTGTTCAGTTTTTCCTCTCATGTCCTCTTATTTCTGGTATTATCATTGTAATTTTTTTTTTGCTCTTTACCAAGGCTGCTATTTTCTTTTTTTTATAGTATGGAGACCAGAAATGTGCACAGACTACCTAAAAAAGGGGAGAGAAAGAAAGCGCTTTACCAACCTAAACCTTACTACCTGAAAGGACAAGAACAGGAAGCTCATGGGAACACCAACACCTCCAATTTCCCCTCCAAGCTACATACACAATCTTGACTTGGAAGTATATTGTCATTCCTGCACTGAAATATCAGCCCTGGATTATGTGCTCAAGTCTCTGGAATGGGACGAGAGCCTACAACCTTCCAAGTTTGAGTGCTACCCACTGAACCATGGCTGACACCTAATGGGATGCCTCCAATGCAAGTATATCCTTTCTTAAATGTGGAGACCAAAACTGCACACAGTATTCCAGATATGGTCTCACCAAAACCCTGTACAATTGTAGCAATACTTCCTTTTTCCTGTACTCCAATCCCCTTGCAATAAAGGCCAACATGCCATTTGCCTTCCTAATTGCTTGTTGGACCTGCATGTTAACTTTCTGCGTTCCTTGTACAAGCACACCCAAATCTCTTTGAACATCGACACTTACAAGTTGCATACCTTTTAAAAAAATATTCTTCTTTTCTATTCTTACAAGGTGCATAACCACACTTACCTACATTATACTCCATCTGCCATCTTGTTGCCCACTCAGTTAACCTGTCTATATCTCTTTGCAGCTTCTCTGTGTCCTTCCCACAGCTTACCTTTCCACCTACCTTCGTATCATTAGCAAACTCAGATACATTACTCTCTGTCTCTTCATCCAAGTCACTAATATAGATTGTAAATAGCTGAGGCCCCAGCACTGATCCTTGCAGTACTCCACTATTTATTGCCTGCCAACTTGAAAATGCCCCATTCATGCCCACTCTTTGCTTCCTGCCTGTTAACCAATCATCTATCCATGCTAATATATTATTCCCAGCTCCATGAGCCCTTATCGTGCCAATAAGCATTTTGCGTGGCACCTTACGAATGCCTTTTGGAAAACCAGGTATACTACATCTACTGGTTCCCCTTTATCTGCTCTACTAATTACATCATCAAAATAACTTATTTTTAAAAATACATTTGTCAAACAGGATTTCCCTTTAGCAAAACCATGTTGACTTGTTCTAATCATACTGCGCTTTTCCAAGTGCATTGTTAAGACTTGCTTAATAATAGATTCCAGTATTTTCCCAATTAAGTATTTTAGACTAACTGGCCTGTAGTTCCCTGTTTTCTCTCTCCCTCCTTTCTTGAAAATCGGTGTAACATTTTCCAACTTCCAATCAGATGGGACCGTTCCCGAATCTAAGGAATTTTGGAAAATTATAATTAGCACATCCACTATATCTGCAGCTATCTCTTTAAGAACGCCAGAGTGTAGGCCATTAGATCCTGGAGATTTGTCAGATTTGAGTCTCTTAAGTTTCTCCAATACTTTTTCTCTGCTGATATGAATTTCCTTAATTTCCTCACTCTTTTAGCCCCTAGGTTATTGTCTGTTTCTGGTTTGGAACTTGTGAACTGTGAAAATAAACACAAAATATTTGTTCAGTGCCTCTGCCATTTCCTCATTCCCCATGATAATTTCTCCTGTCTCTACTTCCAAGAGACCAACATTTACTTTAGCTACTCTTTTCCTTTTGATATAAAAGCTCTTACAATCTGTTTTTATGTTACTAGCTGGTTTACTCTCATTCTATTTTTTCCCTTTTTTTGTCAACTTTTTGGTGGCCCTTTGCTGGTTTCTAAAACACTCCCAATCCTCAGCCTTGCTACTCTTTTTTGCAGCATTGTAAGCCTTTTCTTTTAATCTAATACTATCCTTAACTTTCTGAGTGAGCCACAGATGGGTCTTTCTTCTTGAGTTTTTGTTTTTCAAGGGAAAGTATTGTTGTTGAACATTTTGAATCATTTCTTTAAAAATTTCCCACTGTTCATTTACCGCCATACCTTTTAGTCTATTTACCCAATTTACCTTAGCCAGTTCTCCCCTCATGCCTATATAATTGGCTTTGTTTAGGTTTAAGATTCTTGTTTGTGATTGGAGCATGTCACTTTCAAACATAACATGGAATTCAATGGCATTATGATCACTGTCTCCCAGTGGATCTTTTACTATGACATTGCTTATTAACCGTGCTTCATTACACAATACTAGATTAAAGATAGCTTTATCCCTAGTTGGCTCCACAATGTATTGCTCCAAGAAACTGTCCTGAAAACATTCTACAAGCTCATCTTCTAGATCACTCCTGCAAATTTCATTGTTCCAGTGTATATGAATATTAAAGTCCCCCACAATTATTACATTACCTTTGTTACAAGCTTCAATTCTAGTTTAATGCTCTTTCCACTGGTATAACTACTGTTAAGGGGTCTATAAACTACTCCCACCAGTGTTTTCTGATTCTTGCTTTTCCTTATTTCCAACCATATTATTCTACTTCATGATCTTCTGAGGCCAGATCCTTTCTCACTAATGTCCTTATGTCATCCTTTACCATCAGTGCTACCCCTCCTCCTTTGCTATTCTGTCTGTCTTTCCATAAAATTGTGTACCCTGGAATATTTATTTCCCAACCTTGATCACCATGTAACCATGTCTCTTTGATGGCAATTAGATCTAAATCATGTACCTCTCTTTGTGCCATTCGTTCACCTATTAGTTCATCTTATTGCAGATAGTTCGCACATTCAGATATAGAACCTTTAATCTCACTTTTTTTCTTCGATTCCCTTATTTGCTGATATACATTTCTGTTAAACTCTCTGTCCCTTCCTGTCCCATTCTGCTTGTCTTTATACGCAACGCTAAACTGTTCCAATACTTTCTCTTTGGATTTTTAAATCTCACCTTTCCTGAATCCTCCCCCCACTCTGTCAGTTCACAACCTCTTGTCTTACCTGTTGGTTCGCTCTTGAGTTTGTATCTACTATCTCTTCCTGTCACACCCTGATTAACATTATCCTTATTGCGATCGTGCTCTTTTGCCTTCTCCACTCTCTTTAAACTATCTCATCTTCTCTCATTTGATCCCTCACCCCCACTATTTAGTTTAAAGCCCTCTCTACTGCCCTAGTTATACGACTTGCCAGAACACTAGTCTCAGCATGGTTCAAGTATAGACCGTCCCAACGGTACAGCTCCCACTTTCCCCAGTATTGGGGTCAATGTCCCATGAATTGAAATCCATTTCTCCCACATCAATCTTTGAGCTAAGCATTTAACTGTCTAATCTTATTTACCCTGTGTCATTTTGCTCATGGTTCAGGTAATAACCCAAAGATTATTGCCTTTGAGGTTCTTCTTTTTAATTTAACCCTTAGCTGCCCATCCTCCTTATGCAAAACCTCTTTCCTAGTCCTTTCTATGTCATTGGTACCCACATGGACCATGGCAACTTGATCCTCCCCCTCCCACTGCAGCCCCGAGCAGATGTCCCGAACCCTGCAACCAGGTAGGCAACACAGCCTTATTGACTCATGCTCTTGGCTACAGAGAACGGTGTCTATCCCCCTAACTATATTGTCCTGACTACCACTACATTCCTATTTATTCCTCCCATTTGAATAGCTTCCTGTACCATAGTGCCATGGTCAGGTTGCTCATCCACCCTGCAGCCCTCGCTCTTAACCATACAAGCTGAAAGAACCTCAAACCTGTTGGACAATTGCAAGAGCTGAGCCTCCTCCACTTCTGCCTTCTCGATCCCCTTACCTGCCTTACTCGCAGTCACACCCTCCTGTTCCTGACCACTGACCAAATCAGAAGACCCCATCCCAGGGGGTGTGACTGCCTCCTGGAACAAAGTGTCTAAGTAACTTTGCCCCTCCCTGATGCATTGCAGTGTCTGTAGCTCAGCCTCCAACTCACTGATTCTGAGCCGAAGCTCTTCGAGCTGCAGACACTTACTGCAGACATGTTTGCCGTGGATCACACTGGTAACCATAAGCTCCCACATACTGCTGCTGCAACACATCACCTGCCCTGCCATCTTGATTGTGTTTGAAATAACTAATTAATTATTTACTCAATTAATTAATAGGGAATATTCACTAGCCAATCTATTAAACTTAACTAGTATTAACAAATAAAACCTTACAATGAATAAAATTACCTGAGTTTTGTAAGATAAATGATAAAAAAATCTCACCAACACATCAACTACCTGTTCTCCTGCGACATCCCACTTTGATTTTTTTTTACATAAGAACATAAGAAGCAGGAATAGGCCATTCAGTCCCTCAAGCCTGCCCCGCTATTCAATAAGATCATAACTGATCTGTCCCAGGCCTCAACTCCTCTTCTGGGCCTGCTCCACTTATCCCTCGACTCCCTGAGATTTCAAAAATCTATCTATCTCCTCCTTAAATACATTTAGTGACCTAGCCTCCACAACTCTCTGAGGTAGAGAATTCCAGAGATTCATCACCCTCTGAGAAAAGAAATTCCTTCGCATCTCAGTTTTAAATGTGTGCCCCCTTATTTTGTAATTATTTTGTAATTATGTCCCCTAGTTTGAGATTCCCCTACCAGTGGAAACATATTCTTAACATCTATCCTGTCAAGCCCCCTTAAAATCTTATATGTTTCAATAAGATCATCTCTCATTCTTCTAAACTCGAATGAATAAAGGCCTAACCTGTTTAGCCGTTCTTGATAAGACAACCCCCTTCATCCCAGGAATCAGCCGAGTGAACCTTTTCTGAACTGTCTCCAATGCTAGTATATCCTTCCTTAAATACAGGGACCAAAATTGTATGTGGCACTCTAGGTGTGGCCTCACCAACACCCTGTACAGTTGTAATAAGACTTCCCTATTTTTAAACTCTAGCCCCCTAGCAATAAAGGCCAGAATTCCATTTGCCTTCCTAATTACTTGCTTCACCTGCATGCTAACTTTTTGTGTTTCATGTAGAAGAACACCCAGATCCCTCTGTACTGCAGTATTTTGTAGTCTTTCTCCATCTAAATAATAATCTGCCTTTTTATTCTTCCTACCAAAGTAGATTACGTCACAATTTCCTATATTGAACTCCATCTGCCAAGTTTTTGCCCACTCACTTAACCTAACTATATCCCTTCACAGATTCTTTGTGTCCTCATCACAACATGCCTTCCCACCTATTTTTGTATTGTCAGCAAATTTGGATACACTACATTCTGTCCCTTCCTCCAAGTCATTGATATAGATAGTAAATAGTTGAGGCCCCAGGACGGATCCTTGTGGCACCCCACTAGTTACGGCTTTCCAACCCGAAAAAGGCCCATTGATCCCGACTCTCTATCTTCTGTGTGTTAGCCAATCCTCAATCCATGCCAACACATTACCCCCAATACCCTGAGCTCTTATTTTGTGCAATAACCTTTTATGTGGCACCTTATCAAACACCTTCTGAAAATCCAAATACACTACATCTACTGGTTCCCTTTTATCCGCTCTGCTTGTTATATCCTCAAAGAACTCTGGCAAATTTGTCAAACATGATTTCCCTTTCATATAACCATATTGACTCTGTTTGATTGCATTATGTTTTTCTAAATGTCTTGCTATTTCTTCCATAAAAATGGACTCTAGCATTTTCCCAATGACCGATGTTAAGCTAACTGGTCTATAGATTCCTGCTTTCTGTCTCCCTCCTTTTTTGAACAGGGGTGTCACATTAGCGGTTTTCCAATCTGCTGGTACTCTACCGGAATCCAGTGAGTTTTGGTATATTATGACCAATACCTCTACTATCTCTGCAGCCACTTCTTTTAAAACCCTTGGATACAGGCCATCAGATCCTGGTGACTTGTCTGCCTTTAGTCCCATCAGTTTTTCCAGTACCTTTTCCCTCGTGATAGAGATTGTTACAAGTTCCTCCCTCCCATTTACACCTTGTTCATCTATTATTGTCAGAATGTTTATAGTCTTCTCCACTGTGAAGACCGGTGCAAAATATTGGTTTCAATTATCTGCCATTTCCCTGTTCCCTGTTATTAATTCCCCAGTCTCCCTCTAAGGGTCCCACACTTATTTTAGCTACTCTCTTCCTTTTTATATACCCGTAGAAGCTCTTGCTGTTTGTTTTTATATTTCTTGCCAATTTACTCTCATAATCAATTTTCTCCCTCTTTATTAGTTTTTTAGTCATCCGCAGCTGGTTTCTAAAAAATTCCCAATCCTCTGGCCTACCACTAGCTTTTGACAATTTGTATGCCTTTGTTTTTGATTTGATACTCTCCTTAACTTCCTTTGCTAGCCACGGGTGGTTCATCACTCTCATCGAGTCCTTCCTTCTGACCGGAATATATGTTTGATGAGTGTTATGAAATAGCTGCTTAAAAGTCTGCCACTGCTCCTCTACTGACTTTCCCTGTACTCTAGTTTCCCAGCCTGCTTTAGACAACTCTTTCTTCATACCTCTGTAATTGCCCTTGTTTAAGTTGAAGACACTGATTTGAGACCCGGGTTGCTCACCCTCAAACTGAATTTTAAATTCTACTATGTTATGATCGCTTCCCCCTAGGATCCTTAACTATGATGTCTCTTATTAATCCTATCTCATTACACATTACCAGATCTAAAATAGCCTGTTTCCGGGTATGTTCTGCAACATATTGTTCGAAGAAACAATCCCTGATGCACTCTACAAATCTGTCTTCCATGCTACCCTTGCCAATTTGATTTTTCCAGTCTATATGCAGATTAAAATCACCCATGATAATTGCAGTGCCTTTCTTACACACCTCCATTATTTCCTGATTAATATTTTGTCCTACAGAGAGGCAACTCCTCAGGGGCCTATAGACCACTCCCACCCATGATTTCTTTCCCTTGCTATTCCTTACTTCCACCCAAACTAATTCTACATCATGATCTATTACACCTACATCATTACTCACAACTGCACTGATCCCTTCCTTTAATAACAAAGCTACCCCACCTCCTTTTCCTTTCTGCATATTCTTCCGGAACGTTGTATATCCTTGAACTTTGAGTTTTCAGTCCTGGTCATCCTGCAACCACGTCTCTGTGATAGCTATCAAATCATATTAATTTGTTTCTATCTGTGCCGTCAGCTCATCTCTCTTCTTACAAATGCTACGTACATTCAGATAAAGAGCCTTAAGCTTTGACTTTTTACGATCTGGTTCTAATTTATGCTGTACTCTTATGCTTGTATTCTCTGTCCCTTCCTGTCACAATCTGATTGATGTATGCCCCTTCACTACCCTGCACATCTGCTCTCTTGTTACTTGTCAACATTTTTAACTTCCTTTCAATTGAACCCTCCCCGCCACTATTTAGGTTAAAGCCCTATCTACAACCCTAATTATACGATTCACCAGGACACTAGTGGTTCAAGTGAAGCCCATCCCAATGGAACAGCTCTCCCTTTCTCCAGTACTGGTGCCAGTGTCCCATGAATCGGAACCCATTTTTCCCACACCAATCTTTGAGCTACACAGTTACCTCTCGAATCTTATTTACCCTATGCCAATTTGCAAATGGCTCAGGTCGTAATCCCGAGGTTATTACTTTTGTGGTTCTGCTTTTTAATTTAGCCCCGAGCTGCTCATAATCCCTCAGCAGAACCTCTTTCCTAGTCCTACCTATGTCGTTGGTACCTACGTGGACCACGATAACTGGATCCTTTCCCTTCCACTCCAAGTTCCTCTCTAGCCCAGAAGAGATGTCCTTAACCTTGGCACCAGGTAGGCAACACAGCCTTCAGGACTCTCTATCTTTGCTGCAGAGAACAGTATCTATTCCCCTAACTATACTATCCCCTATTACAACTGTATTTCTCTTTTCTCCTCCCACTTGAATGGTGCTCTGAACCATGGTGCAGTAGTCAGTTCGCTCATCCTCCTTGCAGTCTGTGCCCTTGTCTACAATGGGAGTGAGATCCTTTGACTCTTGTGCCTACATATAACTGAAGTAATGGTTGCTCGGTCAAAGTCCTGGAACTCGTTACCAAACAACACTCTGAGTGTACTTTCACCTTTGGACTACGGTGATTCAGGAACTTCTCAAGGGTAATTAGCTACTGGTAATAAATGTTGGCCTTGCTAGCGATGCCTGCATCTCTTCAATAAGTAAATAATTAAAAAACAGAATCTCAAATCAGTATTTCCTCATGATCATTCTAGCCCCCAAACCCTTAAAGAGCTCATTCAAAATACTGCTGCTCATATCGTAACTCGCACCAAGTTCTGTTCATTCAGCGACAATGTGTTTGCTGACTTATATTGGCTCCCAGTTAAGCAATGCCTCAATTTTAAAATTCTCCGTTGCCTCGTCCCTTCTTATCTCTGTAATCACCTTCAGCCCTACAACCCTCCGAGATATCGGCGCTCATCTAATTCTGGCCTCTTTAGCATCCCTGATTTTAATCGTGCCACCTTCAGTGGCCGTGCCTCCAGCAGCCTAGGCCTTAAACTCTGAAACTCCTCCCAAAACCTCTCTCTCTTCCTTTAAGCTACTCCTTACAACCTACCTCTCACCTGTCCTAATATTTCCTTATGTGGCTGAAAATCAGATTATGTCTGATAACACTCCTGTAAAGCATCTTAGGACACTTTACTATGGGAAAGGGCTATGTAAATGCAAGTTATTGTTGTTAAATGCCAACCGTCTAATGTCTCTGACAATTGAGGGATGGTCTCCCTTGAGAAAAGTGGGACTTTGCACCCCAACGAACCTCAGACAAACTCAAGATGAAAGAAATTCTAGGAAATATGAATCGAAGGACAGTAAACTCCACAGAAAACAAAGAGATCAGCAAAGACTTTTTACAGGGGAATGGGGATGTGAATTTAAAGGTATCTGACCTTGGCCCCTGCAGCCTTCCAATTCTCCCCATAATTTAAATTACCTGTCCTGAGTCCTGAAAAATGAATTGGGTCAGATCAGTCACAAAGAAACAGGAGCAGACCATTGAGCCCCTCGAGGCTGTCCGCCATTCAATAAGATCATGGCTGATTTGCAATCCGACACCATATGCCCAGCTTTGTCCATTCTCCTTTAATACATTTGGTTACGAAAATCTATTAATCTTAGATTTAAAATTAACAATTGATCTAGCATCAACTTCCATTTGCGGAAGAGAGTTCCAAACTTCTGACACCCTTAGCTTGCAGAAGTGTTTCCTAACTTCAGTCCTGAACGGCCTGCTCTAATTTTAAGGCTCTGTCCCCAAGCCCTAGACTTCCCAACCATGCTGGCAACTGATGGACACAAAGTGGGGGTAGGGGTACAGGATAACAGAAAAAGGCAAAGGATGGCAACAGCGATAAGTGATGGAAAATATAGGTAAGGTAAGGGAAAAAATAGGAATGTGAGAGGAAAACATGAGGAATGTGAGGGTAAAAGAATTTGAAACATAATATTACATATAATTGACAGCACAGAATGGTCCAACTGGTCTATGCAGGTTTTTATGTTCCACACAAGTTTCCTCCTGCTCCTCCCACCTCTCTCCATCTAACTCTATCAGCATAAGCTTCTATTCCTTTCTCCCTCATGTACTTATCTAGCTACCTCTTAAATGCTGTTCTAAGTATGGTTGAAGTCAATTTTCCATAAAAATTTAACATAAACTTCTATTTTTCAATTACAGCCCTCTAGAAATTAACTCCAGTACTTTGCATTTTGATATGGCCTTCTTAACCTGCATTGCTACTTTTAATGATTTGTAAATTGTGTTGCAATTCATGTTATTAAAATCCTGAACTTTATTGCAAGGGGAATGGAATATAAAAGGAGATGGGCTGAATTTTACCAGCCTTCGGACGTCAATGGTTGTGGCCGGGGGGCCCGGAATATTCTTCCAGGAGAGGCCCGCCTCAACCCCTGACGCCGAGAAGGCCCCACTACATTTTACCAGTGGCGGCAAGGCCTCGGTGCAGCCATTTGCATTGTAAAATGTATTCAAATAAATGTAAATAAGCCTACCTAGACCCGGTGGCTGTCCCACGCCGGTATTCCGGCTGGTGGCTGGAGGTCCCGTACCTTCAGATCCCCGTTTGGAGAACCGAGGCGAGACACTGGTGGGGAGGGGCGTAATTCTCAGGGTAGGGGGAGGAGGAGGGGCACGGGGAATGGTCTTGTGATTGGTGGGGGGGATGGTGGGAAGGGGTTAAGGTTTAAGGTTAATAAAGGTCGGGGGGAAGGTCAGATACTGCATAGAAGTTTTTTTGGGGGGGAATGGGCAATTAATGGATCGATTCTTCCTTGGGGGTGTGGGTAAAGGGAGTGAAAATGTTACTACATGTCTAACTTTAATTTTGAACGTTTGTTCCCTTTAAAAATGCAAGTGTTAGTGAAGGGCTTGAAGCCTTTTAAAAATGGCGCAGGCAACTGCGGGGTGGCGGGCGGACACCGTGGTTGGGGATGGAGTGGCTGCCCGCTCTACGTCATCAGGGGCAGTCGCCCTTCCCCTTCCATTTAAATGAGCCCCCGCGCAAAATATCGCGAAAGCTCAGCGGCTGCCGCTCCGCACGGCTGGACCGCCAACTTCAAAGCACGTCACCGCAAATGGCGGCACGCTCGTAAAATTCAGCCCAAGATGTTTTGCTGCAGTTGTACAGGACATTCGTGACACCACATCTAGAGTATTGTGTACAGTTTTGGTCTCCTTACTGAAGAAAGGATCTAATTGCATTCGAAGCAGTTCAGGGAAGGTTCACTTGACTGATTCCTGGGATGAGAGGGTTATCTTGCGAGGAATGGTTGGGCAGGTTGTGTCTGTATTCATTGGAATTTAGAAGGATGAGAGGTGATCTTATTGAAACATATAAGATCCTGAGGGGACTTGACAGGAAGAGACTAAAACTAGGGGGCACTGTTTAAAAATAAAGGGTCTCCCATTTAGGACAGAGATGAGGAGAATTTTTTTCTCTCAGAGGGTCGTGAGTCTGTGGAACTCTCTCTTCCCAGAGCACAGTTGAGGCAGTGTCATTGAATTTTAAGGCAGAGGTAGACAGATTCTTGACAAACAAGGGAGTCAAAGGGTATTGGGGAAAGGCAGGAAAGTCGAGTTAAGTTCACAAACAGATCAGCCATGATCTTAAAGAATGGCGGAGCAGGCCCGAGGGGCCGAATGGCCTACTCCTGCTCCTAGTTCGTATGCTCCTAGGAGTGTACTATGCTCCTAGTACATTCATATATATCACTGTGATCCTTTTGCAGTGACTGAGTAAGAAACTTAAGGAGCTTGAACAGCATCTTGGCTCATGTGAAGGGCAAGTTTAGGACAAACACCAGAAATATCTCTTTACTAACTATCAGCTGAAACAGTTGTCAGAAGCATTGGGCCACTGGACTATTTAAGAAACAGCTGGACATTGTAATGGGAAGAATAGATCCTTTGCAAGTTGTAGCACTCTTCAAAGAATAGTTTACATTTAAAATGTTTTTTTAATTGAGCCACAGATGCCCATTCAGGATGTTCACTTTCCCAAACAAAAAGCCAGGGAGCACAAAATTTCATTTTGTTTCATTTAGTTCCCAAATGTATATTCCCATCCTTGCTGCTATTCATTATTTTTGTCCATTTGATTCTTCTTTATTTCTCTCTTTTCAGTATTCTGCCTGCATACAGTTCTCTCATATCCATGACAATGTGGGCTATGTACAATATACCTTATATTAAAATAAACTGTATCATTTAAAATGAAGAAAGTCATGGCGAATCAATAAGATTAGTCAGAAAGGTGATGACAACAACTTTCTAGACTTCAGTTTGCAAAATGCCTTTTTCCACTGATGTGGCAAAAATTCATGAACTATTCTTGTCAGTTAACTGATAGTCAGCATTTATTGATGACCTTTAGAGCAGTGTCATAATCACAATTTACTGAGTCTGCTACATGCTGAGAAATGCCTTGGTTCCGAGGGCACACTAACCACACTGTTTGTGATTAAAACAATGTATCTGCATAACACAACATGGAGCTCCTAGTGAAAAAAGTAACACAGAACAATCCACAGGAATGGCAGCCTTATAAATTCTGTGGCTACGAGAGCAAGTCAGGGGCTGGGAATTCTGCAGTGAGTAACACACCTCCTGACTCCCCAAAGCCTGTTCACACATCAGGATTGTAATGGAAGACTCTCCACTTGCCTGGATCAGTGCAGCTCCAATAACACACAAGAGGCTCCACACCATCTAGGACAAAGCAGCATGTTTGATCGGCACCACCTTAAACATTCAGTTCCTACAACATCGGTGCACAACGGCAGCAGTTTGTGCCATTAAATCCATCTGTCACCTTTTTATTAAAGCAATTGGCAAATTTTGGACTCAAACTCTCCCAGTTGGTATTTCAGTCCTGCCAGGAGCTTCTCCACTCCGACTGTATCAGTGATGAATGAGGGGCAATCTGATCGAGATGTTTTGAATATTAAAAGGATTTGACAGAGTAGCTAGGAAGAAATCATTCCCTCTGGTTGGGGAAATCAAGAACAGGGAGGACCTAATCTTAAAATTAGAGCTAGGGCATTCAGGAGCGAAATTACTCAGCACTTCCTCACACAACAGATGTTGTAGTAGATGTCAGGAACTCTTTCCCTCAATAGGCTATGGATGCTGGGACAACTGGAGCTCTCAGGACGAAGATATATGGATTTTTATTAGGTTACTGGATCAAGGGAACAAAGGCAGATGAATGGAGTTGAGGTATCAATGAGTAATGGTCTAATTAAATGGTGGAGCAGGCTCAAGGATCTGAATGGCTGACTCCTGTTTTTCATGACCCCATGTTCCTACGTGATAAAAGATTCCATCTGAAATAGTAACTCTCATTCTGAGTTGCAGTTTGAGCATCTTCTCTTATTATTTGTAGAAAAACTAATTGCAACTTGTGACCAGGGCAATGGTTGAGTATTGAATAAGATAGCAGGTTCTGAGGGTCCTAATCACAAGGTTGATAAATAGGCAGCAAATGACAATCTCCCCTAAGCATAATCTTACTGAGTATATTGCTTTTGCATGTACTTGGATCTTCAGGGTCCAAACTTAGGGGGAGAGGCGGGGTCGGTGGGGGGGGGGGGGGGGCGGTGTGGTGGGAGGTGGGGCATAAATTTCTTTGCAGCTCATCCTAGTTCCAACATGTTAAATTCATTGGAAACTCTGTATACGCATGTGAATTTCAGGGTCTTCCCTGAAGCTATGACATTAGAGCACGAGCAAGGAAATTTGCTCCATAGATGTCTGCACTCAGGCATTCCACTTGAGGCTAGAAATTAAGCTTTTGGAGAAGTTTGTATTCAGTAAGATGATGAACCTTGAAGATGAAATTGGTCTTGGGTGTGGACTGCTTTATGCTCCTGCCCTTTTCCACTGCAGGAAAGAACGGTTTCGTTCTGTGAGTCCATTGCCATAGGAACTGGATTGAGTCTGGCGAACCTCAATTCACATTGAACCCTCACACTTTATAGACCTACGAAGGAGATTTTAATCCCATCAGTCTAGCCTGGAGTTTAGCTGGAAAAGGCACTGTCAAATCCACAGCAACTTTCCCCTGCCTTCCCCCACAGAAATTTGTCATTTGTTAATGGGACTAAAAATGTCTTTAATTATTTTTCCTGAAAGGTGAAATTGCTCAATGCAATAACTACTGCAACATTATATGCAGAAGCATATTCCACAGTGTGGCCTGAAAAGATTGTTTAAGGCTGTTCAAACTTCTTATTAGTTCTCTAAAAACATGGACTGACCTTTCAAGATGACTTCCAATTCGTCCCTCAGAATGTCAAAGGTACTGTATCGGGAGCTGGTCTCAGGGATGACATGCTTCTTTAACCATCCTCCACAGGCATACTGGTAAAAATTGTTACAAGGATCCACAGCTTGGTCCATATTCCCAATGATACGGGCGGCTAAGAGGGGAAGGGAACAAAGGTTAAAATGTATGTTGAATTTTCCGTGAACACCACTCACCTTTCCAGACCACTGGAATCGTTTCCAGCACTGGACCCATATTCTTGAGACCACCCCACGGCAACTGACTTGCTTGGTTACCTCCAGCCATGTCTTCTTCATGAGGCTTGCTGGCCTCCTCCACCCGTTAGTTGGAAACAGCACATCTCTCCGTTCCCTTGCCACCTGCAGGAGCATCTCCAGAGAGTCATCACTAAATCTTGGAGAGACCCTTCCTCACACTGCAGCCATTCCTTGCTCAGCACCCGTTCCAATAGACCGTGTCTGCAGCCTGCCTCAAGCCAGCAGACTGCCCTTTCAAAATGACACCTTCCAGCGACCTGCTGGCAGTAGCTCCCACCTGCCACACATAATTGGTTGGCTCTCCCATCTGCTGGCTGTTAATTGGCTCTGCATGGTAAGATTGGCAAGGAAGACCCGCCTTCTGCCCGTGTGGCTCGATGACCCGGATTTGACCTCACTGTCAGGTCCTCCACACAAATATAAAATCCAGCCCCATGTGTTTAGCTTGTTCTATCCAACCAATAATTGAATTTAATGGTACCCAGAGGAAGCAATGTGACTTACTTGAGCACAGGCTGGGACTCCAGTGCAGTATTGAGGGAGTGCTGTACTGTTGGAAGTTGTCATCTTTAGGATGAAACTTTAAACCAAGGCCCCATCTGCCCTCTTAGATGGACATGAAAGATCCTATGATATTATTCTAAAGAAGAGCTTGGAGTTCTCCCTGATGCTCTGGGCCAATATTTATCCCTCAATCTACATCTTTAAAATAAATTACAGGTCATTATCATATTGCTGTTGTGGGAACTTACTGTACACAGATTGGCTGTGTTTCCTACATTACAACAGTGACTACACTTCAAAAAGTACTTCATTGGCTGTAAGCACTTTGGGATGTCCTGAAATAAAGAAATACGTTATAAAAACAAATGCAAGTTCTTTTTGTTGGGAGATCGCAGTGGCTTACTTCTCACACAGGTGAAGGAGAAACCCATTTTGTGTTCCAGTGCCAATATAGGCCCATAACCAAAGGTTTGGCATTAGCCAAACATAACCTAACCAGTTATTTTTTCATTCAATTGTTTCTCAGACACAGACCACCGTGTATCAGTAATGCGTGAGTATTATAGATAGACATGAATAGGTTTACAATGTGACATGCCTTTTACATATCTCTAAAAATTCTATTTCTGGTATATTAAATTACATAAGATTATGTAAGATAACGTAGGATATTCGGCACAGAAACAGGACATTCGGCCTAACCACCCCCTGCCAACATTTATGCTCCACTCGAGCCTCTTCCCATCTTTCCTCATCTAAATCTATCATCGGCACCCTCTATTCCCATCTCCCTCATAAGCTCATCTAGCTTCCCCTTAAATACATCTATACTATTCGCTTCAACCACTCGCTGTGGTAGCAAGTTTAATATTCTCACCACTCTTTGGCTGCAATTTGGCATCGACCCAGCAATTTGGAAAATTGCCCAGGTATGTCCTGTACACAAAAAGCAGGACAAGTCCAATCCGGCCAATTACCACCCTATAAGTCTACTCTCAATCATCTGTAAAATGATGGAAAGTGTCGTTGACAGTGTTATCAAGTGGCACTTGCTTAGCAATAGCCTACTCAATGATGCTCAATTTCGGTTCCACCAGGGCCACTCAGCTTTTGACCTCATTGCAGCCTTGGTTCAAACATGGACACAAGAGATGAACTCAAGAGGTGAGGTGAAAGTGCTCGTGACATCAAGGCAGCATTTGACTGAGTATGGCATCAAGGAGCCCTAGCAAAACTGGAGTCAATGGGAATCAGGGGGAAAACTCTCTGCTGGTTGGAGTCATACCTAGTGCAAAGGAAGATGGTTGTGGTTGTTGGAGGTCAATCATCTCAGCATCAGGACATCACTGCAGGAGTTCCTCAGGGTAGTGTCCTAGGCCCAACCATCATCAGCTGCTTTATCAATGACCTTCCTTCAATAATAAGGTCAGAAGTGGGGATATTCGCTGATGATTGCACAATGTTCAGCACCATTCACGACTCCTCATATACTGAAGCAGTCCAGGCAGAAATGCAACAAGACCTGGATAATATCCAGGCTTGGGCTGATAAGTGGCAAGTAACATCCATGCCACACAAGTGCCAGGCAATGACCATCTCCTACAAGAAAGAATCTAACCATCTCCCCTTGACATTCAATGGTATTACCATTGCTGAATCCCCCACTACTAACATCCTGGGGGTTACCATTGACCAGAAACTGAACTACAGCAGCCATATAAATACCATGGATACAAGAGCAGATCAGAGGTTAGGAATCCTGTGGCGAGTAACTCACCTCCTGACTCCCCAAAGCCTGTCCACCATCTACAAGGCACAAGTCAGGAGTGTGATGGAATACCCTCCATTTGCCTGAATGGGTGCAACTCCAACAACATTCAAGAAGCTCAACACCATCCAGGACAAAGCAGCCTGCTTGATTGCACCCCTCCCCCCCCATCCACAAACATTCACTCCCTCCACAACAGACGCACAGTGGCAGCAGTGCGTACCATCTACAAGATGCACTGCACCAACGCACCAAGGCCCCTTAGACAGCATCTTCCAAACCCGCGACCTCTACCACCTAGAAGGACAAGGGCAGCAAATGCATGGGGACACCACCACCTGCAAGTTCCCCTCCAAGTCACACACCATCCTGACTTGGAACTATATCGTCATTCCTTCACTGTCGCTGGGTCAAAATCCTGGAACTCCCTTCCGAACAGCACTGTGGGTGTACCTACCCCACATGGACTGCAGCAGATCAAGAAAACAGCTCACCACCACCTTCTCAAGGGCAATTAAAGATGGACAATAAATGCTTGCCTAGCCAGCGACATCCCGATCCCATGAATGAATGAAAAAAAGTCTGAATTCTCTATCGGATTTCATGGTACCTATCTTATACTGATGTCCTCTAGTTATGCTCTTGCCCACATGTGGAATCATTCTCTGTATCCACTCTATCAAAAACTTTCAGAATTTTAAAGACCTCTATTAGGTCATCCTGCAGCTTTCTTTTTTCAAGGGAAAAGAGACCCAGCCTGTTCATCCTTTCCTGATAAGTATACCCACATATTTCTGGTATCATCCTTGTAACACTCCAGTGCAACTATAGTCTTTCTATAATATGGTGACCAGAGTTGCCTGCAGTATTCTAAGCGTGGTCTAACCAAGGTTCAATACAGGTTCAACATAACTTCGCTACTTTTCAATTCTATCCCACTAGAAATAAAACCTATTGCTTGGTTTGATTTTTTTTTTATGACCTTGCTAACCTGTCACGCAACTTTTAGTAACCCGTATATTTGTACCCTGAGATCCCTTTGTTTCTGTACCCCACCCAGACTTGTACCTTCCAAGTAATAAGTGACCTCCCTATTCTTCCTACCAAAATGTACTACCTCACATTTATCTGTGTTGGACTTCATTTGCCAATTAATTGTCCATTCTGCAAGTTTATTAATGTTCTCCTGTAATTTGTTGCAGTCCTCCTCAGTATTGACTTTTAAACCCCCCAATTTGGTGTCATCCGCAAATTTAGAAATTGTGTTTTTGATTCCAAAGTCCAAATCATTAATATAAATAGCAAACAGCAGTGGTCCCAACACTGATCCTTGTGGAAAACCACTTCCACCTTCTGCCACTCTGAATAACTACCCTTTACTCTCTGCTTTCGGTCTTGAAGCCAGCTTGCAATCCATTCTGCCACTTGTCCCCTGATTCCGCATTCTCTGACCTTATTCATTAGTCTATCATTGGGTACTTATCGAAGGCCTTTTGAAAATCCAGATGAATTACATCTACTGCATTCCCATTGTCTACTGTCTCTGTTGCCTCCTCAAAAATTTCGATGAGGTTGGTCAAGCAAGATTATTCCTTTTGAAATCCATGCTGACTATTCATTATTATGTTTTTCTTTTTTGCGATGTTCTTCTATTCTCTTCTTTAGTAAGGATTCCATTATTGTTCCTACCAAGGATGTTGAGCTGATTGATCTATAATTCCTCGGGCATGTTCTGTCCCCTTCTTAAGTATATAGGCACTAACTAGTTTATTTTAAACAGGTTAACTCCTTCATTGGAAGTAATTTCATGTGCATGCATGGATTTTCAGGTTACTAAAGTCACGCAGCATGATTATAACCCAGAAATATCCTAGGTTTGCATAAAATGGCAATTGAATGCATTTAAGATCTAAGACCATTGAGATAGATTTTCATTAAAATTATAGTTAGGGCATTTAGCAGTGAAACCACAAAGCACTTTTACACACAAAGAGTAGTGAAAATCTGGAACTCTCTTCCCCACAAAAGGCTGTGGATGTTGGGGGTCAATTGGAGTGTTCAAGACTGAGATTGATGCATTTTTGTTAGGTAAGAGCATCAGGGGATATGGAACATTGATGGTTAAATGGAATTGAGGTGCAGATCAGCCGCAATCTAATTCACTTGTGGAATAGGGTCAAGGGGCTGAATGGCCTACTTCTGTTTATCCAACCATCCTCCTAATTTAACCATCTGAGTACCAGTGGTGAATCTGCCAGACAGCTATAGGTAGCTAGCAGAGGGGAAAGAATAAGAAGAGGTGTTGTGATAAGAAGAAAGAAAGAACTTGCATTTATATAACACCTGTTACAATATTAGGACATCACAAAGCACTTTACAGTCAGTTAAGTTTGAAAATATAGCCACTGTTTTCATGTAGGAATGTGTACATCAAATAGTTATTTGGTAGTACAGAACTTGAGTATTGCCGAAAATAGAGACATGTTGTCGAAGCTTTTCGTCTTGCACTCATCAGGACAATCTGCAAGAATATCAATGTAAGGTAAAACGACAACTTTATACTGTATAAGAAGAGAATATTGATTGGTTGACAAGTGAACTCTGATTGGTAGAGGTGTTGCCATGGAGAATGCACCAGTTTACGGTGACTGACAGCTAACTGCCAAGCTTTGTTTGAAATTTAAACCAGGCAGCTTGGCTCTGATTGGTCAAGGCATTGCCCTGAGGAATTAGAATTAGAATTAGAACATTACAGCGCAGTACAGGCCCTTCGGCCCTCGATGTTGCGCCGACCTGTGAAACCATCTGACCTACACTATTCCATTTTCATCCATATGTCTATCCAATGACCACTTAAATGCCCTTAAAGTTGGCGAGTCTACTACGGTTGCAGGCAGGGCGTTCCACGCCCCTACTACTCTCTGAGTAAAGAAACTACCTCTTACATCTGTCCTATATCTATCACCCCTCAACTTAAAGCTATGTCCCCTCGTGTTTGCCATCACCATCCGAGGAAAAAGACTCTCACTATCCACCCTATCTAACCCTCTGATTATCTTATATGTCTCTATTAAGTCACCTCTCCTCCTCCTTCTCTCCAACGAAAACAACCTCAAGTCCCTCAGCCTTTCCTCGTAAGACCTTCCCTCCATACCAGGCAACATTCTAGTAAATCTCCTCTGCACCCTTTCCAAAGCTTCCACATCCTTCCTATAATGCGGTGACCAGAACTGCATGCAATACTCCAGGTGCGGTCTCACCAGAGTTTTGTACAGCTGCAGCATGACCTCGTGGCTCCGAAACTCGATCCCCCTACTAATAAAAGCTAACACACCATATGCCTTCTTAACAGCCCTATTAACCTGGGTAGCAACTTTCAGGGATTTATGTAGCTGGACACCAAGATCTCTCTGTTCATCTACACTACCAAGAATCTTCCCATTAGCCCAGTACTCTGCATTCCTGTTACTCCTTCCAAAGTGAATCACCTCACACTTTTCCGCATTAAACTCCATTTGCCATCTCTCAGCCCAGCTCTGCAGCCTATCTATGTCCCTCTGTACACTACAACATCCTTCGGCACTATCCACAACTCCACCGACCTTAGTGTCATCCGCAAATTTACTAACCCACCCTTCTACACCCTCTTCCAGGTCATTTATAAAAATGACAAACAGCAGTGGCCCCAAAACAGATCCTTGCGGTACACCACTAGTAACTAAACTCCAGGATGAACATTTGCCATCAACCACCACCCTCTGTCTTCTTTCAGCTAGCCAATTTCTGATCCAAAGCTCTAAATCACCTTCAGCCCCATACTTCCGTATTTTCTGCAATAGCCTACCGTGGGGAACCTTATCAAACGCCTTACTGAAATCCATATACACCACATCCACTGCTTTACCCTCATCCACCTGTTTGGTCACCTTCTCGAAAAACTCAATAAGGTTTGTGAGGCACGACCTACCCTTCACAAAACCGTGCTGACTATCGCTAATGAACTTATTCTTTTCAAGATGATTATAAATCCTGTCTCTTATAACCTTTTCATAAATCCTGTCTCTTATAACCTTGAACTAGCAAATGGCTGTCACTTATTTTGTTTAGCTGAAACAGACGCAATGTTTGTACATGTTCTTTCTGCCTGCAAAGAACATGGCCCACGTATTAATATATGGAGCTTCCAGTATGCGCAAATGCACCACACTGTGAGCCCTACTGACAATCTTAAATTGGTTGTCAGCGTAATTCTTAGCACACTGAGGTTTATTTAGCCAATGTTGCAAACGGCAGAAGGGACATGTTGTTTGATACAATCCGCCAGTCTTTGGGATGTACGGTCTATATACTTAGCATCACACTGGCATTGAAATTCATATATTATTTGTATACCTGAGACAGAGATACAACAAAGACTAAATTTGGGATATCAACAGAATAGTTCAATTTACAGGTAAGTTTAGAACAGGTAAGCTGTCTATCGAATTTCTCCAAGAGTGTATTAAACCTAAGATTGTGCCATTTTCATTTCCAAATGTACCGATAATGCTAAAGTGAGACACAGTCCCACGATTGAGCGAACATTTATGCGAGATGAGATTAAACAGCTTGGTAATAGGGTTAGCAATTTACACCGTGCCCTATGCTGCGTTAGGTCTGTTGTGCTCAAATTTCTTTCAGTTTTCGATTCGATCCGTTTATGCCACTATATTGTTTTAATTTATTTTTATTTTATTTTATTTATTTATTTAGAGATACAGCACTGAAACAGGCCCTTCGGCCCACCGAGTCTGTGCCGACCAACAACCACCCATTTATACTAACCCTACATTAATCCCATATTCCCTGCCACCTATCTATACTAGGGGCAATTTACAATGGCCAATTTACCTATCAACCTGCAAGTCTTTGGCTGTGAGAGGAAACAGGAACACCCGGCGGAAACCCACGCAGTCACAGGGAGAACTTGCAAACTCCGCACAGGCAGGACCCAGAACTGAACCCGGGTCGCTGGAGCTGTGAGGCTGCGGTGCTAACCACTACATGACCGCACCATAAACAGTACTCATTTGAAACACGCCCGCACCATAAACTCAGTTACGCGAAAGCGGTTTGGCAACGGAATTAACGACGCCACTAAGCACATAACAAATCTCTTTGACCATGTACTCGCAGAAAGTGAGGAGTTTGTTCTTGTGCATGGTTTCAATTCATTCCAAATTAAACAGAAGAGATATTTGCTGATTTTGAACTCCTCTATTCCCAAATTTCCTGCCATAAACCGGCGTCCACTGAAGACGTTGAATCCTTGAAAGCACGCCACGCTGATCTAGCGCACGCATATTGCGGGATTCCAAATGACATGTCTGATTTCCACAATGCAACGTGAATGTCTGACAGCGTTGCGAGGCCTTAAAGCAACCCTGACATACACATCAGTAAACCTGACAAAGGGACGGGAATAGTTATCCTTAACAAGTGTGACTATATCAACAAAATGCATGTCTTTCTTAATGATGGATCCAAATTCGTATCCATTGGACCTGCCGCTCAACATGACCGGACAACCTTACTCAAAAGTAAGCTAAAAAAAAACACTTGCTGGACTTGTGTAAGAAAGAGCAATGAGCTGCCGGGTGATATATATGACAGGGTTCGTCCTCACAGTTCGCTGTGTCCCCGTTTGTATGGGCTGCCCAAGACACACAAAAGTGATGTCCCTCTACGCTCTAACTTATCTATGACCAGTTCTGCACAACTTGAATTGGCTAAATGGTTGGGCGGATTGTTACAACCAGTTTTGAGCTAGTTCTCCACAAACACAGTGAAGGATTCCTTCACATTTGCGAAGACCATACAGGACTTGCGTATTGATAGCAACGCCGTGTCCATGTGCTTATTTGACATTGCTAGCCTATTCACCAATGTACCACTTAAGGAAGCTATAGATATTTGTGCTGCAGCACTATATCATGGTGATCTACACCCGCCACCATTATGTGAATCGGTATTCATTGAACTTATGAACTCGGCAACTCACGCAATTTGAGTTCAGTTTTAACGACACCATGTATACCCAAATAGATGGGGTTGCCATGGGATTCCCTCTAGGCCCAGCTCTCACAAACATCTTTGTTGGGTTCTATGAGAAATGTATGTTTGAGAGAATGACACCTAACTTCATACCTCTTGCATATTTCCAATATATAGATGACACGTTTGCTTTATTTGAATCCGCAGCTGCATGCAATATTTCCTTACACGTCTTAGCGGGCTTCATCCTGCGCTCAAATTTACCTTTGAAATGGAGCAGTCAAATGAGATCCCTTTCCTTGACGTCCTAGTTGAGAAATCCGCTAAGGGATTCTCTACTACGGTCTACTGCAAACCTACCTTCACTGGTCAATACACGCATTGGGGTTCTTACAGTTCCACGTGCTATAAGATTGTCCTTATCGGCACCCTTGTAAATAGGGCCCGAGCCATTTGCTCACCATACAAGCTTGATGCTGAAATAGGGCGAATCAAAGACATCCTGCGTGATATGGCTACCCTGATCAGATCATTTCTCGCTGTATATCGGGCAAACTTATGAACGGGCCTAAGGCCATGGTTTTAGGCCCTGAAAAGTGCCCAGTCTACCTCAGATTATCCTGGAAGGGTAATGTATCCCAAAAATTTGAGCAACAGGTGAAGCTAACTGTTTCACGCTGCTACTATGCAGTAGCAACACGCGTGGTGTTTGCCACTAACAGGATGCTGCCAAAGAGACGTCCTGCCTATCACACAAATGAGTAATGTGATATATGAATTTCAATGCCAGTGTGATGCTCGGGATATTGGCCGTACGTCCCAAATGTTGGCAGATTGTATCAAACAACAAGTCCCTTCCACTGTTCCCAATGAGAAAAGTACAGGCTGTACCCAACCAGCCCATGCTTGCAAAACTCAGAACACACTGTCCAATATTCGATGAGATTCCTTAATTGGACACCATTTGCTAAATAATCCTCAATGTGCTAAGAATTACGCTGACAACCAATTTAAGATTGTCAATAGGGCTCACAGTATGGTGCATTTGAACTTTGCGGATGCTCCATATGTTAATACACAGGGTCCTGTTCTTTGCAGACAGAAAGAACATGTACAAACATTGCACCTGTTTCAACTAAACAAAATAAGTGACAGCCATTCACTGGTGCATTACTCAGGGAAATGCCTTGAGCAATCAGCGTCAGGTTGCTTGGTTCAAATTTCAAATAAAGCTTGGCAGTTAACTGTCAGACTCCATAAACTGGTGCATTCTCCATGGCAATGCCTCTACTAATCAGAGTTCACTTGCCAACCAATCACCAATCTCTTCTCATGCAGTATAAAGTCATTGTTTTCCCTTACATTGGTATTCTTGCGGATTGTCCTGATGAGTACAAGACGAAAAACTTCAACAACATTTTTCTACTTTCAGCAAAAATTTGTACATCATTAGTTATGATTGACTGACAACTGGCATGACACGTCAATGGAATATTAATGTACTTTGACTGGTTTAAATTTAAAGGGAATTTTAACTAACATTTAGAAACAGAGGATAACATTGTTCAGATTTGATTGCATTACTGTGTCACAAAACATTGTTTAAAAATGAGAATGCCACAGTTCTTTTGGATTGTTTGCTTCCAATTAACTTGGGATTTTACATGGTGCTTGACAACGTGCTGTACATAATCTTTAGAGATGGGATGACAGGGCAGATTAATAACACTTTACTCTTTCTTTGAAAAGTGAGCTTACCTGCCGCTACACACGATGGCGTAGTACATGTATGGTCTGTGGAGTAACAGAAGAAAAACAATCATGAGCGGTCCCATAATCCAGCAGCACTGTAATTAATTAGACGGCACAATCTCCATTATCTATACTCCAATTATCCACGATCATTTTCACAGAGCAAATCCTAACCTGAGATGTTGTCCTTAAGGCACCACCTCCTGGAAGATAGAATTCAACCTCACAGACCGAGATTACTCTAATTTATAAAGAGTAAATTCGACTTTTGTTATAATTATTAATCTTACCTCCATTCCTGTGGCTAAGATATTAACGTACCATTTGTACATTTTTTGTTTTATAACACTCCTGTGAAACACCTTGGGATATTTTACTACTTTAAAGGTGCATATAAGTACAAATTGTTGTTGTGTAGAACAAAAATCCCCTTCCTCTTGTTTATGTCTCTGTTAACTTGAGCTTATCCAAAACTCTTTATCCTAACTCAAACCAAATCCCGTTCACCAGTCACTCCTGTGCTCATTGAGTTCATTGGATCCTGACCCTGCAATACCTCAATTAAAAAATTCTTATCCTTGTTTTCAAATCCCTCCGTGGACTTACCCCGTCCCTATCTCTGTATCCTCCTCCAGCCATACAACCTTCCATGAACTCTGCATTGCTCCAATTCTGGCTTCTCGCGCATTCCCAATTCCCATTGCTATTGGCGGCTGTGTCTTCAGCCGCACAGGCCCTAAGCTCTGGAATTCTTGCCCTAAACCTCTCTGTGTCTATCTCTCCCACCTCCTTTCAGGACTGAGATAGATTGATTTTTGTTTGGTAAAGTTGCATAAACCTGGTTCGTATACCTTTGTGCATGGGTGATCTGATCGGGATGTTGAAAATGATAAAGGGATTTTTTTTGTGTATTTGTTCATTCATGGGATGTGAGCATCACTAGCAAGGTCAACATTAATTGCCCATCTTTAACTGGCCTTGAGAAAGTGGTGGTGAGCCACCTTTTTGAACCGCTACAGTCTCTGTGGTGTAGGTACACCCATATGCTGTTATGTTGGCAATTCCAGGATTTTGACCCAGTGACATTGAAGGAACAGGGATATAATTCGAACTCAGGATGGTGTGTGACTTTCAGGGGGAACTTGCAGGTGGTGGTGTTCCCATGCACCTGTTGCCCTTGTTCTTCTTGGTGGTACAGGTGATGGGTTTGGAAGCTGCTTTCGAAGAAGCCTTGGTGAGTTGCTACACTGCATCTTATAGATGGTACACACTGCTGTCACTGTGCCCAAGTGGTGGCAGGCATGAATATTTAAGGTGGTGGATGGCTAGACTGCACCGGGAGTACTGTGTGCAGTTTTGGTTCCCTTACCTTAGGAAGGATATTATTGTCATAGAGGGAGTGCAACGACGATTCACCAGACTTCTCGGGATGGCAGGATGGACTGTCCTATGAAGAGAGATTGGGGAAACTGGGCCTGTATTCAAAGAATGGGAGGTGATCTCATTGAAACCTACAAAATACCTAAAGGGATAGACAGGGTAGACGCAGGTAAGATGTTTCCCCTGTTTTGGGGAGTCTAGAACCTGGGCACACAATTTCAAAATAAGGGGGAAGCCACTTAGGACAGAGATGAGGAGAAATTTCTTTGCTCAGAGGGTTGTGAATCTTTGGAATTCTCCACCCCAGAGGGCTGTGGAAGCTCAGTCATTGAGTATGTTTAAAGCAGAGATTGACAGATTTCTAAATACTAATGACATAAAGGAATTATGGGGATAGTGTAGGAAAAAGGCATTGAAGTGGGTGATCTGCCATGATCGTATTGAATGGTGGGGCAGGGCCGATGGGCTGAATGGCCTATCCCTGCTGCTATGTTCCTTTGGGGTGTTAATCAAGTGGGCTGCTTTGTCCTGGATGGTGTTAAGTTTCTTGTGTGTTGTTGGGGCTGCCCTCATCCAGGCAAGTGGAGAGTATCACAGAATCACAGAATTGTTACAGTGCAGAAGGAGGCCATTTGGCTCATCATGTCTGCACTGGCTCTCTGAAAGAGCAATTCCCTCAGTTCTATTCCCCCGCCTTCTCCCTGTAACCCTGCACATTTTTTCTTTTCATATAACTGTCTAATTCCCTTTTGAATGCTTCTCAGGCAGCACATTCTAGACCTTAACCACTCGCTGCCTGAAAATGTTTTTCCTTATGACACTTTTACTTCTCTTACCAAATACTTTAAATCTGTGCCCTCTCATTCTCGATCCTTTCATGAGTGAGAACAGTTTCTCTCTATCTACTCTGTCCAGACCCCTCATGATTTTGAATACCTCTATTAAATCACCTCTCAGCCTTCTCTTCTCCAAGGAAAACAGTCCTAACTTCTCCAATCTATCTTCATAACTGAAATTCCTCATCCCTGGAAACATTCTCGTGAATCTTTTCTGTACTCTCTCCAATGCCCTTATTTCTTTCCTAAAGTGTGGCGCCCAGAACTGGACGCAATACTCCAGCTGAGGCTGAGGCCTGAGTATTCCATCACTTATCTGACTTGTACTTTGTAAATGGCCTACTCCTGTTCCTAATGTTACTATGTAGTTAAATCTATAAGGTTTTCTCATCCTCACTCTTCAAAGCATTACGCTGTGCCCACTTATTATAGAAATGCTGATATGGGCCATCCAACATTGACACACAGATAGGACTAAGGTTGCAAACTCCGGTTGGATGTATTTCTGGAGGTTTCATCACATGAGGCCCCATCTCTCGTTGCCCCATGCTTCCCACTCCGATCATTGGTTGCTGATCACGTCAATCCTCACAACACACCATCTTCCCAAGCCAATTGGAAAGTGAACAGACCCTTCATGACTCAATTGGATGTTTCTTGACTGCCAAATAGCCTTTTTCAAATTCCTATCTTATTACATTTAATAAATGAATGTGTTCAAAGAAAATGAAAAAAAGCAGGCCTTTTTTAATGCCCCTACAATTCTTCTCCAGGGTTTTGTTTGCAGCAGTGCCCTCAAATTAATCTTCAATTTCTGAAGACTCCAGGATAATTTTGGAGCATTGGCAACCCAAGACTGGGCTCAGCGGAGCTGACCACTGGCATGAAGTGCTTACAGTTGGCTTGTACATTCAAGCCAATGTTCTAGGCATGAATGGTCATTGTTCTACTTTACTAAACAACCTAGTCCCTATGGGCCTGTGTACTTTTCACCAGATTATCTTGGATGATTTCAACTATGTAGCTCCAACTGACAAATTCTCTATACAGACTAGACCACTGGAAGAGTCCAAACACTAATTGTTGTTTTGTTGAATTCCATACAGTTTATAAGCAGGGCTTAAAGGTTTGAATGCTAGGAGTATGGGCTGAGTATTGCTTCCATCTCTGAAACAATGTTAAAGATGCAAATCACTGTGTATGCATGATGGTGATAAACCATTTGTTGTTATTAGATAAGACCTCTACCACAAAACGGCACAGATTCAAGGTCAGAAATGGGGACAATGTAAACAGCTTTAACCACATTACATATAAAATGCTGAATATAGGGAAAAGAGTGGAGCCAGAATTAGCAAGTTCAAAAGTGAATGAGATACATGCTTGGCAAAAAAGAGCAATTGAAGGGGCTGAGAGGTAAGGCAAATGGACCATAAGGACAGCATGCAATTCAGCAAGAATACAGCAAAAGGCTATTAAAGATTCCTTGTACCCTTTACTAAGTCTATAGTGTCGACATAGACAGACCAGTGAAATATGTAGACTTGTGGCAGATTAAATTTAACACAAAGAAGTGTGAAGTGATGCATTTTACTGGAGAATGAGGAGAGGTAATATAAATTAAATGGTACAATTTTAAAAGGGGTGCAGGAACAGAAAGACCTGGCGGTATGTGGACACAAGCCTTTGAAGCTGTTTCCAGTGACAAGAGGTTTGGTAACAAGAGGACATAGATTTAAGATAATTGGCAAATACTGTTAAGAAAAAAGCATATGGGATCCTTTGCTTTGTTAATAGAGGCATAGAGTACAAAAGCAAGGAAGTTGTGCTAAACTTTTAGAAAACACTGGCTTGGCCCCATCTGCAGTATTGTCTTCAAATTTGGGCACCGCGCTTTAGGAAGGATGCCAGGATCTCAGAGAGTGTTCAGAAGAGATTTACTAGAACGTTACCAAGAATGAGGGTCTTCAGATCTGTGGAGAGACAAGAGAAGCTGGGGTTCTTCTCTTTAGAACAGAAAAGGTTAAGAAGCGATTTGAAAGAAGTGTTTGAAATCATGAAGAGTTTGGATAGAGTAAATAAGCAGACACTGTTTTCAGTGACAAGAAGGTTGGTAAGGAGAGGACATAGATTTAAAATGATTGGCAAATGAGCCAGAGGCAACATGAGGAAATGTTCTTTTCTGCAGCGAGTTCTTGTGATCTGGGATGCACTACCTGGAAGGGTGGCTGAAGTAGATTCAATAATAACTGTCAAAAGAGAATTAGATAACTACTTGAAGCGAAAATACTTAAAAGGCAATGGGAAAGAGCAGGGGAGTGGGACTATTCGATAGCTCTTTCAAAGTGCCAGCACAGGCATGATGGGATGAATGGCCTTCTTATTTGCTGTATCATACTATGAACTCACAGATCATAAACTCAGCAGGAAGGTCAACATACTGAAAAATTGAGAATAGTTTTAATAATGCCCCTAGATTTTTTTCGGTATGTCTCATGTTTGTGCTGAATTTTCTTCATGAATACATTTTGATTTGACCTCACATTTCTTCTAGTGATTGAAGAGACCAGGTGAGGGTCCTCACTTCCTTCACCCCACCATTGACTCCCTGGCCTTCAGCTGCCTAGTCCCTGTAGCTCTGAGATTTCCTCTCCAAGCCTCTCCACCTCTCTACCTCTCTCTCATCATTTAAGATGTTCCTTAAAACATAACTCTTTGACCAAGCTTTTGGTCACCTGCCCATATATTTCCTTATGTGGCTTGGTGTTAATCTTCATCTGGTAACACTCCTGTGAAGCACCTCGAGACATTTTGCTACATTATAAATGCATGTTGTTGTTGGTAGATTTTCCTGGTGCTGCACCTGGATACAGTGAATTTTCTTGATGCAGTGAATGCCAGATTTGCAGCCTGTTGTGAGGAAGCCTGTCTGATTTTCTGCCCATTTAAGTGAATGAACTGAATGGGCTCTTGTATTGATGTGTGCTCATACCCGCCTGATTTTCCTATACTTGCTGTGCCCAGATGATCCAATAGACCCAGGCAGAGGACCACGATAAACTACCCTTAAGTGTAAATGAAATGGCCATGTTAAAGGGGAAAGAGTAGTATGGCCTGCTGGCAGTTATATTTTGACATCAGTTCACAACTGCTCTTTTCCCCTTCCTCCTTTTGTCCACCAATCTTCCCTCCTTCATCTACCTCCTGTCAGGAAAAAGTTGACTGTCTGTTGAGATATGGTTTCACAGGTAAACCTCAGTACCATACCTCAGTGTCCACTCTTCATGTGTAAGACCAGACAATGTGTATTGACAGGCTATTGTATCATGGAAGATATCACAGGTGAACTTGATCTTAACATCTACACATGCTGACTTCCAGCAGGGATTGCTGGATAAAAATTAGGATTGAAAATCCTGGCCAATTTTTCCCTTTCTAATCTGAAATGCTGAGCTCAACTGCTATCCTAGATATACAGATTACTCAATACTGACCTAGGATCAAACTTGGGAACCCCTGGTCCGTACGGATTACCCAATGTCTCCATCACTTGGACCATTATTAGAGCTTTTATTTTACCATCCTACGATAAAATAACTGGAGCAACATTATACATCCACAAGAACAGCCAAATTTAGAGTATTTGTGAAGCTCTATATTAATGGAACAATAACTATTATGCAATTGCAGACCATATTTCAGTAAAGTGGGTGTGAGGAAGTTGCTTTGCACTAATTGATCTAATATAAATCCCTATGTGCATTTCCCTAATTTCATTTGTAAATAATCCATAAAGGCAATAATTTAGAAAGCATTTACTGGAAGTACTGAATAGGGGAAACCTTCACTAAACACCACAACAGCAGGATTTCTTCCTTCAGTGTTGGGACAGGATGGGAGAAGATTTAATATTCACTTAATCATCTTGAAGTGCTGGGTCAGCACACTAGCTGTTCAAAATGGCAGCATTAATCTCCCTCAACTTGGTGGGAGCAAAATTTAAAAATAAATGTGAATAACTCACTGCTTTCTTCTCACTGCTCCATTCTGTCATTCACCATGCCTTTTCACTGTTCCATTTTGTCATTTACTCCTGCATTTCCGCTGCCCCATTCTGTCATTCACTACTTCAATTACTCTGCTTCATTCTGTCATTCACCATTGCCTTTCCACAGTTCCAATCCGTAATTGATTGCTGCCTTTCCACTGCTGGAGTCTGTCAGTCACTGCTGTCTTGCCTCTGCTCCAGTCTGCCAATCACAACAGACGTTTCACTGCTCCATTCCGTCATTTAGCCCTGCATTTCCACTGCTTTATTCTGTCATTCACCACTGAATATCCTTTGCCCCATTCTTTCATTCACCGTTGCCTTTCTACTGTTCCATTCCATCATTCACCACTGCCTTTCCAATGCCGAATTCCGTCATTCACTGCTGCCTTTCAATTGTTTCCTTTCTGTCATTCACAGCTGCCGAGCTAATGCCCGGAGGTTCAAATGCTTGTCCACCCATCTCCTCCATATCCTACATTGCAATGTTTTCTCTTATGGCTGGATGTCAAATGCTTAGTAAGCAGGAGCTCCTTCAGGGGTAGCAAAATATCAAGTACTGCCTCTTAAATATTAATTTATTGCATTGCGGCTTTACTGCCAATAGTGGAAAATGACTGCAGCAAATACAAAAAAACAATTTCTAGTGGTATTGAGCCATTGCTGAAAATATGGCAGTATTTCAAGTTATGGGTATAGATTACCAAAGTTAACTAGTTCATTCCATACTATATTTTCTATCAGTTCTGATGAAAGGTCATTGACCTGAAACATTAACTTTGTTTCTCTCTCCACAGATACTGACTGGCCTGCTCAGTATTCCCAGCATTCCCTGTTTTCATTTCAGATGTTCAGTATCTGCAGTATTTTGCTTTTGTATTTTCAATCAACTCTCTTCAGTTAACCTACTGGTGCTAGGTTGGAGCCAAGTTATAATATCGATTCTGCACTGCTGTCTTGCCAAGGAAAATGCATTTGTACAGAGATCCATTCATCTGCTTCCAAATGCTCGTTAAATGTTAATCTTTATAAAAAAGGGCAGTCATTTTTTGCGAATCGTAAAAAGCTGAAAAGTTGGACCTTATCAGAAGTTATTTAAGGGCCTTTGGCAACGGTATCAGCTGTGGCTCAGTGGGTAGCATTATCACTTCCAAAGCAGCTGGCTATGCGTTCAAGACCTGCTCCAGGGACTTGAATGCAAAAAATATACACTGATGCTCCTCTACAGTACTGAGGGAGTACTGTACCGAACTGTACTGTCAAAGGTGCCACTTTTCAGATAAAGTGTTAAACTGAGTCCTTGTCTGCTCTCCCTTATGTGGATGTAGTGATCCCATGGTACTCCTTTGAAGAAGAGAAAGGGAGTTCTCCCTGATGTTCTGGCCAATATTTGTCCCTCAATTAACACCACTAAATTAGATTATCAGATCATTATCGCAATGCTGTTTGTGGGAGCTTGCTGTGTGCAAATTGGCTACTGCACTTCCTACACTACAAACAGTGACGACACTTCAAATGTACTCAGTTGGCTGTTAAGCACTTTGAGACTTCCCGATAACATGGAATGCAAGCTTTTCTTTTTTACACTAAAGCTTGCCTGAACTGAAATGTATGGGGCCACTTCTGTCACATAATCTCACATCAATTGCCCAAACTTGGTTCAGATTTCTACATGGAAGCCCATGGAACTTGAAAGAAAAAAGATTTACATTTCTATAGTGCCTTTCCGAACCACAGGAATTTCAAAGTGCTTTACATGCAATGAAGTTCTATTTGGAAGTGTATTTGCTGTTGTAATGTAGGAAACATGAGTCAATTTGCATATAGCAAGCTCCCACAAACAGCAATGTGATAATGACCAGATAACCTCTTTCTGTTATGTTGATTGATGGATAAATATTGTGAAGACACTGGGAAGAACTCCGTTACACTTTTTTGAAATTGTGCCATGAGATCTTTTACATTCACCTGAGGTCAGATGGGGCCTCAGTTTAACATCTCTTTCAAAAGACATGACAGCACTCCCTCAGTACTACACTTGAAGGGTTTGTTATTGTTTGTGCTCAAGTCCTGGCATGGGACTTAAATCCAAAACCTTGTGAGCTAAAAACAAGAGTGTTACCAACTGAGTCACAGAAAGTGGGGTCAGGGCTAGGGAATTGGTTCAGGTACAGGAAGCAGAGGGTTTTAGTGGATGATAGTTTTCAGACTGGAAAGTAATTCGCAATGGTGTTCCCCAAGGATCAGTTTTGGGTCCATTACTCGTTTTTAAGTCACAAGGCTCCCCTCCAGGACTTCAGCACAAAAATCAAGGCTGACTCTCCAATGCAGTACTGAGGGAGTGCCGCACTGTCGGAGGTGCCATCTTTCAGATGAGATGTCCTCTCAGGTGGACATTAAAGATCCCATGGCACTATTTCAAAGAAAACCAGTGTAGTTATCCCCACTGAACAACAAAGTTTCACTAGAATGGTCCCTGGGATGAGAAGGTTGTCCTATGATGAGAGGTTGAGTAAATTGGGCCTGTATTCTCTGGAGTTTAGAAGAATGAGAGATGATCTCATTGAAACTTACAAGATTCTAAAGGGAAAGTTCTGCAGAAGTGTCACTGACCTGAAACGTTAACTCTGCTTCTCTCTCCACATATGCCGCCAGACCTGCTGAGTATTTCCAGCATTTCTTGTTTTTATTTCAGATTTCCAGCATCTGCAGTATTTTGCTTTTAATTAAGATTCTAAAGGGGCTTGACAGGGTAGACATTGAGAGGTTGTTTTCCCTGGCTGGGGAATCTAAAATACAGAGCTCAGTCTCAGGATAAGGGGCCAATCGTTTAGGACTGAGATGAGGAGAAATTTCTTCGCTCAAAGGGTTGTGAATCTTTGGAAGTCTGTACCCCAGAGGGTAGTGGATGTTCCATCATTGAATATATTATGGCTGGAATAGACAGAGTTTTGGTTTCTCAGAAAATCAAAGGATATGGGGAGTGCGTGGGAAAGTGGAGTTGAAGATCAAGATCAGCCATGATGTTACTGAATAGTGGAGCAGGCTCGACAGGCCATATGGTCTACTCCAGCTCCTATTTCTTATGTACTTATGTTCTATGTGTCCTGGTCAATATTTATCTCTCAATTAACAACACAAAAACAGATTATCTGGTCATTATCACATTGCTGTTTGTGGGTTCTTGCTACGCTCAAATTAGCTGTTGTGTTTCCTACTTTACAAGAGTAACTACACTTCAAAAGTACTTAATTATGACCATAATTCCATAAGTTTTAAGGTACTTGTGGATAAGGATAAGAGTAGTCCTCGGGTGAAGGTGCTAAATTGGGGGAAGGCTAATTATAACAATATTAGTCAGGAACTGAAGAATTTAGATTGGGGGCAGCTGTTTGAGGGTAAATCAACATCTGACATGTGGGAGTCTTTCAAACGTCAGTTGATTAGAATCCAGGGCCGGCATGTTCCTGTGAGGAAGAAGGATAAGTTTGGCAAGTTTCGGGAACCTTGGATAACGCAGGATATTGTGAGCCTAGTCAAAAAGAAAAAGGAAGCATTCGTAAGGGCTGGAAGGCTAGGAACAGATGAAGCACTTGAGGAATATAAAGACAGTAGGAAGGAACTTAAGCAAGGAGTCAGGAGGGCTAAAAGGGGTCATGAAAAGTCATTGGCAAACAGGATTAAGGAGAATCCCAAGGCTTTTTATACGTACATGAAGAGCAAGAGGGTAACGAGGGAAAGGGTTGGCCCACTCAAGGACAGAGAAGGGAATCTATGTGTGGAGCCAGAAGAAATGTGCGAGGTACTAAATGAGTACTTTGCATCAGTATTCACCAAAGAGAAGGACTTGGTGGATGATGAGCCTAGGGAAGGGAGTGTAGATAGTCTCAGTCATTTCATTATCAAAAAGGAGGAGGTGTTGGGTGTCTTGCAAAGCATTAAGGTAGATAAGTCCCCAGGGCCTGATGGGATCTACCCCAGAATACTGAGGGAGGCAAGGGAAGAAATTGCTGGGGCCTTGACAGAAATCTTTGCATCCTCATTGGCACAGGTGAGGTTCCAGAGGACTGGAGAATAGCCAATGTTGTTCCTTTGTTTAAGAAGGGTAGCAAGGATAATCCAGGAAATTATAGGCCGGTGAGCCTTACGTCAGTGGTAGGGAAACTATTAGAGAGGATTCTTTGGGACAGGATTTACTCCCATTTGGAAACAAATGAACTTATTAGTGAGAGGCAACATGGTTTTGTGAAGGGGAGGTCGTGTCTCACTAATTTGATTGAGTTTTTTGAGGAAGTGACGAAGATGATTGATGAAGGGAGGGCAGTGGATGTTATCTATATGGACTTCAGTAAAGCCTTTGACAAGGTCCCTCATGGCAGACTGGTACAAAAGGTGAAGTCACATGGGATCAGAGGTGAGCTGGCAAGATGGATACAGAACTGGCTCTGTCATAGAAGACAAAGGGTAGCAGTGGGAAGGGTGCTTTTCTGAATGGAGGGATGTGACTAGTGGTGTTCCGCAGGGATCAGTGTTGGGACCTTTGCTGTTTGTAGTATATATAAATGATTTGGAGGAAAATGTAGCTGGTCTGATTAGTAAGTTTGCGGACGACACAAAGGTTGGAGGAGTTGCGGATAATGATGAGGATTGTCAGAGGATACAGCAGGATATAGATCGGTTGGAGACTTGGGCAGAGAAATGGCAGATAGAGTTTAATCCAGACAAATGTCAGGTAATGCATTTTGGAAGGTCTAATGCAGGTGGGAGGTATACAGTAAATGGCAGAACCCTTAGGAGTATTGACAGGCAGAGAGATCTGGGCGTACAGGTCTACAGATCACTGAAAGTGGCAACGCAGGTGGATAAGGTAGTCAAGAAGGCATACGGCATGCTTGCCTTCATCGGTCGGGGCACAGAGTATAAAAATTGGCAAGTCATGCTGCAGCTGTACAGAACCTTAGTTAGGCCACACTTCTGGTCGCCACACTACCAGAAGGACGTGGAGGCGTTGGAGAGGGTACAGAAGAGGTTTACAAGGATGTTGCCTGGTCTGGAGGGCATTAGCTATGAGGAGAGTTTGGATAAACTCGGATTGTTTTCACTGGAACGACGGAGGTGGAGGGGTGACATGATAGAGGTTTACAAATTTATGAGTGGCATGGACAGAGTGGATAGTCAGAAGCTTTTTCCCAGGGTGGAATAGTCAGTTACTGGGGGACATAGGTTTAAGGTGAGAGGGGCAAAGTTTAGAGGGAATGTGCGAGGCAAGTTCTTTACACAGAGGGTGGTGAGTGCCTGGAACTTGCTTCCGGGGGAGGTGGTGGAAGCAGGTACGATAGCGACGTTTAAGAAGCATCTTGACAAATACATGAATAGGATGGGAATAGAGGGATATGGGCCCCGGAAGTGCAGAAGGTTTTAGTTTCGGCAGGCATCAAGATCGGCGCAGGCTTGGAGGGCCGAATGGCCTGTTCCTGTGCTGTACTGTTCTTTGTTCTTTGTTCTATTGGCTGTAAAGCACTTTGAGACATCTGGTGGTCATGAAAGATGCTATCTAAATGCAAGTCTTTTTTTAAATGACCTAGATTCCAGTGTAAAGAGTAGTATTAAAAACTTTGCAGATGATACAATACTCGGCAACATAATGGATAGTGATGAGACTCATTGTAGACCTCAGGGTGACATAGTCAGAATGGTGAAATGGACAGAAGCATGGCAGATGAAGTTCAATGCGGAAAAGTGTGAAGTGATTTACTTTGAAAGGACTAGTATGGAAAGACAATATACTATCAATGGCATGATTTTGATAAATGTAGATGAGCAGAGACCCTGGTGTTTATATATACAAAACCTTCAAGGTGGCAGGACAAGTTGCTATGATGGTTAAAAAAGCATATGGGTTACTTGGGTTTATAAATAGAGGCATGGAATATAAAAATGAAGACGTCATGCTGGAACTTTATAAATCAATGGTTAGGCCTCAAATAGCAAGCTCCGACAAACAACATTATGATAATGACCAGATAATCTGTTTCTGTCATGTTGATTGAGGGATAAATATTGGTCAAGACACTGGGGAGAGCTTCCCTGCTCTTTTACATATGCCTGAGAGGTCAGATGGGGCCTGGGTTTAACATCTGATCCAAAAGACATTTGTGGACATTTACGGGCATCAGACTTCAGGAAAGATGTAAAGGCCTTAGAAGGGGTACAGAGGAGGCTTATCAGAATGTTGCCAGGAATGAGGGACTGCAGTTATAAAGAGAAGTTGGAAAACTATTCTCCTTAGAACAGAGAAGGTTAAGAGGTGACCTAATAGACGTTTTCAAGCTATTGAGATGTTTTGATAGACTAGATAGAGAAAGGCTGTTCCCACTGGCTAGTGGGTCAATGACTAGAGGTCATACATTCAAAATCATTGGAAAAAGATCTATAGAGTTGTCAGGATCTGGAACACATTACCTGAAAATATGATGGATGCTGATTCCATAAATATTCCATAAAATTAAAAGGGAGTTGGATAGGTGCTTGAGGATGCAGAACTTATCAGGTTACAGAAAGAAGAGGGGATGTGGGACTGAGTATGGCGGCTCTTTCAAAGAGCTCGCACAGGCACAAAAGGCTGAATGGTCGCTATCTGTGCTTAAGTTTCTATGATTCTGTGATTCTACCATAAAGGTGCAATACACTTTTCATGGGAGAAAAAGCAAAAGCCCTTTATATCAACAGAGAGAGTTTGAAATTAGGGTTAGAGCAGGGGAATGAGACTGACTGGATTGCTCTACGGAGAGCCAGTATGGACTCGATGGGCTGAAAAGCCTCCTTCTGTGCCGGAATGACTTGATGACTCTTACTGCACTGCGCATTTAAAATGTGCTAACACTCTTTGTTAAAGCAATCGCTAAAGGAATTTGATATGAGTATATAACATTTATTATTAATACTGCACAGTGTCATTTCAACCACAGAATGTACGGTATAACTGGACCACGTATTGTGGGAGATGCCTTTTATCTTAATACTTAAGGAAGGTTAGCCTGGTTATCTTTTTAAAAAGCTTGTGATGTTACAAGTCAATTAACAACATTTAAGTTATGATGGCACTGTGTTATTTCAGGCACAAGCATGTCTTCAAAACAGCAGGTGTAAGGCTACAAAGCGCGTTCGACCTGTGATGTCTCGGAACATTATTAAACTTAGAGCAAAGGGAAAGGCGCATTGCAGCTCTCTACTTCCTCCGTTCATGACAGGCTATCTCAATCATGGACTCCTCTGCCCCACCTAAAATCGCCAAGTTCCCCTTTCTAATCCCATAAACAGATTAGTCAATCGGGCCAATTTTAACTTCGGGCGATACAGAAAGATTATGTACCACGCCTGATTTTCCGTACCGTTGAAGGCAATGGAGGGGAAAATTGGACGAGAAGTCCGATCAACCAGAGCAGGTATAGATTGGGTTCACTTTAAAAAGTATCAATGATCAATAATTAATGAAATAAAAACAAGAAATGCTGGAAATACCCAGCAGGTCTGGCAGCATCTGTGGAGAGAGAAGCAGAGTTAACGTTTCAGGTCAGTTCTGATGAGGGGTTACTGGCCTGAAGCGTTAACTCTGCTTCTCTCTCCACAGATGCTGCCAGACCTGCTGGGTATTTCCAGCATTTTTTGCTTTTATTTCAGATTTCCAGCATCCGCAGTATTTCGCTTTTATATCAATAATTAATGACTTGTGTTTGAAAAATAACTTCTATGTCCCGAAATTTGTCTTTCTGTTTTGTGCTGTAGATTCAATGAGAAATCCGAAAACAGATCTTCACAGGACTGGGGCACATATCGGGGATTTGGACATAACGCAGCGTGTCCCTTTCCATCCAGTCACTTTAATGGTTTGGGAATTCAGCAATATCCACTCACTCCCAGCTCTAAAAGAAATCCAACGTGCGCTCCAGTTGCACAAAGCTTGGCGCCAGAGGCGTGGATTCATTTCAGCGTTGAATTCTTCGTTAAATCTGGTGAGCTGGAGTTGTGCTTATGTTTGGGAGGTGGATATTGAGGTACAGCTTGTGTCCCCCAGCACCAGAGATTCCCCTGCCCTGCACTTGTTGGTGTAATCACTGGGATTCTTGTAGTACTCTAACCATTCATTAACAACCGACGCACAATCAACCATTCATTATCGAGGCTCGGAAGTTGTTGCAACTCTTTAGAAAATTGTGGTCTTGCGAAAAGTCACTTTTGTGGCCCTTCAATTGAAAAGTTTGTGAAAAGCCCTGAAAAGCTGAAATGTGATTTACTCCTCTCTCTTGTAAGTCAATTCATTAAATTCACACACATAGACCCATATACACACAAGGGCAATACACACACATGTCTGCACTACTCACCCTTGCGTGTTGCATAAAGAGCGATCAAAGAGATGATTACAATGAGCAGTAAAACTACAATAGTGGTCAATCCAATCTCCAGAGAGGTCCATGAATTCCACGACTTCTTCGATTTTGGTGGGTTCCTTTCTACTATATCCATTTGGCTTTCAGACTTGCCCATAACAACAATCTGAAGAGCAAAGTCATAACACGCCGTTAGACCAAGAACCGGTATATTAAATATACACATCTTATACACAGCGCATTGAAGTCATTACTCCCTCTGCAAAAGTTTTGAGATGATTACAGCTCCAGTACAGTTGAAACAAAATATATGATTTGCCACGTTTAGAATTAGCAGTATTTGTGTTACGCTCTGTGCACAGACATTAACTCACTGTGAATCCCGGCTGAGACTAAAAGGATCCGCTAGTGATCATTCCCATTTCCAGGTAACAAACAGAGGAACTTTGCAATAATAATTTCCCTCATCAGATTCTCCTCTATAAATAGAATGAACAACAGCACACAGTGCGATTGCAGCTAACAAAAAAACGTATTTGAAATTAAAATTGCAAATTAACTGAAAATATATTCGACCTAGAACCAAAACTATCTGCAATAAGTAATTTAACAAGATGACCCTTTTTGTACAATATAATCACTGATCTCATTGAATCATCCGATTAAACTCAATTGATTGGGCTAATAGGTTCGAGTTCGTGTCTTGTAAGGTAAATAAACCTATAAAAAAAAGTTTGCCGCAAACTTGTAGTCTGTAAAGTTTAGGAATGCAAAAAATAACTCAGAGGCATGGGAGTAGTGTATCATATTGTATACTTACACCGCACACAGAATCGGCTGAACAGCGGGAGTGGAAAGAATTGGGATCAGTGAAAGGCAACTATTTGGACCTGGTGTAATCATCCAGCCCCCGCAATCAAGAGAAAAAAAAACAGAAATAGTCATTCAGCTTTTTTTTTGCATATGTCCTATTGCCCCCAGATCAAGGTTAAAGATCGGTCAGTGTTGGCGCCAAGACATGCCTGATCAGCGTTTCAATGGCCTTGCATAGATGGCCGTGTACAGTGAGAGGTTGTTTCCCCTGGCTGGAGAATCTGGACCAGGGGAGGCCACAGTCTCATGATGAGGGGTCGATCATTCAGGACTGAGAGGAGGAAAAGATTCTTCACTGAGAGGGTTGTGAATTTTTGGAATTCTCTTCCCGAGAGGGTCATGAAGTGTATTCAAGGATAAGGTAGATTTTTGGAATCAAAGTACGTGGGGAAGCGGGTGGGAAAGTTGAGTTGAGGGAGAAGATCAGCAATTATGGTATTGAATGGGCTGAGCAGGCTCGAGGAAATGAATGACCAACTCCTGCTCCTATTTCTTATGTTCTGCTGTAAAATGCACTCGGGACAGAAAAGGCAAAAATGCCTGTTCAACGAACCGCGAGAACGAAGTTGGGGTGAAATCACGGAACCAGCTCATCGACTGTGAGAAACGGGAGGTGGGGGGGGGGGGGGGGGGGAGGGTGCGGGGGGACATCACACATTTAAAATATCAGTCACATACGAATGAAAAGAAATAGAGCTGGAATCATTAAAACATACTTTACATATGAAATTGACTTATTCAGAGGAAAGGATAGGAATAAGGAAATGATTGAATTGATGTCGCTTGATTTTACTAAACCGTTTGGCAGTCTGTCTGAAACTGACAGAAATAACATTTGAAAGAGACATTCTTAAAGCAAAGTTCTGGTGAAGATGGAGAACGATTATTGGACGTGTTGCTCCGTTTCCCTTGGTTCTACACGCACCCAATTGATGCAATTAACTTGAAATTGACATTTTTTAACCAATAACTACAATTGGTTGGGTAGTACCCCAGATCTACCTGGGAACAGTTGTTATGGGGGTGGGGTAGGAGAGGAAGGATTACTGTAGCAAATCTACCTGGGAACAGGTGTTATGGGGGTGGGGTAGGAGAGGAAGGATTACTGTAACAGCTGGGTCAAAATCCTGGAACTCCCTTCCTAACAGCACTGTGAGTGTACCTACCTCACATGGACTGCAGCGGTTCAAGAAGGCAGCTCACCACCACCTTCTCAAGGGTAATTAGGGATGGGCAATAAATGCTGGCAGAGCCAGCGACGCCCACATCCCATGAATGAATAAAAAATAATACGTTTTATCCTATAGTTAGACATAAATAAGAGTGGGGACTTCAACTACAGGTAATACGATCGTGACCGTATTCTCCTTTTACAATCTCCCCAGTGGGAATACAAGTTTTAGATTCGGCGAACTGCCTCCTTCACTTACAAGAGCGAGCAGAAATCTCTGATGAGTGTCCTTTCATAATTTGAGTGTTGCTGTTGCTTTGTAACTGGCGTTCGGGCATCTTTATCCCAGCAAGGCGTGGGGGCAGGGAACTAATTAGATCTTTAGCATCGAGCACAAACCCTAGAGACCTGGCGAAGATTCCCGACCAGAAAATCACATGGAGAAATTCACTGCTCACCAACGCCAACAAATCTAGTGGAAAACCCCAGCGCTCAAACCGTCCGCCGGGGTGTTCAATTTCACGACTCGGTTGTCAATTTCAGATCAAGTTAGACACAGAGATATACACTGTAATACCGAACAAGTTGAGCAGAAGGCGTCGCTAAGAGATTAGTAAGACTTAAAAAGTGAGGACACAGAGTCCAAAGGCTGTCTTTTTTATGAGGTGTGGGGGAATCTGTCAATGCATCTTTTTAACTGGGTGGTGCTGAGATTTTCGCCTTCAACAATTAAAGCCACGGCGAGCAGCCGCTGAGCAGTTGCACTTGTCGTCCGTTGGCTGAAGTCCACTGGTCGGATGGACTTTGCAATGGCAAACGGGGAACGACCTCGCCAGCGAAGACCGAGGCAGGCATAGCCGCTCCAAAGAGCTTCCAAGCTGCTCTTTAAAGGGGAACCACACATCATCATCTCCCCCGACCCCGCCCCTCCTCAACTTCTGGAGCAAAGGCAAAAACACCATTGGCTTCGGTGAACCTCACGGTAGAAATCAGTTTAGAGAGGGGTTGCAAAGATTACAGTTTATCTAAGCAGGGCGGTGTCAGCTTTGGATGTACGAGGTCAGCTTCCCAATAAGCGTGGGTCCCAATAGGAGGAAGTCAGCTCACGGCGTACAGGTAATTTTTCAGAACACTGAACCTCTCCTCAGAACAACGTTCAGTTCGTGTCAGCTCCCCTATTGCATCTGGATGTAATGTCAATATCGTCAAAACACTTGACAAACTGTTGTACATTAACCAAGTTCTTGTCAAGCGGTAATGGATTAAAGATTCCTGGACTGAGACAATACATTTTCGCATTCAAAATAGAATGATGATTAAATATTTAGCACGCTTCATTCTATATATTGGATGTGCAACAAGTCTTTAGAGAAATGGTGGAATATTAATGTACTGGAGTCTTTTAGAACAAATGTCACGCTTAGATTTCAGACATATTCATGAGCAATTTGGATCCGTCTTTTTAAAATGTATGTAGAACTAATATTTCTCTGTTCCCTTCATTAAGACAAACACACACAGAACTTACCAGCTATCTGTTGTGTAGGTTGCGCCAGTGCCATTGGATATCACTGACCAATCAGACCCAGGACATAGGCAATAGCAGACATGGTGATCTTCCCCAGGTGATAATATCTTTCCCCAAATCCAAACGAGATAGAAAAAGAACGTTGCAGACACCACCATTAATCCTTGGTCCAGAACCTCTGTCTTTCTCCCTTTCTCTCTCTCTCTCACTCGCGGTCTTTCTCTCCTCTACAATCACACAGGAACTTGCGATCGTCCGGTACTTGTCAAACGAAATATATTTCCCAAAGGCAATCTGACACTATTTTCCCAGCCCAGGCTCATGCTGAACGTGGTTAATATGATCGTGGAATCGTAAAGGAAATGAGGAGGAGGGAAGAGAAGAAGGAGAGGGGGAGGGAGGAGGAAGAGGAGGGTGGTCTGCCTTCAAGAATCCGAGACCGGCACGTAAGTTCCTTTAGTGAGTGCATGACCTGAAGCTTTCAATTCGTGAAGGTCGAGCCGTGATCCAACCGGGCTGATTCCATCAGCTCAAGCGGTTTGTAAAATGAAGCCGGCTATTTAGGTATGAACAGAGAGGCTGGCTGTGAAGACTCCTTTGACAGTAATGCACACTACCTCATTTACATCTGTGCATAATCTCCCTCTCGCTCTCTCCTCCTTGTATTTGCGAACACAATATTCAATAAAGGAGTTGACCATTGGTTTGGTTTGGCTCAGATGCACACTGCTTTTCAAATCACACTGCTTTTCAAATTATGGCTAACACTTCATGCCATTGGCAAAGATGGAACTTTGTATTTTCCAGCATTTGCTTTTCTCACTGGTTGTGGATCTCTCATTTGACAGGCACACTGTATATGAAGGGCAGAGAAAGACCAGCTGGTCCATCAAACCTGCCCCACACTCTGATGGCTGGAGCATCTTGAATAGACACTTCTCCACCTGCCACACCGGCCCCCAACCATCACCCCCCCCCCCCCCCACCCCCGCGCCCCCACCCCCCGACCATGTAATCTGGAAGACAGGCAAAAAAAAGAGACAATTATTGTGGGGAGAGGGGGGAGAACTGCAACAATTCTTCTCTGACCCCCTCAGGCAATCAAAACCAGTCAGGAGATCACATTGACCATGAGTACATTTAATGTGATTCCATGTACCTTCTATATCATGCAATCTCTGCCCTACCCAGGAATCATTGCAGCTCCCTATTACAGGTATATGGACTCACATCCACCAGAACAGTTGACAACACATTCACTACTGTCTGGGAAAAGAAGAGCCGCCCAAGATCCAGTATGTTACTACACTTAGATAGTTTACATGCAAGTCCCCTGTTCCTCCCCAATCTGTCAAAATGAAAGAGTTTATCAACAGGCATGCAATCTCAACCCTTTCATCATTTTATATACTCCTATCAGATCACCTCTAAGTCAATGCTGCTCTAGTTTATCATGATGGAATGAGTCAAATTCTTCTATTCTAAGAGATTCCTGGAATTTCTCCCAGGGCTTTGGAGATAGTAATCCACAAATCCATCCATTTCTGATAAAATTGTCAGCCTTGGCTGAATGATAGCTTTCTTGCTTCTGAGTCAAAGTGATTGTGGGTTCAAATACCACCCTGGAGACTTGAGCACACAATCCAGGCTTACAATTCAGTTCAGTACTGATGGAGTGCTGCACTGTTGGAGGTACCACCTCTTGGATAACACTAAACTGAGGCCTCAACTGGACTTAAAAGATCCAATAGCATTAGTTGTATAAATGCAGAGGAATTCACCCAGGTGCCCTGGCCAGTATTTATTCCCCAACCAACATTACTAAAATAGTTTATCTGCTCATGTATCTCCTTGCTGTTTGTGTATCTCTGTAACCTATTCTAGCCCTACAACCCTTTGAGACCTCTGTGCTCCTCCAATTCTGGCCTCTTGCACATTTTCAATTTTAAATGCTCCACCATTGGCAGTTGTGCCTTCAGCTGCCTATGCCCTAAGCTCTGCAATTCCCTCTCTAAACCTCACTGCCTCTCTACCTCTCTCTTCTTAAAGCCTACCTCTTTGACCAAGTTTTTGGTCCCCTGTTTTAATATCTCCTTAAGCTCGAGGAACAGCATCTCATCTACCGATTAGGCACAGTACAGCCTGCCGGACTGAACATTGAGTTCAATCAGTGCAGAGCATGACAGCCCCCCATTTTACTTTCATTTTTAGTTGTTTTTTCTTTTTTACTTTTTTACATTTTTTACAACCTTTTTTTTTGCATTTATTTCATTTCATCTTAGTTTGTTCAGTTTGCTTACCCACTGTTTTTTTTTCATGTTTGCACTTGCTGCTGTTCAATATTCAGTCCGTTAACACCTATTCTGTACTAATGCTTTGTCTTTCAACACACCATTAACATATTGTTTGCCTTTGCTCCATGACCTTTTGGTCAGCTATGTGGCCTTGTCCAATCTGCACCTTCTCCTTTGTTATCTCTTGCCCCACCCCCACCTCACTTGCTTATAACCTTTGACACCGCTTCTCTTTCCACAGATGCAGCCAGACCTGCTGAGTGGTTCCAGCATTTCTTGTTTTTATTTCAGATTTCCAGCATCTGCAGTATTTTGCTTTTATTTAAGTAGTATGGTATGTCCCATTCATATGAACAGCAAGCTTGTGATTTCAGAAACCATTGGAAATACCCTTCTGGACCCCAGTTTGAGCCAGAGGAACATATGGAGCTGCTTTGCATGGATATACATTGGCTGTACTCTTGCCCTGAATTACAACAACAATAATAATTTGCATTTATATAGCACATTTAACAGAGTAAAACATCCCAAGGTGCTTTACAGGAGTGTTACCAAATAGAATTTGATGCCCAGCCTCATAAGGTGAGGTTAGACAGGTGACCAAAAGCTTGGTCAAAGAGGTAGGATTTAAGGAACACATTAAAGGAGGAGAGCGGCAGAGAGGTGGAGAGGTTTAGGGAGGGAATTCCAGAACTTGAGGCCCTAGACAGGTAAAGGCACAAATGCCAATGGTGGAGCGTTGATAATCAGGGATGGTTAAGAGGCCAGAATTGGAGGATGTGGGTTTAAGATCCACTTGAGTATTTGAACAATGTCAAGTATGCTGACGCCCAACTGTAGTATTGAGGGAATGCTACACTGTTGGAGGCAGCACCCTCCGATTCAGGTGCTGAACTAAGGTGCTGTTCATCTATTTATCAAGTGACCCTTAAAGATAGCAGGGCATGAAAAGAAAAGCAGGAATTTAACCTGGGTGTCCTTGTTAAGACTCTTATCTCAGCCGCTCCAACAAAACAGAAAAAGAGAGACATGCTGTCGAAGCTTTTTGTCTTGCACTCATCAGGACCGACGCAAGAATGCCAAATTTCAAAGGGAGCAACAATTTATACTGCATGAGAAAAGGGTACTGATTGGTTGCCATGGAGTATGCACCAGGGAACTACTGTCCCCCAACGCTTTTGTTTAATTCAAAAAAGGCACAAAGCCTGGACATGTTCCTTTTGCCTGCAGAGGACAGGTCCTTGCATATAAATATATGTAGCTTCTAGCAAACATTGCGAACCTGACTGGTAATCTTAAATTGGTCATTAGTGTAATTCCTAGCTCTCAGTTTGTTCACTAAGTTCTGTCCAATCGCGGAATCACATCTAATATTAGACAATGTGTTCTGAGTTTTGAAAGTACAGGTTGGTTGAGTACCGTCATATATGATCCGCCAGTCGTTGGGATGTAACAGATTAACTAGTCATTCATCTTATTGTTATTTGTGGGATCTTTCTGTGTGTCAAACAACTGTTATGTGTTTGCTACTGTAACTCACTGTAAGTGAAGCGCCTTCAGATGTTTCTGGAAGATGTGATAAAGTGTTATATTAATGCAAGTGTTTCTATTTAAAGAAGGCAGATATGGAAATGCAGCCTGTGATAAAGACTGCAGCAAATTAATCCTAGGTGTTTGTTTTTAGTCTGCTTTTCTTTACATAATTTCCCACTCAAAAATGAAGGCAATTTTCCTTTCAGATGAGAATCCTCCAAACACTGAATTATTTCCATTTACTGCAGCGATCTCGATGCTAAAATGCTCCTTAAACATTTTAAATCAACATTTTACTCTGCGGTTATGTTTTAATATAATATTCCCTGCTTTCCTTTCTGTATCTCATTGACATAATCAAGTTACTGCGTGAAAAGGGTTTTTATGGCTGTGATTCAAGTATTTAACAGATCTAATTAGTTAGTAGTGGCAAAACAAACATTAGCGAGCACACCACTAATTGTTTGTTTGGAAGGGGTGCTACAAACAAAGTGCTTTATTGTTAAAAGATCATCGTTCTGTATAATTGTTGATAAAAGGTGCAGATGCAGGAAAATCTGTTCGGTTAATAACTCCTGAAATCATCTAATGCTGTAGCGATCCAATGCGGGTTACACAACAGTTATGGAACTCGAATGGTCACATCCAAAAGGTTGTTCTTGCGATTGAAAAGGCTTTGCATAACAAGGGAAAATGGAGCATTTTAATCCTAGTGGCTCATGAATTTTGTTGAAAAATATAACCAAGTGGCAGTCACTGTTAATTCACCCACCCTCACAAAAAGGAAATAAATGCCTTTCATATTGTAAAGCATGGTCCTTCACAGTGTTGATTAATTTGCAAGCATATTCACATCTCATAATAACAATAAGAGCTGTCCCATATATCATTGATAACCACCCCTCCCTTCAAGGTGCACCCATCCTTTCCCGTTGCATTGATCATGGAAAGAGGATATGCTGTTTTGTAAGGATCATAGCGATACACCCTGAAACTCCCACAGTGGGTTTCATCTGCTAAGGTAGACAGCTTCATTTCCACGCCCAGCTCTGAGCTATTCACAGACATTGTAAACATCAATGACCCCAGCACCCCAGTCATAACCCCTTTCCTCGTCAATGCAACTCCGTTCACAGCTTAAGCCATATTTTGGAGGAGCTGCTAAGCCAAGGCCCAGTCTGTCCTCTCAAGTGAATGTAAATCATCACATGGCACTATTTTGAAGAACAGCACGGGTGTTCTCAGAATCACAGAATTGTTACAGTGCAGAAGGAGGACATTCGGCCCATTGTGTCCGCACTGGCTCTCTGAAAAAGCAATTCCCTCAATTCCATTCCCCCGCCTTCTCCCCGTAACCCTGCACATTCTTCCTTCTCGTATAACAGTCTAACTCCCTTTTGAATGCTTCAATTGAACCTGCCTGCACCATATTCTCAGGCAGTGCATTCCAGACCTTAACCACTCGCTGCGTGAAAAAGTTCCTCCTCATGTCACTTTTGCTTCTCTTACCAAATATTTTAAATCTGTGCCCTCTCGTTCTCGATCCTTTCATGAGTGGGAACAGTTTCTCTCTATCTACTCTGTCCAGACTCCTTCTGAATACCTCTACGAAATCACCTCTCAGCCTTCTCTTCTCCAAGGAAAACAGTCCTAACTTCTCCAATCTATCTTCATAACTGAAATTCCTCATCCCTGGAACCACTCTTGTGAATCTTTTCTGTACTCTCTCCAATGCTCTCACGTCTTTCCTAAAGTGCGGTGCCCAGAATTGGACGCAATACTCCAGCTGAGGCCGAACTAGTGTTTTATAAAAGTTCATCATAATGTCCTTGCTCTTGTACTCTATGTCCCTATTAATAAAGCCCAGGATACTGTATGCTTTATTAACTCTCTCAACCAGTTCTCCCTGGTATCCTGGCCAAGTTTTATCCCTGAAACAAGATCACTAAAAAACAGATGATCCAGTCTTTACTTCTTGCTGTTTGTGGGAGCTTGCTGAGCGAAAATTGGCTGCCACATTTCCTACATTATAATTTTTTAAAAGTACTTAATTAGCTGTAAAGCATTTTGCAATGTCCTGAAGTTGTGAAGGGCGCTATATTAATGCAAGTCTTTCTTTCTTTCCTTCCTGCCCAAGTTACAGTGGAAGACTAGGAGAACCCCCACAGTATTTCAAGGAATCCAGGGCAAAACTGAGGCAAAGGAACCACGATGAAGTCCCATCTTATCCCAGAGTGGGAATTGAGCAGGTGCCAATCCATCCCCTGTTCTGTCCTTGGCATCATGAGGCCTGGGTGATTTTAACTCCTGACCTCATCTTCCTGCTCTCTGGTCAGCTGCACACCCGAAATGGGTGTGAATCAGCAACTGGCCAACAGGCAGGAGCAGCACATCAAGCAGATGGTGACTCCCAGCCAGGACCGAAGGAGTCCTCAGTTCAGGTCAGTCATGGGGAGGAGGTTTTGGGAGGATCACACAAGAACAAGAGGGGGAGGGGAGTCCCAGAGCAAGGAAGACCTAAACATTTCTTTTGGGAGTCCATAGCAATTTATGTACTCAAGTCTCTGGAGTTGAACATGAACTCATGCCCTCCTAAACTCAGATGTGAGAGCTACCTTCAGATCCATGGCTGACAATGGCCCCATGGATAAAGTAACAGAAGGCATTCACATTCCACAGCACGTCCACAGTGTAAGAATGAAAGAACTTGCATTTATGTAGCACATTTAATGGTCTCAGAATTTCCAAAATACATCACAGCCAATTGTCAAGGCTACGTGTGAGGGTGGGTGGTTCCCACTTTTCAACACCCACCTGACCATAGCTAGTGTGTTTTGTTATTAGGTTTTAACCCTTTGGTGTTTTACTTGTCAAATAAACAAACAGCGACAGGTTTCCTTGTTGGTTTAAAACAGAAAATCAATTATTTATCGATTAGTACGCCTTATCTCGAAATTGTTGCAACCTTATCCACCCACGCATACGCATGCACACACACACACACATAAACACACACACAAGGAGAGACAGATAGAGAGGAAAAGGGGGTAAGTGATTGTAAGTTGGGGGGGTGGGGGGAGGGTAGGTTTTGAGAGAGGTCACGGTAAACCTGTTGAATTCTCCAGGAAATCTACTTATCGTTGGTTGCAGGCCCGAGGGGATTGTAGATTTTGTTCTTGTTGAAAGTTCCGTTGAAGTCAGTGGATCACTTCTAATTCACTGCTGTATTGTGTAGATGCAGAATTCTACAGCAGGGCACGTATTTCTGGTTTTCTGGAACCTAGCTTCTTGATGGTGCTTTTCTTCTTTCTTTTGGGGTATCTCTCTCTCGGTTGCTTTTTAAGGTAAAGCTGTGTTACTTCTTGCCTCCTGGTCGGAGACACTTTGGTCTCTTCCCCATGGTGATCGCACAATGTATCAGGACGTGGCTACTTCACACCTTCTTTGTTGTCGGATGGGTGTAGGATGGTTGCAATTGACACTTTTTAGCTTTGAAAATTTTCCTTTGTCCCTGTCAAACTATTTAAGTATACAAAAGCCAAGCCTTTATTTCTTCTGTGTCTATTTTGGAGCATTGTTCACTTTTTAAAAGGTCAATTTTTTAAACGACAAAGTCAGTTTTTATAACTATTCAGATTTAGTCCATAATTTATATTTATTGATACAGCACTGAAACAAGCCCTTTGGCCCACCGAGTCTGTGCTGACCATCAACACCCATTTATACTAATCCTACACTAATCCCATATTCCTACCTCATCCCCACCTTTCCTATATTCTCCTACCACCTACCTATACTAGGGGCAATTTATAATGGCCAATTTACCTATCAACCTGCAAGTTATTTTGGCTGTGGGAGGAAACCGGAGCACCCGGTGAAAACCCACGCAGACACAGGGAGAACTTGCAAACTCCGCACAGGCAGTACCCAGAACTGAACCCAGGTCACTGGAGCTGTGAGACTGCGGTGCTAACCACTGCGCCACTGTGCCGCACATCTCCTGTGCGTGACACAATGAAGTACTTTTTGAAGTGTAGTCACTGTTGTTACATAGGAAATATCTTTCACATGAGACGGATTTGTACCCTTGACCTCTATAATCGCTGGACCCCTTCCTCACCAGTGAGGGAAGGAAATTCTTCAAGTTTGAATTGATCTCCAGCTTAGGTAACCTAAAGATCAAATGACTGATTGACCCACTCGCTTTAGATTGGGAGACTCATATAACCCTTAATGGTGCCTGAAATGACGTGCTTGAAATGCCACTGCTGACGGTCAGGACCAGCATGCCCTTCCCTCTCGGGTGCTTTATAACCAGGAAGAAAGAGAGAACTAGAGATAGTTTTATGTGTGTGGGAGTAGGAATAGACTGGATGTTGGGTGGTTTTTCCTTTTCCAGACAGTAGTGAACCTCAGGACAGTATTGTTGGCTGGTGGTGTTGTTGCTGACTCTCTGCATTTCCTTCGTGGGGAAGCTGCACTAGTTGGTTCCTGACAGATTTCATCATCCAGTGGGTCTTTCTTCCCTTATAGGCACTGGATTTTTCTGTCTTTTTGTTTGTCTCTCCCAGAAGATTACATAGCTTCAGGGACAAGGGCTAGGGGGAAGGGAAGGGTTGCGGACTGTGTGGACAGGCAGGAAGAAGTTTTTAGTCCCCAATATTTCAGCCATTATGAGGTGTGGATAGGTCTGATTAACCAGCTGGCCTTTTCCTGCCCATCAATTTTATATGTTCGCTTTCTTTCACTTCTGAGAAAATCAGTGTTGACAGCACTGCAGAAGGCATCCCACACTTCTCCATCAAGATCTGTATTTAATCTATACTTTAGTTATTTCTGTCTGTTTAGATCAGTGATGTTCCCAGTATATGTCGTCAGCAGCGTCTGTACCTCGAATCGAGGATAACGTCTACTCAAGGTCATTAGTGTCTGCCATGGGTCTTCAGGTGACTGAACAGGCCGATTCTCAACCTGCAGATCTTTGGGCACATTGGGGCAGGACGTCCCACGAGGTAGTGGTATTCCGGAGTGCAGGATTTGCTTCCTTTTCTTTCCTTCTCTGCCGCCGCTCTGCCTCATCATTAAGGTGTTTGGACTCAAAGCATGATACAGCTTGATGGACAAGTCGCCATTTTGAACAATTGGTCGCAAGTTCCTCCCAGTCATCAATGTCAATGCTGCCGCGCTTCAAAGAGAGCTTCAGTGTGGCTTTGAAGCGTTTTCTTTTTCCTCCCCTGGAACGCTGGCCATTTGAGAGTTGAGAAAACAGGAACTGGTAGGGGAGATGCTTTTCAGCCATCAGACACAGTATCCAATCCATCAAAGTTGGTTTTTGCAAGAGTTTTGCCTGCATGCTTGTGGCGGTGGCTTCAAGAAGGACACTAGTGTTTGTTTGACGGTCCTCCCATTGAATCCGGAGGATGCAGTGGAGGAATTGCTGATGGAATTTCTGTAGTGCTCTTTTGTGTCGCTGATACACACTCCAGGTCTCACTGCAGTACAAGAGTGTGGTGACAACATTTGCTCTGTACACTAGGACTTTTGTTGACTTGCAGGCATCTTTGTTGTCAAACACTCGCTACCATTGTTTGTAGAAGGCTGAGCTGGTGCAGTTGATCTGGTGTTGGATCTCCTCCTAGAGAGAGGTGGCTATACTATATATACTATGCTGCAAAGCAGTGGTTAGTATCTCACTGTCTTGTGAATGCAAACTCCTATAATCCACAAGGGGGCTTCACAAACTGGATCGAAGCAGTTATGTTCTTTTGCCTGAAATTATAATATTTAATAAATAATTTAAAAGATTTACTTTCCCTGTTGGGTAACAACTGTCACCAAATTTCAGCAAAGAACTCATTGGGCTGGATCTTGCTGTTAAAATAATGATGAGGCTAATAGTGCTCACCAGTATTTATGGGAAAACTGGACAGCAAATTCCGGCAAGCACAGAGAGACAGTGAAATGCAGAAAACACAGAAGTTTCTGCCTGAGATGTTCCATAAACGTCTCATAAATGACCTCTCGCCATCAGCTCCACGTTCAAATGCATTGAGCGGCAACGTTCCTGTACTGATTGTATAGATACAGACTAAATTTGCCACAGAAAGTTAAAACTTATCCATTTCAGTCTAAGCATCCTTTTAGTGCCATAATCTTCATAACTGCCAAACAATCTCTCTAGTGTGAAAAATGTAATTTTACAATTGTGGAGTTTCATTTCTTCAGCTTTTAATTACAGAATCATAGAATGGTTACAGCACAGAAGGAGGCCATTCAACCCTTTATGTCCATGCTGGCTCTCTGTAAGTGAAACTCTGCTAGCCCCACTCCCCCACTCTTTCCCCATAGCCCAGCAATTTTTTCCTCTTCAGGTGCTTTTCCAATTCCCTTTTGAAAGCCACAACTGAATCTGCCTTCACCACACTCTCAGGCAGCATATTCCAAATCCTAACCACACGCTACTCTTCTCTAAGGAGAACAACACCAGCTTCTCCAATCTATCCTCACAACTGAAGTCTGTCATCCCTGGAACCATTCTCGTAAACCTTTTCTGCACCCTCTCTAATGTCTTCACATCCTTCCTAAAGTGCAGTGCCCAGAACTGGACACAATACTCCAGTTGAGGCCGAGCCAGTGTTTTCTAAAGGTTCAGCACAACTTCCTTGCTTTTGTACTTTTTAACCTCTATAGCCCAGGATCCCGTATGTCTTTTTAACCACTTTCTCAATTTTCCCTGCCTTCAACGATTTGTGCACATATAGCCTCCGGTCTCTCGTTCCTGCACCCCCTTTAGAATTATATCCTTTATTTTATCTTGCTTCTTCATGTTCTTCCTACCAAAATGTATCACAACACACTTCTCTGCATTAAATTGCATCTGTTACGTGTCTGCCCATTCCACCAGCCTCTTTATATCCTCTTTACAGCGTACTTTGTATCATCACCAACTTGGTCCCCTCATCAAAGTCATTGATATAGATTGTAAATAGCTAAGACCCAAGCACTGATCCTTGCGGCACCCCACTAGTTATAGCCTGTCAATCCGAAAATGACCCGTTTGTTGCTACTTTCTGTTTTCTGACCATTAACCATTCCTCAATCCATGCTAATATATTGCCCCCAATCCCATGAACCCTAATCTTGGGTAAGAATCTGAGCTGTAGGTGGCACCACACTGTTTAGATGTCCCACTGACAGGAACTTGTTGTGTAAAACTCCTTGGAAAG